>NC_052961.1:21887990-22199740 GCF_013358895.1 Oreochromis aureus | reverse complement strand
ATATATATATATATATCCTGTGTTGTGTTTGTTTGCCTAAAAAAAGACTTTCAAATGCATTAAAAAGAAGCATAAAAATGAAGAGTCTGCCATACACAGACGTGACTGATAATTATCCACCTTTCGGTGCTTATACATCAGTGAGAAGTAGGTCTTTAATCCTGAGTCTGATATATATCTTTAAAAAAAAATGTAGCCATTTGCGTGGCCCATTAGTGCACTCCTTCACTCATTCAGTTTTTGTCATAATGCGATATACTAGCAAAGAGTCAATCAAAGAGAGCGTCTGTCTTCTGCCGCAGCCTTGACAGCAGAATAAACCTTTAAAAATGCAGCTGAACAATTGTTAAAACAACTAGAAGGGGTGCAGGTGTAAATCCAACTACATGGATTTAACGTGTGCACTTTTCTTGTGCCTTTCTCTTCGTTGGCTTTTCTGAATTGGTGCTTGTTAATCAAAAAAATGTTGCAAAGCCCTGCTGTAGATAAAATTGCTTTGTAATGTCTTAATCCCCCTCCCCCTCTAAGCTGTCAGTGAGCAAGTAAATTTAGAAGGTAAAACGCTCAGTGTATATATGTGTGTGTGTGTGAAAGAGATGGCGGCTGTGAAGATGAATTTAGAATTCCTTGAAAATGTTAGCCAATTCCTTCCTTCCTTGGACCGATGTGCAGATAAAAGGGCTGAAGCGGATGAAGTGTTAACCACAGCCTTGCCACTAAGCACACTTGCACAACCCAACGCAGCAGAAACAACAGACCCACACAGAAGCTACACGCACTACACACTAGAGAGGAAACAGATCTGTTTGTGCTTGCGAACAAATTCACACCACCAGCCCAAAACACTGGCCTGCTCAATTGAACGAGTAGTACGCTGAGACCCCAAAAACACCACGAGTTATTGACACACTCACCGCTTTCTTGTTCTTCTTTTTGGTGCCGCGGGGCTTCTTGGTCTTTTCGATGACGCCGTAGAGCGCGAAACACAGGCGGCTCATGCGGGGCAGGTCGGCCACGTTTATGTCAAACTCCAGCTTCTGATTCCACAGCGGCTCGGAGCTCACTGTCACCTCCGAGCTCGTCACCACCTTACAGAGCAGCTCGCTGCCATGGAACAGACCAGCCTGCACTACAAGCTGCAGGGGAACCACAGATACACAGTAGTGATTAGATGGAGGCAAGACATGTGGTTTGGAAGCCGAAGACTTTAGCACTTTAGTGTGAAGGTGATTGTTTGTGGAAGATTTACAGACTTCACGAGATGATTCAGAGTTTCCTGTGTAATTCGAGCTATGAGTCAAACAGTTTACACGTTCGTAAGCGCAAACAGGTCTCCGTGCAGAGTCAGACACAAATGAAAAAACAACCGCCAGAGTCGTAATTTAATACTGCACGACCATTAAGCTCCTGCCTTTCGCCAAATCAAGATAGTCCGAATTAACATTTACAAAATATATGAGCTGATTTCCCCTCTTCCCTCCAGGGGTTGTGTTTTCAAACCTCTGCCTGCCATCCACAAACATGACTGATAATTATGCGGCAGGAAAAATTAGTCATGAGTCATGATGCTCTAAGGCAGCAGCACCCAGGAGTGCACTTGCACTTAATAACCCATCCAAACAGTAATGTAGTTAGTTATGAAACAGAATTACAAAGACAGACACACATTAACAGAGTTCCCACTCTTTCTTTCACTCTTTCTTCTGACACGGAAGGGTGAGCATGGAGTATCAGCGGATGTTTCCACATCCTTTGGCTGTTCTCGTACGCTCACTGACAGTTGTCAAATTTTGAGATAGGTCAGGAGCCCGTCTGCAATAGTAACATGCAACGCCTTCAAAAAAAGAAGTGCATTTGAAAGCGAAAGAGGGAGAGCATGTAGTCTGTCTTTTTTCTTAGAATCTAGGCCTCAGAATGAGACGTAAAAACCAGATAGACACTCCCCACTTCCTGTTTTGAAGTTTTAACCAACCGCCTTGATGAATTATGGGAAATGTGTGGTCTGTACCATGTGACCCCCCCTTGTCATTTACATGTCAGCCCCGCTGTTCCTACAACTGAAATTGAGATATTGGTAAACAAGTGAATGCCACATTTCATTGAGCAGCAAAGTGAGAGAAAACCCACGCAAAACCACACCGACCTTCATTCCCTCGTCTGCATTGACTCGTTTGCCTTGCACCAGGTGAATGTGGAAAGGCTCATTGATGGACCACAGAGAGGAGGTGTTTTGCTGTGGGAAGAAGTCAGAGGAAAAAAGGGAATTAATTTTCTCACTGCCTTGCAGTCACACAGTTGCTCCAATTTCCTGTTTGGCAACAATTCAAAAAAATGAAAAGAAGGTAGACGCAAAGTAATATCTACTTTCAAAAGAAAGTTTAAAAAAGGGGGGAGGGAAGCAACTTTCTAACTGAAGAAAACTGACAAAAGATTTTTAGCTGCTTATCTGACGAGCTTCAGATAAAAGTTTCAAAAGATTACAAAACGATGGTTTTTATTATGCTAAAGCAGTTCCAACGTACGCTGCATGAGCAACTATAGCAAATGAAAAACAAGCCGTCAGATGTAAATTATCTACACCGAGCTTACTTCAAGTGTGCCAAAGTCCGCAGGCTAGTTGAGTAACAACTGCGAGAAAAGAGGAAAGGAAAAAAAAGAACATGTGCTCCTCTTTTAATGAACGACAGCTACCGCCTGACCTCTTACCTTCTTCAGTGGCAGAGGAGGAGGTCTGGATAAGGAGCGACTCTTGTACACCTGGCTGCACATTCTGCCCTGCTCCTCCTGATATTTGGTGATGGTGGAGTAGTGCACCATGGTGAGGTGGGGGTTCTGGCCATTTCTCAAGCACGAGAAGATGTACTGAGGAGAGAGACAACAGAAGATTTACTGGCACAGCCATCAGTCAGTTCACCCACAGATATTTCCCAGTGTTCTGATAGCGCTGGTTAGCTCCTGAAGGCTGTTCATTTGCTGTAGGTTAATGCAGCTCAAATCTCATTATGTGTGGATGGATGCAGTTCCTTTCTGCAGGGCTGCTATACAGATATGAGTCACCCCTGCAGGTAGTTGGAGTTTCAAAATCAACAGTGGAGTCTCCGGCCACCAAAATCTTGACTTAGCCTACTCCTAACTGACAGTCATTTCAGTTATTATGGACCCACCTGCACAGGCTGAACGCAGACAAACGACACTAAACAGAAACTCGCAGCATTCACAGAGAAAACAACAGCTTGTCTAGAATATAGAGAATGTAATTCACAGTTTCAACAAATATCAGCAGAAAAAGTCCAACTTTTCACAGTTCGATTTTCAGTTTGCGAATAAATAGATAAACCTTCATCTTAAAGGCGCTGTGGGTAATTATGTCAGAGCGCATGTGTATTTTTTTTAAAGACGGACGCTGATATGAAATAAATTAGGTAGAACAGCTCATACTGAGTCTAGCATATATCCACAGGACGAGGAGGATAAAGGCCCCTAGTTGCCCTCTGAAACACTTCTTTGTGGCAAAACAGAAAAAAATGACATCTGTGCTGATTATTTGTTAGCACGCTTTTATGCCTCCCTGCAACACGTCTAGAAGCAAAATACAAAAGCTATCATGGCAGAAAATGAGCCTGAAAGAAAACTGGACTCTTGGGAATTATCATCCAACAAAAACAAAAACCCAGAATAAAAATTAGACAAACCCACACAGGATTTGCCTCAAAGCCACAACATGAACATCTACAATTTCCAGTCCAGAATTTGGGGAAAAACTTGCCTTGTGCCACCCCAGTATAAGAAGAATGTTGCCAAACACATTCATTTTTTTAACATCACAGTTGTATTGCAACACTTATAATGTATAAAAATGGGACTGAGTCATCAAACCAACAAAACCAACTGTGAAGAAAGGGAAATAATTAAAGTGATAAAGTAAAAAAAATGTAAATATGCTGCATTTTCACACAATTTTCTGCTCCAAGAGTTTATTTTATTCGATTAACTCACTTTGAACTGACACAGTGGGTGTTTCCCATAGATGAAATCCCATCTCCCGTTGACCTGTAAGGTGTAGTCTTCAGGTTCCTGTCGCATTAAGCGGAAAACGGTAGCCTTCTTCTTCAGAGCGCTCTTCATCAGAGCCAAGGGTTGGTCATGAGGGTCCTGCTGTAGCATGAAGCTTTCCTGTAAGAGCAACAGACGACATCATTCAAATAAAGAGTCCTGCTTTACAGAAAATCATAAAATTGCTGCTTGTTCCTGAGTGTTGTTTTGAAGGTAGTGTTTATGGTGTGGGAGGGGGTTTTCCAAAGGTGATCACATTTACTTAAAATCACCTCCACAATGTGTCTGCACAAGGTGGAACCACAGTTTTTCCAATCAAAGCTACTTTGCTTTTTGCGGGGTTCCCTGCTGCCCCATCATACCAGAACATTAGATTTGATTAGTTTGAACAACTGGACTGTATGACTCATGACAACTTAAAAAAAACAACAACTGATGAACTCACGTCAGAAGCCTCAAACTTGACATTAATGAAGATCTTCTTGATGTTTTTTGACTTGAGGCTCTGCGGCAGGGAACAGCATGGCTCCAGTTCACATGGGAAGCTGTACTCCATCCACTTCTGCCAGGGCAGACTCTGTCGATCTTGAGCCTTTTCTTCGCAAAACACCCTCATCTTGGTCCGAAACTCATTTACCTCGTCATTCTTCTGAGCTTCAAACTCATGCAGACCTGGAAAGTTGGTTAAAAAGTAAGAAGAGAACTTAGCTTCACATTTAATTAACTGAAACACGAAAAACTTTCAGATGAATAAAGAAAACACAGAAAAGAAATTATGCCATCAGAATAGCAAATTTTCACTGACTAAATCTATAAGAAACGTAGGCTAAAAATGTAACAATGCCATTAGCTAAGTTTAGCTTTAAGTTTGTATATTTGAAAACCTTATCCCTGAATTTTTCAAAAGTTAATTACACTTAAAATATAAGTGGAATCATATTATAACTATCTAAAGAATAATTATCATTACACTCATAATATATTCAGAATACATGAGAATATAGGGGGTTTTTGCTAAACAAATAAATTAGCTTTAGCTAGTTAGCCTAGCCGAGCCCTACTTTTTCAGGTTAGCTACATTAGCTTATAGTATGGAGTGTAATTAATGCAATTTCAACAGTACATATCTTTTTCTTTAACAAAGAAATGCTGCTCAAGCTAATGAAAAAAAATATGTCAGCAGATAAATTGTAAAAAATAAATGTGTAAAATTACAGAAAAATTTTTTGTAGCTCATTGCCTAAACTGTTCTGTAATTATAAAACAGAAATCTTTGGTTAATTCACAGAATCATTATTTTTAATTACTGTGGACCTACTGTAAAAACCAGAAGTTTCTACAACAGTGAAAAAACAAGAAGGTTTCCATCATTTAATGATTACTTTTGTGTAATATGAACGGCAATGGCTGTAAAACCTATATCTCAAATTTAAACCTTCACATTTTTCAAAGCTGTGAAGCGGACCAGATTTAAGTCTCTGTTGGTCAGATTTTGGCCCCTAGGCTTTACATTTGACATTCTTGGCTCTTAGCTAGCCAGCAACCTGCTTTACTTAGGGGTTAGGGTTAGGGTTAAGAAAAAAGATTAGCATCGTCGATACATGGTAACTCAGAAAGAAAATGCTTTTTTGTTAATAGTTCCTTCTTTTAAGCAAAGTGTTATTCTGCTAACTTTCTAGTCTCCTCAAAATAAGAATACTTTTGTTCCAATCAGCATTTTAACTCTAACCAAGGCTTCAAAACTACAACCACAGCAACTTTTCATCAGTTCTCATGCTGTAAGTGTGCTGTGGCGCTTATTGCAGGGGTCTGGATCAACAACTGAGTAAAAGAAGACATTTTTGTGGCACTAAAAACATAACAGAGCCACAGTAATGGTGACAAGTGGATGAGATCAAAGCTGCTGTGCAAACTTTAAGACATTATCAGGATGAGTGTTGCAAGTCAGAAACTCATTTCATTTCTTTTTTTTAAATGCATACAGTCACTTGTTCTGTCTGACTCTCTGAGAAATCTAGTAGACTGGGCAGCAATTCAGGGGACTCGAGCCAGACTGGAATATCTCTATTGCTTAATGACAAGAACTCTTCTCTGTAATCATTACTGGAGACTGATTTAATTTCATAGAACAGTACCACAAACCCTTAAAAACAAACAACAACAAAAAAAACCCTGTATAGACACTGCAGAGGCCCACCTTTGCCAATTAACAGGCTAATTTGGGCGTTGGTGAGTTTCTCCACCCGGTCGCCCTCCCTCGCCACCAGCCTCAGGACGCACATGAAGGGCCGCACATCACTTATGCGCCTCGATTCTTCCTCCAGTTCTTCCCTTTCCGCCGTCTCGTTGATGCAGGTGAAGACGTATCCATCAGGATCGCCGAGTCCACAGAACAGGGCCTCACTTCTCGCATTTTTCCAAACCATCTGAAATAAGAGACAAGAGCGATAAATGAACACGAGAGCCCCGGTGTTGATGACCTGCAATGCCCAGTGTTCATCCAAAAAAAGCCAAGACTGTCCAGTTACTGTTTTCAAAAGTAAAACAAAAGCAAATGATCCTCTGATTAATCTGATGAGCTGAAATAAAGCAAGAAAATCATTGTTTCTAAAGCTTTCCTAAAATTCCTAGTGAATTAGCAGTGACTGGAGGGCCATTTCATCTTTTAATCATCCTAACAGCTTCCATGAGCATCATTACCTAACGCAGCTAAATCAAACAGCCCGAAGTGGCAGAAGTGTTGGCCCGTTCAGTGGCACGTTCACATTTTAACAGCAGATCTGCTTCGGCAGAGTGCCTGCTGTGTTTCCCGGGGAGGAAAGCTGCAAGCTCCCTCTCTGACGGAAGCATCAGAACCGGGGAGCATTGTCTGAGCGGGGGCTGCGTTTTAATTAGTTTAATGTCTGACGAAAACATTAAGTCAACCAATTTGTTTAAAAGCGTATTATTGTGACTGACAACAAGATTTTGCAGAGTCTGAGCGTCTGAGCTGTTATGCTGCAGTCAATCAATTACAGTCTCCTGGAAATACAGTGCTCTCTAATAATAGACGCAACGTGTGATTACATTACACATCACGTATCAGTGAGGAGTTGAGGTTTCAGAGACCCTTTTAAAAGCAGTTGCTGATGAATGTGAGCGTGGGGTTGGGGTTGGAGGGACGCTGTACCTTTTTGATGTTTTTGATGGTGTCGTTTCGAGACACGGGGAATTTGAGGAAGATCCCAGTAGGCAGCAGGAAGTCCATGTTGATCGCCTGGTCCCCCTCCTTCTCCCACTCCTCCTGCATCCCATACTTCCCTGGGGGCATGGTGACGGCCTCTCATTTACTGCCAGCTCCTCTGCTGCTCACCAGAACACGAGCCGGCTGTTCACACACACAGAGCAAGCACAGCCGGGGTTAATATGTCCACTATTAACAAGTGTCCCTGCATGAGCTGTCTGCTGTTTGTTCCTAAAACACTGGGTAATGCATCTTTAAGAGGTTGTAGCTAGAAAAGGAAGAGGATGTGCAGGTTGTGAATAACGTGAATGAATGGTAGCTTATTGAAGGGCCTGGCCTGCACCTGATCCCCTTCCTCCTGATGGTGATATAAGAGCACACAGATATACATATTTCTTTTTAAAAAAAAAGAAGATTAAGACGACCTGAGTGCTTCTATCACTTTTACCACGTGGAGTTTTGCTTTTTATGATCTGTCAGAAGGAAATATTCAAGGGTCAAATAAGGTGAAACGGCGCTTAAAGAAACTTCAGCTTTCTGGTACATCTGCTGAATAAAATGCAAATCAGAAAAATGGAAATGTGCTTCTGCTTCCCGCAAATGTAACGAAGTGTGTGTGCAACGAGAACAAGTAGGGTTTGCAGCGTAAAGTAATTCTACACTATTGATTTTTTTTGGTAAGAGGAAACTTGCGCTGTGTGCGCTGCATGTGAATAACAGATGTAGGCTGACTTGTGCCCACAGCCTAAACAATAATAAATAAATAAATGTTAAGCTTTTAAAATGAAGCTCACAGGACCGGATGGATGTCAGATACGCTGTGATATATCTGTATATTTTGAAATGAAAGGCTAGAATGGAAATAAAAAAGATACGGCGCATCCAATCCGACACGCAAACGTGACGCTGCGCCGTTGTCAGTAAAACTTGTGTCATGGCGAAAGCCTTGCCAACCTGTTAGCGCACACACTTGCCTGTCAGCTCTACAACCCCGTCATCTCTTCATGGCTTTCCCCCTCGTTTCCCCCCGTCTTCTTCTTCTTGTTGTTTTTTTTTTTTTTATCGCAGTGAAGATGGAGGATGGAACATCACGGAGACGTGGGTCGCTCGGATCCGGCGGCTGCAGGATCTATCCGTAAGGAAGAGATGAGCAGGGTGAGGTGCTGTAAATCCGAGCGCTCGTACGGCTCCTGTGAAGCAGTGGAGTGCCTCCCTGCCTCGGTGCTGTGCGCTGTCAGTCAGTCAGGCGCTGATGTTGCGCTGACCCTGACGGATGAGCGGCTGCGCGCTGCCTCACCAGCTCTCTATCTCTCTCTCTCTCTCTGTGCGCGGGCCAAGGGACCGTCCGCCAAAAGTTTGCACGAAGTGAAAGTACACCCCTCTCTCCACCTCCCGCCCTCCTCCTGTCCTAGGTGATGTGTGTAGGAGACTTAAAAAAATCTTTTAAGCTAAAGAGTGAAACAATTAGCTAAAACCAATTTATAAGAATTTAAGTAGAAGCCGAATTAGTCACAAGCAGGTATAAGGGCACGTTTGGTGTCTGAAAAGTGAGTCACTTTCTGGAACTTTCACGCTATTAAAGCTGATTTATTTTCCGTATACAGGCAGCAGCAGGGGAGCACCTGCGTGAGTAAAAGCCTGTGATGAAAGAGATGTTTAATATTTCTGTCGATGTTAAATGGGAGGAGGACTCACTGCGTCACCGAGTCGATGGGAAACAATTATTACTTTTATTTTGGAGCAAACATATATATATATATATATATATATATATATATATATATATATATATATATATATATATATTTTACATATTTGCTGTCTGCAGTGGCGCGTTGTCACACGTGACTACAAAGTCAACGTGGGATTTGGAACCTGGCTAGTGGTGGAAATCTTTCAAAGTAGCAATACCACAATGTGGATCCACAAAATGATTCCCCCCCGTCCTGGGGAAATATTTGAAAATCTTATGAGGGATGCAACATTTGGCTTGTTTCATTCATGAATGACTGATATGAACGAGACATATTTTTGAGTAATAAGGACATCGTTTGTAAGCTGATGCTTTAATTTCAATGATGGTATAGAAGTTAAACAGCAGTGCAATGCAACCTTTTTGGCTTTAAGGAGAAAAAGAAAGTCTCACTTATTCTATAGACAAACTAATTAAACAGTTATTCATGGAATAAATCTACAGATTAATCGATGGAATCATCATGTTGCCTCTTGATTTGGCAGCATCATCAAATTAGGAAAGCTTTGCCAACCTGTCAGTGAGAGTAATAAAACATAAGTAATTTATTAAATTAACAAAGATAAATTAAAGTAGGTTATTTCCCCTTTTGATTTCCTTCCACTTTTGCAAGTTTCATGAGCCAAAATAGACCAGACGAAGCTTTTAGTTTTTGGAATTCACACATAATTCGGTACATTCCCAGTTATTTATGTCTTAATTTATAGATGCAAATAAATGTAAAGAAGCAGATATTTTGTGGGGGGAAAAGACAGTAGATTCCAGCTGGCAGCCAGTCAAACATCTTAAATAACAAAATTAATCGCGTTTCTTCAGACAAATTTTTTTCTTCTTCTTGAAATGTTGCCGTCTTCCGTCAAAGTGAAAATCTTGTTAGGAAGCCTGCCTTCCTGTTTTCTTATATCTGTTTAAGACAATTTGTACTTAAGCTTTACCACAATCCGTGAACAAAGACACCGCGCTCATCATGGAAGTGGATCCCGAACCACGGCGGTTGTACTACCATAGAAAGGGGAAATGCAGGGGCCAACAACAACAGCAGCGTGACTTTACAACTGTTCACTAACTAACATTAGCAAACAGACAAAACAGGTTTTTCTTTTCTCTGAATTCTGTGCCAGACTTTTTCTTAGCAAGTCACATAACATGCAAATAAATAGATGATCTCAGTTGTGTTTGTTCAGTTTGGTTTGCAGGTGTTGATATTTCTGAGTTGTGGTCTGGTGCTGCTAGATACGCTGGCTTCCTGTTAATGAGAGGCTACTGTCTTGAGCACTCAAGAGCTACAAGATTCTGATCGGTATTTAGAGAACACACACGAATATGTGTTTGTGAGTTCACCTCAGACCAGCTGGTGAAAAAAAAAAAAAACAGGAAGTGATTGTGCAGAAGAGAAACTGTTTGGCCAGATCGGCAGACTGAAAGCATGAATGCTTCCCACCCTTTGCCCCGAACGGAACTATTTTTCAACTACGAGCCAGAAAAACCCCTCGACAGTAAACAAGCTGCAGAGTTGAATCTCGTAGCTGCCTGATAAATGCGCTATTCATCTTGTTTCTGATGGCAACTCAAGATTAAACTCAAATTAAGAAAGGATTAGAGTTACAGTTTCGATAAAACTGAAAGTATAGCCGTTAATCAAGCAGTCCAACACATGGCATAATAAAAAAAACAAAAAACCAGTAACAAAGTTTAGACAGGAAACTTTTACAGTCATCACATAAACACATGCGAGCGCTGTAGTTTGATCACGTGATGTTCAGATGTGTGTGCCTTGTTTACCGTCTTTAAGCTTACCCACAGTTCTGTGGTGCATCAGGAAAAGGGTCTCGACTTCCTTTCTGTGCATTCTTAAGAGCTCGTGCTTCTTTTTTTTATTCATAAGCTTTTGCTCTTATTGTCCCTCGACTTTCTTTCTTAATGGATTGTGTAATATACGACAGAGCAAGGTGGCTTGTCAATACTATCAGGTCCCCATTTCTGTGGTTCAGAGAAAGCCGCTGTTTAACATCGGTTTTGGCTCATTTATGTGACAGAAATCCCCACCAGTTTCACATTCAGGTAGAAAATGAAAGTTTTCTTCTTTTTTTTCAATCCACTAGAGAAGTCTATCACCTAGGTGTGATTAAAATGTAATGCTATGTGCTGAAAAGGAGTCGTGTTTTCCAGCTGGCATAATTTAGCACATTTGGTTTTGAGTTCACCCACGTTAAAGCACTTTGTTCGCCGTCTAGTCACGATACTCAGAGCTTCTTTGCATCACTTTGACTCATAAGATTCCCCAAATGGATCTGTCTTATTCTGTTTCACAGTCTGCAGCCAAAACTCTGCTGCTGCCCTTAAAGATCATCTCACGTGAGATCAGACACAGATGAAAAGAGATTTGAATGCTACCTGTGAGTTTCAAAGACTTCTCCAGACACCCAATGTAGTTTTTGTGGAACTAAAATTGAGTAAGAGATGAGAAGAGGTTTGAAGATGAGCCCAGTTTGGTTGCAATAGTTGAGTAAAACATTTTAAAAAGAAGCGTAAAGAAGAGGAAACCTTACATTAAAGGTGTTGTATTTTGTATTTTGTATATACATTTTCATTTAATTGATTTATTTAAAGGGAACAGTGCATATTAATTAACAACAGGCCACTTTTCATCTGCAATCAGTGCCAGGTCAGAGCAAAACAATAAATAAGAAAGTTAACACAACATCAGACAATGTACAGCAGTATGGTTCAGACAGCAATACGTAAAATTACAACCTGAAAATTCACAGTACAAGAAGAAAACACATAACAACAAATAAATATAAAAACACAGAGCATCAAAGATGACACATAACAGTATAAAATTAATGGTAACAGATCTGATTCCTCTTTAGCCGATTCACTTGTTACAGCAGCACAAGGCACAGGAAGAAAAGGTCAATTACAGATATATTAGAAAAATAGAAGTAGAAAAAAAGACAGAAAAAAAGCCAAAATATTGGTTACTATGGTTACTATATCTAGTAATACATTATTTTATTACTGCTGGAATTTTATTCCAAATATTATAATAATAAACATTATTTGGGGGGTAGGGAATAGGTGAGAGATTCTGATTAGTAAATAACTGGACATGAATCACTTATTATAGCTTATTATAGAATATACTACAGTTTATTAGGCAGATATATAAGCAGCTCGTTCTCTTTGTCATGACAGCACTTTCTTTAAAGATAAAACATTTTGTGGTGAACTTAAAAGAAAGACAGAGGTAAAATGTAACAGTGCGCTCAGAGGTCAATGTGACATGATGTGTGTCTGCATAAATGTGATACTTATAATCTCCATATAGCAATATCATTTTCTAAATGCTGCAAGTACAAACAAAGGCAGCATAGCTCATGATAGCACTTTTTTCAGTTATTAGGAATAAAACAGGATCCAAATTGGATTGAAATAAATAAAGGTAAGCACAATAGCATCAGGAAGCTCATCTTCTTGTTCTTTGGATGCAAACATATCTATTCGGTTTAGTTTAATTTAGTATTTTTCACTTGGCTGGCCCCACCTGCAGTTTCAAGGGGGCTTTTGATGCATGTATTTCACACCCTTTGCTGTGAAATTCATGCAGTGTGTCTGAATGATCTGAAAAAGAGGAAGCGTGCTGTGAAAGGATTGGACTTAAGTTTAATCTTTGAGGGAGTGCACAGGGGATTCCAGCAAAGAGGATGAGAAACTGCTCTTGCTGACTGAAAATGTTCTGTCAGGCACTGTAGGGTGGACCCACAGACCCCAACAGACAATCGGCGTGTCATTTATAGGACAGCTGCACAGCCAGTCCGGTGCTTTGCAATTAATATAAGTCCAGAGAAGTGCTGCGTCACGGGAGAAAAACAGCAGCATTAGTAACTAAAATTAGCTTTTAGTAATTTACAGAAGTTTCATTTCCTAAATCTACAAAATGTCTCAATATAATTCCAGTGACTCAAAGAGGGGTACTGTTGAAATGCATTTATTTCTAAAAATGTCTGATCTAATGCAACCAGTCAGATTCTACCACACTGCTCTAGATGGAAAAGCTAAACATCTTAGCTCCAAGTGGAAGAACTGGCAATGACACTGTTGTACAGACATTTGAGTCGTCTGTTTCCCAGATAATTAATCTTACTAACCGCAGCGATCACCTGATTCTTCATCTCAGCTGGTGAAAATATTTCACTCTTCCAAAAATATTCAAAAACTGAAGATGCAATGCGATTCCCATCACCTCCACCTTACTTAAACTGCAGTGCTGCTTCTCATTTTAAGCATCATATCTGCAGAACATCAGCACATAATTAGTGATCAAGTCAGCATAACAAACTTCTAGTGTTTCACAGTTTAAATATGTTGACTTGCTTCTGTATAGAGCTTTTGATTGGATTTAAAATGATGAAGTCAGCTCAGTTAAAAAATATATTACTTTCATTCATGTTTTGCATGGAATTAGGAAAGCATAACTTACAAATGGTGAATTGAAATAACAAAATTTTGTGGGTAGTTTTGTGTTTGTTTAAAAAAAAGTGAACATAGACTGTAATGCTGGGAGGTTAAACTCCTTTCATATCACGGGTCATATATGACGCACTTTGAGATATGTTATTTAGAAAATGAAGTGCTATTACAACACAAAGATATCTGTCAACACATCTCTTTGGGCTTAAATTTTAAGAAGTAAATGTTTAAAATGACAGAAATCTATAACTTATTTATTTTGGTGTAGTAGAACTGGTCACTGGGCCATCTTTATTAGTAGGAGAAGCTGTAAAACCTATGAAAATACAATTAAAAGTGCAAATTTTCTGTTCTCTCTCACATTTACCAAAGACGTCTGGATTGGAGTCCCTGCTTTAGAGGTTTCATGTCAATTGCTTTCCTCTCATTCGTTCAATAAGTAGAGTGAAAATGTACTTCTGAGTGATGCCAACTTCAATGCAAAATGGTTGAAGTTAATAAAAAATACTTAATTTCTAAAACTCAAAAAGGAGAAAATATCACTTAAAACATTTGAAACAAGTTTGCACAATTTAATCTGTTTGCTTAATTCAGCATTCAGGTTTGTAGAGTCATGGTTGTTACAGAGGGTGCAATAAGCAAGTTCTAAAAACAATCCTTTGCACATCTCGAACATGTTTTGCTGATGAACGCGAAGTGAAAAAAAAGTCACGCTTTTCTAGATTCGTTTACATTTGCCATATTTCATCATTTATTCTAAACAATGACTCAGTGTTAAGCTTAGGCTCCCTTCCTTAAGATAATAATGCGATTAATGAAGATTAAATGTGAGATGATGTGCAGAGAGGAAAAAACAAAAGAACTTATCTGACGTGGATGCCGAATGGGTGGTCCCTTCTCTGGAAAAAGAAAAAGGAAGAACCAAAAATAACATCAAAACTTAACTCGCAATGAAAGTGGAGGAAAAAAAAGTGGAGGAGTACAGCTCAGGGCTTAAAGGGAAGGAAATAAAGCCTTACGCAGAACTGATGAATAATAAGATATGAAGATGGCTATTTCTGAACTTTGGACAAGAAAACAACACATTAAGGTCAGAGTGCAAACATAATTCACGTTGTTATTATGTGTAAGTTATTTTAGAAAGAGTCATAAAGTTACCCATGATAGGTCAGAAAGATATAATGGCATGATTTATTGTATTATTTGGTCATAAACGATTCTTTTTATACCTAAAACCTTTTCAGAACTAATAAAAAGAAAATGTTCTGATGAAAAGAAGTATATAGTGGCTCTATAATAAAAGGGTACACACATTCACCCAAAAAACAAAAGATGCCAATCTGACCCATGGAGGAGACCCATCATGGTTATAGTGCAGTGAATTTGTGGCTATAAAATCGAAGTTTCCCTCCTACAAGACTCTTTCCTTCACCCTTGACCGCTTTGTCTGCCTGCAGTCCACTTACAGTTAATCTCTCGTCAGCTGTGTAAATTCAGCTTTTCAGTGCCATAGCAACCCTTTAAACATATGATTATCTTTAACGATTCAGTGCAAGCTTCAGTTTGCTGAGGCGGGCCAGAGATCAGAATATTTAAAGACTCAGACAATGCCTAGCAGTGCCAGAAGGGGGCGAGCTTAAGGTAGGCTAAGGCACAACATTTGGAAGCACACTGAACACAAGTGTTTCAATCACTTCCATGGCCACATGTGTATAAAATGAAGCACCTAGGTATGCAGAATATTTTCTCAAACCGTGGAAAGGTTTAGAGATGCCCCTTCCTCTTTCAACATGACCGCCATCACTGCACAAAGCAAGGTCTATAAAGACACAGATGAGCAAGTTTGGTGGAAGAACTTGACTGGCCTGCACAGAGTCCTGACCCCAACCCGAAACAACACCTTTGAGATGAACTGGAGTCAAGGCTGCGAGCTTGGCTTTCTCATCAAACGTCAAAAATTCCTATAAAACACTCCTAAACTTAATGGAAAGCTTTGCTTATGGATTAAGAATGGCATGTCACTCAAGTTCATGTGTGTGTGAAGGCAGATGAGCTAATATCTTTTGGCAATATTCTGTAACATGTGTTTTGATAGAGCAGGTGTAATTACACAGAGGTAATTAGGGAAAGAATTTTGTTTATTTATTTAAAAAAAAGAAAAGAAAAGCACAGGTCCACATGAAACCACTGTTGTTCCACAATTACAGATCAAACGTGTTGCTTAGTACAAGGGCATAACAACCCATCAAACAGACAGTGAGAAAAAACACATCATACTTCTTGTGAAAGAGTTTGAACTAGACAACCTCTGATTTTAAAAACTGATGATGCAGGCTGCAAAACAAAACAGTTAAATTCAAATACATGTTCAAACAAACTGACTTTCAAGTGAATAAAAATAATGATAGCTTGTCCATTGCAGAAAAAATTAACCGGGATTTAAGAAAGCATCAAGATTTTAGCACATTTCATGCTTTTTCAATGAGTGAGTCGATTCAGAGACAGAAAAAAAAAAATTTAAAAAAATCAAGCACAAACATCTGCATACAACACTGAATGATTAAAATGACCACCACAAATCATTAGAAAGCTGTCCATTGATAGTTTTCTACAACTATTGCCAGACAAATGTAATAATTTATAACTTTGGTTCAAAGTAACTTTGCACAAACCAATAAGTAAACTTAATATTGCAACAAAGTCAAATTACTCACTTAATAATTCAATAATCACCTAAACAGAACAAAATCTTTCCAAATTTCATACGAGTTTTGTTTTGCATCACATGCAAAAGAAACACAAACCTGTTTAAATGCAGCTCGCGAGTCTAAAAATGTACAAGTTTCCGAGAATCAGCTGATTAACATGCACACAAATAACAACCAAACATCCGTCAATTTCAAACAATTTTTAAATCACGTTAAGTAGAACACGTCCGCCAATTCAGAAAAACAAGTGCAAAAATATTTCCAATCTGTAATAACGTACATGCTTGACTATGAGTAATAACAAAAGTAACGTATAAATTAGTTCACAGCTGAGTTGGCAGGAAAACTTCCCTCTCTGCGGCTTGCTTGTGCAGACAGAGAGACAGCAAACACGATTTCTTCCATATACTGGAAATGTTTTATTTTTATTTTTAAACCACACTTGACCTTAGGAGCTGTCACACTTACAAACTTGCTTATGAATAGCTTTACAGTAAGAAAGAACCGAAACTGAATCGCTTTGGTGAGAACCCTTTGTGTAGTGAACTGCTGAGAAATGTTTATGAGATGGAAATGTTAGGAATTATTTTGACCCTAAATAGGCCAACAATAACAGAGCACCACTTTTTACTTTCCTCCGCTGACATGTAATGGCATCAGTACAAATGCCAATAAAACAAAAACTGTAAACCACAAGAAAACATGTCGCTTAACGTTTACCAGTTTCTGGCTGCTGTAGAGATCCAGCGATGTTCAGTTGAGGGAGGTAATGCACTCGGTCAGTGTAAGTAGGCAAGACGCGACTTTGTGCCCAAGCAGCGTCGACTGAACAGTACATGTTTATTGCACAATTCACAGCGCAGGTTTTAAAAAGCCATCAGTGCAATTTCATCTTTTTTTGTTTTTTCCCCCTTCTTATCATTTGCACCTGTCTTTGTGTAAGAGGAGCAGTGATCAAAAGGCAAAAACAAAACCCATTTCACGTTTGAGCACTAATGACTCACAAATATACGATCTGATTTCACTGCACAGTTCTTCTGACATCTGGAATTTGCACCGGCAAACAGTAGGTAAAGCACCAGAGAGGTGATATTTTCTTGCACTGCTGTATGTCCTCTCGTTGCACAGGAACAACAGGTTAGTCAACGGGCCAGAGGCACACTTGCTTTGTACGGGGCATGAGAGAGAGCAGCAGCTCTGTCGACATTCATCTCCAGTTGTTGTACAAGTAGAGGCAGCCGAAGAACAGGTTGGCAGTCAGGCTTGCAAACAAAAGCCCCGGCCATATGAGACGCTTCGCAAAATCTGGAGAGAAAAGGCAAACGTGAGCCATGACCACTATCATCAAACATCCTCATCTGGTTTTACATTTTGTGTCTGCGTCACAAAAGACTTTTCCCCCCCTTTAAATCAGAACAAATAGAGAAGAAGTTACAGAAACTACAATCAAGTTCATTGAATTAATTTTAATGAAGGAAAGACCCCCAGGTAGCAGTGTTCTTAATATTCTGTCCCTCATATATGGAGTGCTGCAGTTCCTGTCACTTAAACTGAAATTGCTTTAAGAGGGAATCTGTTTGCAGTCACTGTAGATATCTACAGAGATCAAAAGCAGCTTCAAATGATACACGCAGACATTCTGATGTATCAGCCCAAGCAGACTGAGATCTTTTAAAACCCAGTTAGCCAGCAGGCATGATACAAATATTAAATTTTCTGACATAGATACATCCATCTCCCTGCAGGGTTTAAATCAAACTGCTTACCTTTTGGAGAATGTCTGCCCTCTGGACACTGAGTTGTAGTACCGACCAGGCAAGCAGATGATCCCGAGGAGCTGCTTCGCTTCTCTTCCTCTTCAATAACACTACCGTCTCTTAACAAGGAGCTCAAATCTGCAAGGCCAATCAGGTAAAATCATTAAACCACAGACCAAACCATCTAAACATGTTCACAAGTTGATTTGTTTCAATGTGTGGTGGTTTTGACCCCCAAAAAAGTTTATATTGCCACCTGGTGGTAGTTTCAGGAATAACAGACAAACAAAATAAATATTGCCACAAGTCTTCCTGTAACAGTCAGCCTTATGTATACTTGCCATTTTGACTTTGAAAGGGTGACACGTCGGGTGAAAAGCAGCCGCTGTAAACCGAAGGGGTCGGCTCAGACAGGAAATGTGATGGAGACGCAGGTGGGAACATGAGCGTGGGTTCTGGCTCTGCTGAGAAAAGCCGGAGTCTCTGGCCACCAATGTTGAGACGAGCGGGGCTGATGAGGGGACGCCGTTGTCTGGCAGAACCTGAACTGGATGTAACAGAACCAGCTACCGAAGGAGTTGGGGAGGGACCCGGGGATGATGGGCGGCTCCCAGACTTGAGCGAAAAGTAGTCTGTGCCAAAAAAGAGAGCGGTGAAAAATGTTTTCACTAAGCAACGTCTTAGTGAAAACAGCACTGAGCTGTTGCTTACAATGAAAAACTGAACAGAGGTCACAGCATCGCCAGGACTTTCAATACCTGAAGATTGTGAATCTTTGTACTGTGAGGCTGGTCTGCTTCCACTAAACAGGTAACCAGAATCTGAAAATTAAAAAATAAATAAATAAATAAATAAATAAATAAATAAATAAATAAATAAAACCTGTAGAGTCACACTTTTCACCACAACCACAAACTGATGTTTTTACTTAAACCTGTATCAGCTATCAGCATTTCTCATAAACCTAAAACTACACAACTTCATGCTGAGGCTCAGGTTTTAGTTTATCACATTCAAAGAAAAATCAATAGTCTTCACACTAAAAATCCACAATACTAGTAAATAATTAGTGACAAATCTGTCAGATTAAGCAGCTGCAAATGGGCCACCAACTGTAGGACCACGACTGCTCCTAAAAACATACGCTTTTCACTGCAAACACGCATTTTTTAATTTTTGCATTTGAAATAAAATTGAGAAATTTAAGCACAGTTGTGCCAGAGATTTCTGAAATATCCTGTTAGAAACTGTCTCCATTGCATAGTTTCTAAAAATAATGTATATTTATGCAAACACTTCAGCATAAACGACCTAAATGACCTCTTGGTAAGAAATGCAGATACTTTAGATATGTTTGTGTCTGTAAACAGAGGCAATATTTCAGGTGATATTCCATAAAAACGGAGCTACGTAATTCTAAACCTCATGAGCATGCCAAGTGCTACAGTGTAACTAACTGTAAAAACAAATAATTCCAAATAGTAAACCCAGCCTTCACCTGAAGCTACTTGATTAATTTGCACAAATGTGTCGGTTCCCTTTGCTGAAATGTTCCTTTTGAGCCGTTAGACCACAGATAAACGTCAACAAGCCATTAGAAGGATTACACAGAAATATCAGTCACCACGAGCACAAACTGAAAGGGAAAACATCCCGCGCTACCTGTCCTGGTGAGGGAGGGCATGGTGCCGAGGCACAGGGCTCTGTTGAGACGCCCGGGCAGAGAGGAGGGGGAAGCCTTGCGCTCGTGACGACCGTGGTGGCGGTTGATGAGCTGGGAGAGGTTAGGGGGTGGAGTGGGGATGAAAGTGTCCGCCACATCTGTGGAGCTCAAAGGAGGGACTGTGGAGCTTCCTGCAAGGTATCTGCAACACAAGAGCAACGGAATGGTCTACTACCTGAAATTAAAGTTGTAACACAGCAGCAAAAACATACAAATACTTAACATACAGAATGTCTAACATAATACTTCTCAGGAGGGGAAATTGGGTACTGATAGAGCAAATTGTGTAAACACAATTAAGAATTTTACCTGCTTACTACCAATTAAACATATGCTGATTTAAAGACCAAGTACGAGAAGAAAACAGGGGACAAACTTAGAAATGAGCTGCTCTGACAACCCCTTAATGTCAGCACTAATGGAGGCAGGCTACGACAAGGCTCTCGCTGAAACGCTGCAGCAGCCGTGTGACAGCACGCAGCAGCTGACACACACACTCATGGGTCCCACGCAGAGCAGCGACATAAAGCTTCTTTGTATAATCAGGTCACTTCTGATTATTTCCACTGCCTCCAAAGTTGAGTAACAAAGTTATTATTTTACAGACTGGAAAGAGACATTCAGAAGGAGACAGGATGCTGGTGGAAAAACAAGCAGAAGACATTTCCTTTTATCAGTCGTTTATTATATTCCATGTACAGCAAGCATTACCACAAAGCCTCCGAAATGGAGCCCATCATTAAAAGCAAGATACCCAAATGAACCATTTAAGCACCCAAAACGCAAAGTGTTTCATCGAGCATGTTGCAGGAAACCTTTTAGCAGGGATGGAGCTCCTTTCTGAGGCTGTTACAGAATATATAAACACATCGTCGGTGATCAAACTGTGATAAACTGTAAAAAAAGTATCAAGAATTAGCATAACAACGGGTCCTTTTTTTTTTTTTTTTTTTTAAAGTATCAAGTGTTTCTCCAACAGACGCTACTAAAATATTTAGATAAACATACTTGGGATAAATAGTAACAGTAGTATAATAATGAAGCACAATAATTTGTCACATATAGTAGCTTAAACCTACAGCTAACAGTTTGAACATAGTGCTTCTAGAGCTAGACACTTGGCACAAAGAAGTCTACAGTCATACAGCTCATCAGGGAGAAACAGGGGTTCTCCAAAAAAAATAAAAAAATAAAATAGAAATACTCAAACCAGACATTATGCAAATATCATTTAAAAAACATGCAAACTGTGGCTTAAAAGCAAACAAACTTTTGGATAGAGTATGTAAAACTTTGGCAGAAACAACACATTTTAAAGCTGTACCTTACAAACCAAAAGGTAAAAATACAATTACTCAGATATCTTTTTTTCTTACCCTTAGTACACACGATGGGTCCAAATACAGGGTGTATGAAGACGAATCATTCACTTTCAAAAGGATTTATTTATTTATTTGTTTATTGTTTTAAACATTGGACATAAAAGCTTGAAGTAAATTTTAAACTCCATGGCTGAATATAAAAGGGTTTACATACAATGTGTTCCTCAATGTGTCCCCCTCTGGACGCATTGCACATGTCCAAACGATAGTCAAACTTGTCCCATGTTTTTGTGAGCATGTCTGGGGCCACTGCAGCTACTGGTGCTACCAGCGACCGCATCAAAACCGACAAGCCTCGTCTTTTTAACGGTATGCGTTTTGGCCGTTATCCGTGAACGGCTGCAGGATTAAAGCACTTTGAATTCGGGATGGTTCTTTTGATACACCCTGTATGTCACACAACTCTAACCAATACAGCTAGTTTTGTTCTGTGATGAACGTTACTTTTGAGTTTAAGATGCAGTTTGTCACATGCGGAAGTTTAAAAAACAAAACAAAAAAAAGCCTTCAAGTCATTAGCAATTAACGTCACAGTATAAACAGCCAGTATGACTTTTTTTTTAAAAACTGCGGCACTATACAGCATTGCGTTGTGCTTTTTTGATGTTTATCAGGTGTGAAAAGTCACACAGGTTCAAAACTTGATCAATCATCTACTATCTTAGACTCAAAGCATGTGAAGTCTACTACACCACAGGCGATGGTTTGAGAACAGAAATCTCTCGACAGAACAGCGCAACACAGTTTAAACCCACAGTTACAACACTACAAAACGGAAAACAAAACTTTGTAACACCTTATCACACTAGAGTAAAATAAATACCCCCTACATCCAACACAATCCAACAAAAGTAAAACAAAACTATGAAACTCAAATAAACAAGTTAGATGAAATGTTAGCACGTGCACCTAATACGGTCATTAGTGTTTATCACATATCAACTTGTTAAAATACTGGCAAAGGTAGCATTAGTTATAATGGAAGCTAATACAGTTGTGAGTGCTATAAGGTTGTCATTTTAGCTGTAAATCGCCTCATTTGAAGTTTGCGCAGGACAATTTAGGATTAATCCTGAGAAAAAAACTCCAAGATGTTGCTGAGTGGAGCACTTAATGTTCTGAAAAAAAAGCACCAATTAAAAACGAAAAGAAAAAAAAAAGGCCACCAGGAACTGATGCTTACACAAGATACCTCGAATGCTGAAACAAGCCAAGTACCTGTCAGGTAGTCACCTACAGGCTATTTTGAACTTGAGTTTTGAGCCCAAAGCTAAAAGCATCAAAATATGACACAAAGAAGTACACATAAATACTCTCCAAAACCTTTGAACACTTTGCATGTGCAGATCTTTATCATGCTGCACCATCAGAGAGGCCACTGACGGGCTCTGATCATTCCTCAATGTCACAAAGAGCCCAAACATACAGCCGGATACACTTTGTTAGACACACCTGTTCAACGGTCTGGGTATTTCAGAAACTGCTAATATACTGGAATTTTCCGAAATGACCATCTCTAGGGTTTACAGAGAATGGTGTGAAAAGAGAAAATGCCCAGTGAGCGCCAGGTCTCTGGGTGAAAAAGCTTTGTTGGACTCCAGAAATCAGAGATGAACAACCATAATGCTTCAAGCTGATAGGAAGGCAGCAGTGACTAAAACAACAATTTGTTACAACCAAGGTATAAGAAGAGCATCTCTAAATGCAAAACCCATTGAACCTTGAAGCAGATGGGCTACAGCATCTCTGATCTCCGTCAGCTAAGAACCGTAAACTGAAGCTACGATTCACATGGGCTCACTTTTTTTAGTACCTACTTGACCAGTATTCCAAGCGACCAGGGTTCTGAGGCGATTTGAAAATGTGATGTCAACAGACTGCATACCGCCATTTTTGAAACCCAAAAACACGGGAAACAGCTGCATAGAAACAACACCGTGGTCCCAGAGTCTGACGAAAAGCCACAGGCCAAGCAGATATCACATCGCCTCGACGTCCACCTTTGTTATGTCGCATTTAAATGATGTCATGGGATGTTCCACCGCATTGCTATAACGTCCTCACCCATATTAGCTGGTACTCTTTAGTAATGGAAAACAAGTCATGCCGAGTTGAGGAGGAAGTAATGGAAAAAGGCCTAATACTAAATGTGTTTATGATCTGCATGTTTGATTTGGCCAAGATTTTATGCTGGATGTCAATCCCTTTATGACCACAGTGCCGCCATCTTAACGGACCATGTCACAAAGTTCAAATAACCTCAAACTTGTTTCTTGAACATGACGGCGAGTTCACTGCACTCAAATCACCTCCGCAGTCACCAGATCTCAATCCAGTAGAGTACCTTTGGGATGAGGTGAAACGGGAGATTGTGTGATGTTATCATATCACTATGGACCAAAATCTCTGAGGAAAGTTTCCAGCACCTCTTAAATCTGTTTTGAAGAATTAACATGGTTCTGAAGGCAAAAGGGGGTCCAACTGGTACTAGCAAGCTGTAAGTAATGAAGTGACCAGTAAGAGTAACTAAAACTCAAGACAATGCAAGGAGCCCTGCTGATGAACGAATAAGCACCGGAGAGCACTGATTTCAATACTGGACTCAGTGTTAAGTGAGACAAGTAACAAAGGGAATCTACAGAAGAACTGATACAAGTTCTCAAAGAAGCTTTAAAAAACAAACAACCTATCTGCCAAGTACACTGAAAAACTTCGTGCTACTGTCTCAAGGTGAACTAATGCCACTGCAAGGCCAAATATTGGCCAATTCTGCATGATACTGTTCAAAGAAAATGTGTATTTGCAAAGATTGCTTACAGTCAAGATCATGCAACTTTAGACGAATACTGAATGTTCTAAAAGTAAATCAAAAGGGTACAAGGTCACAACAATAATGGAGACAGGAGAAAAACTGCAGAATTTGGGAATAACAAACTCGGGCAGCTAAATACTTAAACCGGTCCATTGTAAAATAAATAAATAAATGAATAAATAAACTACAATAGTAAATGTCGATTAAAATTTGCAGATTTTGCAGGCATGCAAATTTTCTGTCAGCTAACATCACTACACATCATGCTCCACGTCACCTCCTAGTGCGGTCAAAGACACGAGGTAAAGACACCGGAACAGGCTGCATTAGGAAATATCCAATGCCAATAAAATTTGTAGGTGATGCGAAGCGATAGAGAAAGAGTGTGATTACGCAAATACCACATCTTATGTGTGGTATAAAGTGTTTACACAAATTAGTATTTCATGCAGTGAGTTGTTTAGAAACCCCACAGCTTTAACAGTGTTAAACAAGTACATTCAAAACACCTTCAAACAGTCTAGTAAAGTGTAAAGTAGCTAAAACCTAAAATGTTAACAACCCAATATACTGGTTGCAAAAATGAGCTTATTTAAACATCATTTTGTTCACATATATGGTGCAGTAATAAAGAAGCTAAATAACTAATCAGTCATTTGAATAGAGAACACTAATAGTTTGAAATGTCAGAAGGTCCTGTAAAGTTTACTTGTTAACCTTCTTAGGACTTTATAACTGATAATAATTAGAGTGAGCTTATAAATAATACCTTTATGACATTTATGATTACTGAAATGTTTCCTCATTGCTTCTCTCAGTGAATAGATAAAAAACAATGACAATTACAATTATTCAAAGCAGAAGAACAAAGCACTACCATGAGGTAACAATATTATCTGATGCAAAATTGTTTTAACTGCCAAAAATTGATGCATCAAGCACTTGCTCAGCACATGACTGTGTGGCTGAAGGTGGGGTTTGGTAAGGAGAAGGGACTAGCTTCAGGCTGTGTGCCATATCTGGAGATTATCATTCAGATGTCAAAACATCACAGTCATTCTCACACAGAGCTGGAAGATTGAAGGTTTAAAACGGACAGTGACAGAAAAGAAATGACAACATTAAAAATACACCAATAACACTTGTTAGATTGATGCTTTTTGATCCGACGCTTATGAATGGAAAGCATTCATGGAAAGACATGTTTTTGTATAATCCACGGTTTCAAATACAATGTGAACATTACTGCTCAGGTTCTGACCTTCGGTATCTGGCTCTCCGTGCGCCCAGCGGTTTACGAGTTGCCACGGCAGCAGCAAAGCTGACGAGGCAACAGAGGGAGATGCCAACAAGCTTCGTCGTGTACATCCAGCTCAAGGCATCAGTCATGTAGCTCTCAGCCATGTAGAGGCACAGGATGAAGAACCACAGGACAGAGGCTACAGCATCAATTCTCCTCAACCTGAAATGCAGCAAGATTTGTTTTTTTGTTTTAATTAAACTGGGAACTACGAACACCCCACCCAAAGGGAAACAAAATGGTGGGTGCTTACCTTGCAGCTCCTGCTAAGAAGATACCAGTGAGACAAGTTAACAGGCCAACAGAGACTACAGCCAGCTGGTTGTCCTTCCCATGCTGCCACGCAAGCTCGGCATTTTCTATGGCCTTATCTGGGATCAGCTCCAGCAGACTCTGCCACACAGGCAACACTCTGCTGCTGTTATCAGTGGGGGCAGACTCATTGTGGACTTGAGGCTTTGGAGGAGCAACCCCACCACTTAATGTCTGCGAGCCATCAGGTGACGAAGGCTGGTCTGGCAATTCACAGAAAATTGTGGCAGCAAGGAAAGCACATATTAGGAAGGCAAGGGCCCGCAAGAGTACGACTCCCATGGGAGAGGACAGGGACTGGGCACTCTGCAGGAGGAAAAAACAAACAAACAAACAAAACAGGCCCTTATTGTGACATTTTCACAGCATATTGAGATTAATAGCATACAATGTCAACATAGTGTTAATAAAGTCTACAACAGGGGTCTGAATGCCAATTAAACGAATTGAAAGCACTGTTAGCTATAGTTCAGTGTTTTACCAAGAAACGGGTAACAGGACTGCACCACATTAATGAATCACTAGTGTGAATAGGAAAGTCAAAGTTTTATGCGTTCCATTAAAGCCACAGCAGTGGTTAAATATCATTCACTCGTATCCTCACACAACCTTAAATCAGACATGACGTCTAACGTCACAGATCACACTGGAGCAGAAGCGGAAACAATTCATTAATCACTTTAAATGCTGAAAAGCAGGACTTGATTGTGTCAAAGCGCTAATCCTTATCAGCAGACCCATGAAAATAAGAAACCTGTGGATCGCTTCATTGTTTGAACACTTGACTATTTTGTTTGAGTAGGTCAAAGAGGATCCGAATGCACATTAAATAGCTACTGATAAGGCATTATGTCATTAGGTGTAACGACAAAAAGCAAAAGGCTGAAAGTTTCCCTCTTACATTTCAAGATTAACAAATTATGTTAAACATGAAAAAGCAACAAGATGGTATCACAGAAAAAAAGTTAAAATTAAGGCAGTTTCCTTCTTGTCTCAGCTAAAATGATCATGTTATTTGGTAACTGGCTAAAGGTCAAACACCCTGCATGCTACAGCATTTGGTGATTTGGTGTCTTTTATGTGTGATTTTTTTTATTAAATAATTCACAATATTTGCCTGACTGGGTGAGATCCGGGACTCTGGGTTGCACTGACCTTTACAAAGCCCATGTCTGACTCCCGGGTGCGCCGCAGCTGATTATTAAGAAGCACCGTACGAAGCTGGCGGTTCTGATATTTAATGTAGTACTCCACTGCTGTCTGACATGGCCTGCATAACTTATAAGTCTGCTCCAGGTGATGCTTGTAGGCTTCAATTTCCTCATCGTAGTTCTCCTACAAGAGAAAGAAAGAAACGGCATTTGGTGTTATTTTTCAGAACAGCATGTTGGGCAATATTATGTGACAGAAACAAAATACATACATCATCCCTCGGGATATACGAGGCTAACTGTTTGATCTTTGCAGACTGGTTGTTATTACACTTCCGACAAAGCAGCATCTGACAGTTGACCCACTGCAGAGTCTTAGGTGTCTCCGATGAAGGAAGGCTTCCAGATATGCCATGATTTAGATGCTCCATGTACTGAGCAGGAATGGGCTTGTTGTAGTCCCCATTCTAAAAACACAGACAGTTTAAAAAATGTATATGCGTTAGAGAAAAAGAATGACCACAGTTAACAAACAAGTTTTTAAAAAACTGTTACATAGTGTATAATACTTACCTCCTGGAAGCCATTGTACTGGTCGCAATTGGGGCAATCCCAGCAGTTCCTGTTCCCATAGGGCACAACTGTGTTCTGATTACAGAACCAGCAGTTAACACTTGCATGGGTGGGCTTCTTTCTGTAAACAACAAGCGACAAGGTAAATCCAGCGTGTTATTCATGGCAACCGCTGCTGTTCAGTTATGCAAAAATACTTAACCCAGCCTGAAACATCTGAATATGGCCACTGTACTGATGTCACGTGATATTATAAATACTAACTGTAAACATCAAACAGGGTTAGCTAAAGCTGGACTCACAAAACTGCAAAGCATCAAATTAGTTAGCGGAACAGCTGCTCTTAAAGTGAGCGCCCGGGCTAGCGTAAATACACCAATGACTCCAGAGGAGCAATAGGAGCGGGACAGGAAGCACTATTTCTTTAATGTCACAATTAAAAATCAACTGGTGTGCTTCTTTTATTCCACACACATTAACTTGTGCTAGCGTGAATGTAGCGTTAGCTACAAACACACCGCCGCGGTGCCAGAAGTCGGAGAAGTTACCTTGTGGCAATTTTATATATGAGCGCTCCGCCGGCGACAAACGCCGTAGCTCCGACTCCGCTGTACATCAATTCAGGGTATTCCAGCAAAAGCTTGCTAAGCGTCTCCATCTTTTTTCGCAAAAATATTAAACGTAGTGTTTTAAGATCGCAAAACACGGCGCGAGCGCGCACGCGGCAAACGATTCCTTTTGTTCACGCCCCTGTAACGGAAACGGAAAGTACGTAAACACCTGGACGCGTTCCAATAGGGTTCATTAAATCCTTGCTGTCCACTCTAACGCTTACGATGCTGCTTTTCATTTGTACAAAATAACACATTTTGGTGGCGGTGTTTATTAAAGTAAACCAAATTAAACGTGAAAGAAACCAAGCATGTTTTTCCTC
Organism: Oreochromis aureus; assembly: GCF_013358895.1. Classification (NCBI taxonomy): domain Eukaryota; kingdom Metazoa; phylum Chordata; class Actinopteri; order Cichliformes; family Cichlidae; genus Oreochromis; species Oreochromis aureus. The sequence goes on along the minus strand of NC_052961.1, from coordinate 22,171,586 downwards.
GACAGTAAGTAAAAAGCCGTGCAGAGGATAAATACTATGATAGTGTTGGAATGCAGGACAGGGTATTAACCCAGATTAAAAAGCCTCTTCGGGACATAAAACTTTATTAACTGTTATTGTTATTGGAACAGGAGCAGCTGTCGCACTTTAAATTTCCTTTAATGTTAAAGCATTAATCTGTCTTTCATTAGTGGTATAAAAAACCGCTTCCGAACTTGTCTTAGAAATATCAGGTTTTCCTATATTTCCTCAGTATCAAAGTACTTCTGCTTGTAAAAGTTTCAATCACTTTACACAAGTAAAAACCTTCAATACTTAGAAACAGTTTAAATAAAGCATACAGGTCTATTAAATATTACAGCTACTATCCATTTAAAAACCATTTTAAAAGCATTTTCAGGTAGCCTCGCTTAAAATGTATGAAGTGTTCTACAATAATAATAATACTATTCATCATCATCATCATCATCATTAATAAATGAAAAATAATGATAATAAACAGGAGAGGGTGAAGTTTCTGATGCAAAAATAACTTTATTTGAACAAACGTGATGTATTTTACATCAAACAAACATTCACAATCGAGTGAGAAAACGGGTCAGTGCTTGAATGTCATTCATCTTTTATAGCAGCTCACACATTTGGATAAATCCGAAGAAAACAAATAAATAACGTTACAGCAAACGTACAGGCCTATTCAAAATTATATACCAATATAAAAAAAGAGAAAAAAAGAACAAATGTTTGCTTATTTGTAAGCCTATAACCCGCAGTAAAAAAAATTACAAAAATAAAAATGCAAACCTCAAACCTCAGACTTGAAGTAAAATGACATGGTATACGGTAGACCGGTAGACCTGCCGACTGTAATTTTTACAAAAAAAAAAAAAAAACTTTATAAAAACTGTACAAAATCTATACAAACAAAATCGTCAACAGCATTATTTAATAACAGTCATGTGAAACTACCAAACTAAACCCAGTACCTGACAAACCAGTGACAGCCGAACTGAAATGGTGAAAGAGGTGAACTCAGATGTGAACTTGCCATCAAAGCACAGAATAACTCAAAAGTCCTACTGGTCCATTAAATAAGCCAGGGCTGGGTCCGCTGGCCTGCCGTAGGAGGTGAACTGCTGGTAGCTGCAAGCCACGGAAACGGTGCCTCCATCCGGGCTCATCGGTTGGGTCACCCCGCCGTAAGGATACCCGTTGTGGGGGACCAGCACGGGCGGGTGGCGGTGGTAAGCTCCGTAGTGAGGATGGTGAAAGTGGGGAGAAGGGGTGCAGTAGGAGGTCATGGAGGTGCCCGGGGACACGCTGCGGCTGTGTCCCGTGATGACCGGAGCTGACGGATAACCTGTCGGCTGGGTCGAGCCGGGCTGGCACACGCTCCAGGAGCTGCTCACGTAAGGCTGCAGGTAGAGCGACTCAGAGTACTCCACGGGATTCCCGCCCAGGTAAGGCACACTCGGGGGTCTGTAGGGTCTCCGCACCCTCCTCCGCCGTCGGTAGTTTCCCTTCTCAAACATGTCCTTAAATGCGGGGTCCAGCATCCAGTAGTTGCCCTTTCTGTCCCCTCCGCTGTCCCTGGGCACCTTGACGAAGCACTCGTTGAGAGACAAATTGTGCCTTATGCTGTTTTGCCAGCCTTTCTTGTTCCTCTCGTAGTAGGGGAACTTGGACACTATATACTGATAGATCCCGCTCAGAGTCTGTCTCTTGTTCTCGCTGTCCTTGATGGCCATGGCGATGAGAGCCACGTATGAATACGGCGGTTTCTCTAGCTCCTGCGCACCTTTAGGCTCACAAGGGGGCGAGTTTGAGCCGATGTCCAGAATCTGCGCACCTTGGCCGCCGGGGGACTTCTCCTCTGCATCCATGACTCAGGTAAGCTGTCGGTTTGTTTGTGGGTCCGGCTGGGACTGCTATCTGCCCGGTAAGCAAGGCAGCTCTATGATTGTGTCTGCAGGTGCACACGGATACATACACACACTCCTCCCACAGGTACCGCGCAGCTGTTGTTGCCAGCTTTGATCTCACCGGGTTTCTCACACTGTTTATGCCATTGTGTGTGAAACCGTGGAGGTTGTTTAGGTTGAAGCAGGGGTCAAGAGACTGTGTGTTAACTGCAGTCAAAAATATTCCCCCCTTTGAAGCAGGGCGATCAAAGACTTATTTAGGAGTACTGAGTTTATGTGAGTGACAAGTAATGTTCTAACACACAGCAATCCTAAAATCTTATCTACATCTGATCTCCAAGACCTTAGGAAAGGCAACAGGTGGGAAAACATATGTAATATTAAACTGCAGATTTGATCTTCCCTAAACTAACAACCCAAGAAAGCTGTTTATATATGACAATTTGCTAAAAGCAATGCTCTTCATATAGTTTTAACATTTTATTTTAAGGTGTGGAAGACGTCAAAGCATGCTGTGAAATATCACACATGTGCACCCACATTTATGCCAAAATGTACCATTAAAATAAGTCTTAGCAGCAGCACAAACGTGCACACATTTGCATTGATCTGTAATCTGTTACAGGCAGCTGCCTTTTTACAGTTTTACACATTGTTTCAGCTCTGAGACACGTGGTGGTTGGGGTTTTCCAGCTCCTAATGTTGCTACAGGCACAGAGGTACTAGCAGCACAGGTATCAGAGCTCAGCATACCACCCACATACAGTGAGGCATGAACAGCAGGCCTGTCTGTCCGCTGAGGACAGTAGATAATGATCACCTGCTCTCACCAGACAGTCTGTCTCCCCTGAACTGATAGGGAAACACTGATCTCAATAGGAGAGCAACCAGTGGAAAGAAAACTAGTATGTGTTTGCAGAGGATTTGAGGGTGTTTGAGTTGGCTTCTGTTGTTACTGTAAATCTATTAATATTTAATGAATGGTGCTTTCACCATTATATTTGTTTAATAAAGTTAAGTACACGTGCACATTTTAGACAGTATAAATAATCAAAATATCATATATTTTGATTATTTATACTGTCTAAAATGTGCTTTTAACTCTCATAGTGCATATAAACACAACACATCTGAAGTTTTCTATTAAAAGTTATGAAAATATGTATTACACTGAACGACATTTTGCACCACTAGATAGTTTGCCTGTATGTGATCGAATATGAGTGCAATTGATTATTAGTCAATTAATCAATTAATACTTTACTTGGAAAATGTTAAATAGGTGCAGTGGTTTGTGCCTTTACTGCAGTGGCAGTGACTTTGGGATAATTTCCGGGCTGAAATATGAGGTCGATGTCGATCAGAGGCTTTCCAGATAGTACTGCACGGTGCATCAAAATCTGACTTTTCTTCATTTATATTTTCATCAGTTTTGACATGACCCCCAAAACCACTGACAGAGCCTCCACCCTGTTTTAAAGATGCCTTTAGACACTTGCTGTTGTACCTCTCTCCTGACCTCCAGGTGTTTGCTAGGCTTTTTTTTTTAAGCTGTTAAGGACATGACTTTCAGATACTGTTAATCTGCTGTAGATAGTTTTTTTTTTTAGGCCTGCCACTGGAGAACTATTGCTTAAAAAATTACAACAGTCTGGATCCCCAGAAGCAAAATATAAAAAAATGATGGGTAGTTCAAGTCCTTCATACTGTACATCAAACTTTACAGAAATAATTCTGTCAAATCTATGTACAAAATATTTGCCAAATAAATTGCAAGTGTTGATTGTTTACCTAATAACATACCCAAAAACTTTTACATGTTTAAAGATGTAAAATATGGTCAAAATCTTCCCCACTGTTTCCGTATTCACATAAATAATGCCTAGAAATAGTTTTTGGAGGTAAAAAAAAAAAAAAGGTAATACAATTACAATTAGCACTACTACTACCACTTCCATTAATAATAATAATAATAATAATAATAATAATTATAATAATAATATGTGTGAGTTCTTGAGTTATGATCATGTGTTTTGTGTGGTCATAATGAATTTGATGTTTATCCACTAATTTCTAACTCACCAGCCAAACACATGAACTTCTTGCAATTCAGGAAAAATCAGCTTGGAATATTCTACACCGTTATCAGTTTTTCTCCATTTTTCTCACACCTGGAAGTAATGTTTTTCAGATGCATTCTCAGTGTTGGAAATACTCCTTGTGTTTTAGGCAAGGTAGCTGGATGGATATATTGCGGAGGAGATAGCAGGTATGACTCACAAGGAGTGAATAAACCAGAATGTTAGCTGCTCGCTGCTCAGTTTGAACATAGGTTTAATCTGACATCACACAGACTTTCATTATTGCATACGCCATCTTCAGAGACGTGTAGAAAAATTTAGGGCTGTGTGAAAATAGCTCAATCATATATTTTTTGACAAAATTAAAGAAATCCCCTAAAGGCAATTCTGAGGTGTCGACAGAATGGAGTTATGGAAAACATAATTATTGTGCCCAGGGCAGAGATGTAAAAAACGACAAAGGGAAATTAGATTGCCTACTGTGCATTTTCTTAGAGAAAAAGATAGATTTACTTCCCGATGTCACATGAGCGAAGACAGGCGCCAGGCTAAACACAATCTGTGTACCTGAAACTATCTGAGACTAAAGAAGAATGCAAGAAAACTGCCAAAAACAAAGATCATGAACACTACTCTCAGTTCTGACCCAGAACAATAACAAAGGCAAAAATGATTTAAGCCTGCACCAGAGAACTGCAACCATGTTTGCAAGTGTTAAACAGCCTTCAGATATAAAGTAGTATGCTTAAGTTGACTTTAAAATGAAATTGTTGCAGTCCGTTCCAACCGTAATTCTTCATTTAAAGCAACAAGTGTTGGTGTTTCACAATAGTTTATGATCCCTGTGCAGAGTACTTTCACTTTTTCACAATTCAGCTCTCTTAAAGATACAAATAGATATTAAGAGTTTGTTGGGGTATTAGATAACGTCTTGCTGTAAGCCAATTCAGCAACTTTTAATATGATGACTTTCTAATAAACAATAAATCAGTCAACAAAGTAGTAACAGCTATAAAAACATATGTAATAAATAATACTATCATTAATGTACCATTCACGTACGGGTGCGGAAGCATTACTTTAGGATGGAAAGCAACTAAGCAGATTTAATGAAGTGCAAAAGAAATTTTTTACATTTTTTTATTATTATGTTTTCCTACGGTCTATTCATTTCATCTAACCCACAACAGAATTTCTTTAAATATGTGAGAAATGAAATCGAGGATGAACTGGTTTGAATTTAGTGGTAATAGATGAAGGTCACTGTGACCACCATGAAACACATTTCCATTCTACGTGCAGCATGGTGGTGTAGTAGTTAGCACTGTTGCCTGAACGCAAGAAGGTCCTGGGTTCAAATCTACTAACTGTCTGGGGTTTTTCTGTGGGGAGTTTCCATGTTCTCTCCAGGAACTCCAGCTTTTTCCCACAGTTAGCGTGAGTTAAACTCTAAATTGACTCCAGATATGAACGTGTACAATGGTGGCACTTAGTACTCTTGCCCTGTGGGATTGGTTCAAGCTATGTGCTGCTAATTATGTCCAAATTCTACACGAATGTCTAATAGGATAAAGTGACTAGCTATATCCCAAAGGCAAATTTAATTGTGACATAATAATTTTAGGAACAGAAGGACAGACGGATTATATTTCACATTTGGCTGGATGTATGGCCCTTCCCAAAGCCTCAGCGTCACTTCTGTTTAAAATTTGCCTAAAAGCAGAGTCCGTGCCAACAAACCAGCTAATTTAAATCAACTCTACCAATTATTTCAAGAAGAATAGTCAAACATCAAGCGAGCATTATACGAGAAGCTTGTTGATGGGTGCCAAAAGTTTCATAGTCAATGTGTAATTTACTAAGGAACATTTAACCCAGTATTAGTATACTTTTGATCCTGTGTGGATTAGAGAAAATCCAAAATAAATTCAAAACCTTTTCACCCAGTTCTTGTTTTCTAAAGTCACTAAAGTTGTATTATGTACAGTCTTTCCACTCTCATAAAAGAAGAGTTCAATTAAATTATTAAAACCTACAAATCACTATAAAATTCATGCCCATGATGACTGTCTGAAAACTTCTGACCTGTAACTGTATATGAGTCCAGACCAATATGGATGTAAACTGTAATTTGATTGATTAGTCTGTAAGCTTACTGAGAGGAGTTAAAGTTTTGTAATATAAAAAAGATGCATATTTTAACAATCTGAGAAAAGCTGGTCTTTCTCATTTGTGCTTGAAATTTCTTTCCTGGAGATCAGCAATGCAACAATAAAGAAAAGCCAAAGTCAAAGCAGTAAAGTGGTCGGAGCACTTTTGCATCAAAGCATTGCTCTGTAGAATGCTTCTGCCTGCACCGGTTTTTGGCAAGCTACTGTACCAGCAGCCAGGACAAGCACTTGAAAGAAAAACAGAGACTTTTCACCTTGCTACAATCAGGAACTCCCCTGCAGTCATACCATGAATACCTTTTATGCATAGACAGTGGCTACAGAGCTGCACTAGTCCAGAAAACCAAACTCTCATAACAGATCAGGTGGCTCAACATCTTTCCTCCTGTTCTTCCTGCATGCTGACATGGGTATAAAGATTGATTGACACATGGTACAACGCTGTACGTGCTAAGAGGCTAAAAAAGGTCTGAACCTGCTCAGGTTTGTGAAACACGATACTCTGAAGTTTATAAGTGAGATGAGTGATGTTCAGTTACCCACGTTTTCCCACCACTACACTTCTCATGCTGCCATCACTATTCATTCATTTTTACATACTTTAACCATCAATGCACGAGAATTGCTTTGGGCTATGGACTGTCTAGATAACCCTGCACAGCAGACCCCTTTTTCACACCTGATATTTTTGGTTTGCAGGAAAAACACAGACTCGCATTAACGATCGCTCTGGGTGTCAGTGCTGACAGAGTGACAGTGAGCCCTGAAACTAATTCATTAATTCACACTTGTGCTTTTTCTTTTCTAATTATTACCTGTCACCCTCTGAGAAAAGACAAAATTTTAAATGTGTAAACTGATGCTCTTCAGATTTGACACGCTGTATATGATTTCATTACAAAAATGAGAATAGCTTTAGTTTCCATTAATAACTGACTTGTGACTAATTCATAACCATAACGCGGCACAAGGGGCTGACCACTAAACTGTGTGGAGAAAATAATGAGTGTTACGCATGTCTATATTTGAGTACAGTGGGAAGAGCAGTTTGGAAGTGACTTGTCATTGGGGCACCTGCAAAGGTGCACCAGTGATGAAAGGAAATAACTGCATGTGTTGAGGCTTCTGTCTGAACACAAGCACATATGGTAGACCACAACCTGCTCATTTACCTACAGTAGTCATTTCAGGCACCACTCCCAGACCTTCCTAATCCGCGGATTACAAGATGCCTGACTTTGCTCTGGTAGTGACAGACCAGACAATGTTGGCTCTCAAACGGACCAAAAAGTCAACATTTTTTTCAAAACTAATCAGATTCAGCAGTGCTAAATCAAATGCTAAATCACAAATGTAATACCACGTGAAACACTGATAATCCTCTGTGTTTAGAAAATGGCTGTATGTGTCGTATGACAAGTGATAATTACCATCATGTCTTTCGCTCGTCTGCCATTGCTTTTTGGCTACATTCTCACACTAGGAGTGGCGTGCACTCAGACGGGTTACACCACTTCCCCGTTCAGTTCACACTACCACTGACCTGTACCACCTCCCAGAGTACATTGCTCTGCGGGGTTCTACATGACTGCCCGACAGCCAGCCTTGTGCCAGTCTGGTCCTGCAGCCCACATCTCCAGCAAACCACTCCCAACTCCAACCAACGCTACTGAGTTATAAGTGAATGCCAGTGTTCTTGGTTGGTAAACACATACATATAGTTAAATCCATGATTTACTCTGGCAAGTATACTGGCAAATTTCTTTTACATTTTCTTTGTATCCCTTGGCTTCAGGTCTACAGCTAAATTAACCCCATTGAACCCTCCTGTCAGATATTACAATAAGAACTCTGCCAAGACAAAGTCAACATGAATACCTCAATGACAGATTGAAAGTAGAAACTCCTTTGTCACTGGGATGAGGCTAAAAGCCTCAGTGTAGCATTAAATAGTCTTACAGTCGTATAGTTAGTGTTCAGCTTGCACTTGACTTTTCAAACCACTGAATTTCAAACTGAGATCGCATCAGCCATCTACAGGAACTTGTTAGTATCGGACCTAAAAAGTACTGGACTAAATCAAACTGACAACTGTCCTGTTTGACTTGTTTTCTTTCTTCTTTTCCAGATTAGCCTGCTGCCACATGTGCACTCTTGGTTTGAAGCTGTTTTTGCTATAGTACACTCGCCTTTTTTTTCCTTTTTTTTTTAACTTTCCACAGAAGAGCTACGAGTACATAAGGCTACAAAATAAAAGCGAAGATTATGACATCTCACTGACAAATGATTTCTGCCTAACTCGGAGCCCTTCTTCGTTGGCATGAGATGAGTGATTGAAGTAAGATCTCACTTATGTGATAAGGACACTGCCAAATTCTAGCCATGGTTGAATGAACACTAAGCATGTTCCCACATGAAAATACTTTGTCATTTTTCCCTGTGCTTTAGTCTTCTTAGTGCTCTTGTGCATTACCTTAGTTGTCCTTTTTTGCAATTAAAATTTGTTCTCTTCTTCTTCTTCTTCCTTATTTTTGCTCAATTTCACTGCAAAAATAATTTGAGTATATGAAGAAAAATGAAAATGCTCTGAAATGTTAGTTATAAACATGCAATATGCTACCGTAAGTCTCCCAAGATGCAAACATCCACGAAAAAAAAGCAGCATATGTATACACAGTCAACAATAACAAAAAATTTATATCTCTACCTGCTGTACAAACAGGAGATCAACTTAAGATAGTACATTCCTAAACAATTAACACACATTCCTAAAGACAGGACTGCAGCACGTACAGGTAATGTAATACAAATGACCATTCACCTTTTCTTTTCTTTTTTTTTACATAAATTTTAAACACATATTTGAAAAAGAAAGAAGAGTAAATCTCCATGTCTCAGTTCGGTTGGATGTGCACATGATCCACGTTTTCTCCTTTAAAAACCTTTAAAAAGCTTTAAAAACCTGGTCCTGGCACACACCAACAGGCATTCATTATCCTTTTTTTACTCTCCTTCGCCATCGTGTGGACAGATTACTGTAAGCAAGCTGAGGCAGATTTTTTTCACATTTTGGGTTATTTTGCTTTTTGCCTTTTTGCTTTGATTGCTTGTTCGGTATAAAAGAGAACTAAAAACAAGGGAGTAAACTATTACTGAAGTGTCAGGCAAGACTTAACTCATGAAGGATGCATTTATGTGGCATACCATGTAACCAGTTGACTACCAAACAGCTGACTTCTCATTTGTCTTTAAAATTGCAGAATGGAAATGTAAGGTCTGCTTAAACCCGCATTTAAGTTGGGTGAACTAAAGAGGAAACAACGTGATCAAAATAATATGTAAAATTACTTACCCCAGAACCTACCTTTCCTTCTGAAAAAAAGCTTTTAATTTATTTTAAAATCTTTTAGCATTATCTATTGAATTTCAAATAAGACAAAGAAAGAAAAAGGTGGACATTTGTTCCAGTTTGGCCTTATATGTTAAACTGGTTTCAGTTAAATGTGAAGTAAAATGTCACACACTCTCTTTTATGCGTATTGGCTGTGAATACAGATATATATAACAAACACCAGACTGCACGTAAGCCTGTACTCATACCTCATCCAGGACAGTTTGGTATCATCCCTTCCACACTGTCCTTCAGTGGAAAGTGGAAAGTGAGACTGATACCTCTGTTTCAAGTGAGCTGGATCTTTTTAAGGTCTTTTTGAAGCACTAAACTTAATCAGGAATCGACTGTTTAATTGTACTCTCTGTTTATAAAAATAAGCACACATTGTAGTGTAAAAGCCTCAACTTATAATATCTAGATCAAACTCTTGGTTTGTGCAGAAACACAGTCAATCACAAAAATGTTCATTGACTAGCTGAATTTTGGGACACAGATATGTGCTAACCCTATCCCTCTGAGGGTTAGCACATGAGCAGATAGCTTCGAAAGTTCAGAGTTGTACCTTGTAGCTAAAATACAAATGTAGTCCCTGTCTGGATTACGTACGTACGGTGCACACATGACACCTAAAAAGATACGGACTCTAAAAATCCTTGTCTTAGCCATAACCATTACAGCTACTTTCACTGATAAGTGCAGCTTTTTCACTGAACGGCTGAAAAGGAGAAGACAAATTATACCAAATTACAGCAGAGGTGGGATAAAAGTGCTTGCCCTAACATAAATGAGTGGGACAATTTTCTATCACCATCACCCAAAAGTCACCATACTCAGAGTTTGGGTCAGTTTACAGAAGAGTACTATCATGCCTCCTTGGAACATGTTATAATAATAACCATGATATAATAAACAATAAAGTTTACACCCAAAAAATTTATTTCCATCTTTTGAAAGTGTTTACTGATCCACAGGATGGAAATTATAAAAATAGAACAGTATTAAATTAAAACCCCAATTCCAAGAAAGTCGGGACTGTGGAAAAGTAAGTTGTTTTAAAAAAGAAATAACTGGGGGAAAAATTTGCAAATAATTAGGTTAACTGGCAACAGGTCAGTAACATGACTGGATATAAAAAGACCTTCTGAGTTTCCCAGAAGTAAAGATGGGCAGAGCATCATTTTGCAAAAAGCTGTCTCTACAAATAGTGAAACAATTTCAGAATAATGTTCAAATAATGGAAAATTATTAAGACCTTGAATATGTCAATATCTGCTGTGCACAGTGTCATCAAAAGATTCAGAAAATCTGGAGAAATTTCTGTGTGCAAAGGGTTACGTCCAGAAATCAATATTGTATGCCTGTGATCTTCAGGCCTTCAGGCAACTCTGTATTATAAACAGTCATGATTCTGTCATAGAAATCACTGCACAGGCTCAGGAAGACTTCCAGAAATAATTCTGTGAACACAGTTCACTGTGACATCCACAAATGCAGACCAAGCTGTGTTCAAAGAATAAGCCGTATGTGGACATGATCAAGAAATGCAGCTTCTGGGCCACCAGCCTGAATGATTACCGCCCTGTGGCCCTCATGCCGGTAATCATGAAATGCTTTGAGAGACTAGTCCTTCAGCACATCAAGGATTACCTCCCCCCAGAATTCGACCCCCACCAGTTTGCATACCGCGCAAACAGATCCACAGAAGACGCCATTGCCACAGCCCTCCACGCTGTGCTGAGTCACCTAGAGCAGCGGCAGAGCTACGTCTGAATGCTCTTCGTGGACTACAGCTCAGCCTTTAATACAATCATCCCGGACATCCTCATCACCAAACTGGTAACTCTTGGCCTCCCTCCTCTCACGTGTGCCTCGATAAAAGACTTTCTCACAAACCGGCCCCAGACTGTAAGACTCGGCCCTCATCTCTCCTCCACTCACACACTGAGCACCGGCTCCCCACAGGGCTGTGTGCTGAGCCCCTTCCTGTATTCTCTCTACACCCACGAGTGCAGTTCAACCCACAACAACAATCTCATCATCAAGTTTGCTGATGACACCACGGTAGTCGGACTCATCTCAAAGGGAGACGAGGCAGACTACAGAGAAGAAGTCCTGAAGCTGGCAGCCTGGTGTTCAGAAAACAACCTGGCACTGAACACTAAGAAAACCAAAGAGCTCATTGTCGACTTCACTAGACACAGCACTGACTTATCCCCCCTTTACATCAACGGGGAGTGTGTGGAGAGGGTCCATACCTTCCGGTTCCTTGGTGTCCTCATCTCTGCTGACATCTCCTGGACAGACAACATCTCAGCGGTCGTCAAGAAGGCCCAACAGCGACTGCACTTCCTGAGAGTCCTCAGGAAGTACAAGCTGAACTCCAACCTGCTGACCTTCTACCGCTCGTCCATTGAGAGCCTGCTAACCTACTGCATCACGGTATGGTACGGCAGCTGCACCAAGGCGGATAGAGCAAGGCTTCAGAGTGCAGTCAAGACAGCACAAAAGATCATCGGCTGCCCTCTCCCCTCCCTGATGGACGTTATTCCTCCCGCTGCCTCAGCAGAGCAGCAAACATCATCAAGGACAGCTCCCACCCTGGCTTCAACATGTTCAGCCTGCTTCCCTCAGGGAAGCGCTACAGGTGCATCAGCACAAAAACCACAGACTCAAAAACAGTTTCTTCCCCAAAGCCATAACCACCCTGAACTCACACATGCACCGATAACAGCCCCCCCCCCCCCACCACCGCAATTTTTTTTCCCCATTTCCTGTATGAACCACCACTGTGCAATACCAAATTCTATATTTTTCCCTCTGTTAATACTGTCCATATGTATATAGTGCTGCAGAACTGTGCCCCCCCCCCCCCCAGCATGTTTGCACTGCTCTATATCTCACTGTACAACCGTATAGTGACAATAAAGGCATTCTATTCTATTCTATTCTATTCTATTCTATCCTAATTTAAAATAGATTCAGGCAAAGCGAAAAACTGTTCTGTGTTCAAACCAATTGAAACTTGGAAATCTTTTTGGAAAACACTGATGCTCCATATGTCAGACTAATGTGGGGAGGAACATCCAGATGTTTATTTTGGACAGTGTCTTGCTTATTTCAGCAAGATAATGTTAAAACACATACTGCTTCTATCACAACAACATGGCTTCATGGAAGAGTCCAGGTGCTGAACTGGCCTGCTTGCATTCATGAGAATCAAATTATAAATCATGAAACAAAAGATGCAAAAAAGAAAACCCAGGACTGTTGAACAGCTAGGATTCTATATGAGACAAAACTGGGACAACATTCCTCTCCCAGAAGTCCAGCAGCTGGTCCACAGTTCCCAGATGTTTATGGGCTGTTGTTAAAAGAGGATGTTACATAGTGGTAAACATGGCACTGCCCCAGCAGTCTTCTAAAAATGTTACATTTTCTCACTTTAAACACTTAATACGCTTTTTATGTTCTTTCTGAAGAAAAGATGGGTTTATGAGATATGGAAATAATTGCATTCTGTTTCTTTTTATATTTTAGCTAAAATCACAGCATTTTTGGAGTTATGGTAAATAACCAAATAAATAAGTTGCAAAGAAAAAAAATGCAAATCCTAACAATAAATAGGTAAACGTGCCATTAATCCAGAAGATTGTAGATGTACACGTATATAAGTTACGGCAAAGCCTGTAATGTAGATACTGATACATGACATAAAAAAATATCCGCCTCCACTGTTCTTCTAAACTCTGACAGCAGGGGGCAGCAGAGTGACGCTTTCAAGCCTGCAACGTGAAACTGGAACGTGACACCTCCCAGTACTTAAGGATAATGAATGTGCGGATGCTTTTACACTGTGAAGTGGTTTATATATGTTAAACTGAGCCAAAAACTACTAATGCCATATAATATCTTATGCTTACCTACACAGCCTCTTAAAATAAAATCACAAAATATTACATTAAACAGCAGACTAAGATAAATAGAGAAATAATGCTGGAATATATCTTCACAGGCTTCAAACAAGTGACTGCAGCATAAGCTGATGCATTTTCGGGTTTATGAAAATACTAACTTCAGTCATCAAAAATAAAGATGTAGATGGGATGGAGCTTTATGCATGGATTGACTGTAGGTGTAACTCTTCAGAAAGTTCATTAAAACAAAATGTCAAAGTCTGATTGCTTGAAATTTGTTTAGTTTAGTTTGCAGTCAGTTTAAATGCTCTTTGACACGGTAAGAAGTTTGGTAAGCAGCATCGAGCATTTGGACCTGTTGACCTCTCAGTTTCTTCATTCCAACACGTCCCGTTCCAAATAACTTTGAAGGCAAAGACAAAAAGAGGAAAATGTATCCCTGGGGTTTTTGGAATTCATGTGAGGAACCACAAAAACAACACTTCATCAGGGGCACCATTCAGACTGGTGATCAGCAATATATGGGGAAATTCAAATGAGAACCATTGTGTGGAGGGAAAGCCAAAGAGATTTGTCTCGTCCCTGGCCCCCTACTCCTTTTCTTTCTTTTATTTTTTTAACCATCTTCTCACGACTGACTTTGATGTAGATGTAGACAAGATGACTGAGAAACAAAGCAGCTCAATTCCACTGCGAGAATCGGTTAGTCAGATGAGTGGGTGGGAAGGCGAAGCAAACAGAGGAACGCAGTTTCATATGAGACACACAAGAAAATTACATTTCAGCCAGTGTATCAATCTGCCGAGGAGCGGGAGGGAGGAGACACGGAGCAGGGCAAAGTGAGCTGGGTGTGAGAAAAGGAGCTCCAGTTGATCTCTCTTTAGAAACCCCCCCAACTCTCCTGCTGGGTAGTGCTCAGCTCTTGTCCTCATGGTACAATGCTGGTGGAACGGCAGCCCCCCCAACCACCACACACACAACCTCACAACACCCCCAACAGCCCTCCATGTGCTGGAGCTACGCTGACAGCCTGGACCCCAGACCCTAGCATATGGAGGCCAGACCAAGCGGCCTGCTCTCCAATGCGCTCCACAGCTGGGTCTCTGCTGGAGTGGGCAGCAGTCTAACGCGACTACACGCTCTATAGTGAAGTTTAACCTGCAGAGTCAAACTTTTTGATGAACACAGACAAGTTGCTAACTGGCAGACTCATAAGGTCAGTTCATCCAGATTATTCCAAAACAAAAAAAAACAATCAAAAAAGAAAACTTATTGTTTTATTTAAGATAAAATAAGATAACTTACTTACTTTTAGTGATATCAGGCCATGCTTTTGCTTAAACCGATTTTGAATCTGTCAGATTTCTGTCACATCTCCAATACAGAAGGTCTTTCTTAGAGCTCTTACTTTAGGATAAAGCACAGAAGGGAGACCACAGGGTGTACTTATAATAATAACGGCTGCGCTGTTGTATTCACGTATATGCACAAAAATCTGAAAATAAGTAGGATAAATTCATAACCTGTTTGATTTACATCTGTTCTTCTATTCTATGACATATCAAATGTGGAAATGCCCATCAGAGGGAAGAGTTATTTAAAACAACACCAAGATCATTTGGACCCAAAGAGCTACAAGAAATGGTCAAGAAGTTCTAAATGTTTCTAGAGCCACCGATTTGTGTGCTATCGAGGGCAACGTTTGAAATCCGAACTTCATCCATTCATTTTCTTTGGCTCGTCCAGTTCGGGGCTGCATGGAGCTGGAGCCCATCCCAGCTGTCATAGAGTGAGAGGCAGGATACACCCAGCATAGAAAAAGCCAGGCAACCCTTCACATTCATACCTATGGCAGATTTAGCATTGCCAATTAGTCTAACATGTCTTTTGATTATGGCTGGGCAGCCGGAGTACCCAGAGTGTGCAGGGTAGGGGGCCAGCTGGTGGACTCAAACCCAGGACTATTCACCACACCATCGTGCTGTCCTTTTTTAAAGCCTTTTGGGGCAATTCTTTGTAAGCAAAATTAAAGACAAAACTATTTCATCCAAAAAGAGCTGGTATGTGGTATGCGTATTGGATGGCGGTGCAGTCTATTCTAGATCTTTCCCCCATAAAGACAACATTTGACGACCTCCCCTGTACCCTTAAGGACAGGTTTTGACAGTATGCAGCAATAAAGACTTGGTTTGATGACCATTAGAATAGTTTCTGGATTCTTCCAAGAGTAAAGCGCACTCAGTCATTTTGTTCTATAAGCAGGCCTGAGATATTACAGAAATCGTTCAGTCCAGAAAAGGATTTCGAGGGTTGCTCCTGGTCGGCTTTCAAGCAGTAAAGAGCTGGAGAAGCATGGATGCCTTGCTTGCCTTTAGCATTTTCCAGTAGAGTGTGTTTTACTTGGCTGAAGCTACTCAACAGGCCTTCATGTTGAATGCTTAACCTGTAAAATGTTTAGAAAATTAAAAGTGTGTTCAAGAGGTCAGATATGAACAAATATTATCAGGTCATAATCGCCTGAAGTGGAAATTGGCTTTCATGTCCCCGTCACTAATATACCACACCCCCCACAACCAACCCAAAAACCTGAGCAACAGTAACATCCTCATTTACACTTTCACACATTTACAAATCATCTAAGCCCCATGAATCAAACTATGAACAAAGTACACTTGTCAGTGAGAGTCGCTGGCCTGTCCTCAACCCCTCAATTCTGACACGAACTAATGTTGACTCATGGCAGAATATGCGGTCATTCTGATGCTAATGGCAGCTTTAACCACCTACTTAACCACATAGCCCTCACTCTCTATACAGCTCCACTCAACCTGATCCCTGTGTGTGTGTGTGTGTGTGTGTGTGTGTGTGTGTGTGTGTGTGTGTGTGTGTGAGAGAGAGAGAGAAAGAGTGTGTGTGCAGGAGAGGGAGAGCAAGAAAGGAAAAGAGCTTAGATGAGTATGCAGGAGAATCTAACTTTTGCTTGGTTGCACTGCAATAAGTTGGTGTCTCGTACAGTGATGACTGATTAAGGCCAGCTAAAGACACCTTATTTGATATTTTGCACCTTTGAGTTTTGCATTTCCTGCACACTTGTTTGAGGTATTTTTGAGATAAGAAATGCTGAGAGTTGTTAGCCGTCTGGTTGGCTTTCACTGTCAGGCTTGTGTTAGTGGAGACAGAGGTCACCAGTTAGCACCATGACGCTGAGGGAGGCTTGCTGCTTGGCCTGGCATGCCACAACACAGTGCTGGAGCGAGAACAGGTGGTCATTAAAACTGCTGTAATCCCCTCCATGAATATCTCATGGGCAAGGCGATGGAGGAAAGGAAGCAAAAGCTAGAGATGGGGAAAGAAAGACAAAAGGAAAGAGACAGATGTGGTAACGGGGACAGGGAGAAAGAGTTAAAGGTGGGGAGCGTTTGATGCTTGGACCGTGGGGCTCTTCAGCACAGTCTGCGGGCAGTGCTTCAGAGCGGATGTGTTAACAGTTTCAGGCTCAATGGAGGGAGAAATCCCCACAAAGGGAGGTGTACAAATATTGTGGGAAATCCGTCCGCTCTTTAATATTTCATGAAGGCCCACAATCTATTCATGGGACTCCATTCCTTTGGAGGGGCCCGCATTCAGGCTCACTCCGCAGTCTCAATGGGCAGCCCTTAATTGAGTGCCCGCTCATTCTTCGTCTCCCTGGCAGATTGTTCCCCATGAAAGCCCCTGCCTCTTCATCCTCCTCTTCTTCTCCCTAAGAGTGGCCAAAGAAAAGGGGGCATGCCTTGCTGGTGGTGTATATTGGAGGGTGAAATAAGTAAAGCGGGGTGAGTGTGGATCAAATATGATAATAGGGCAAGTGGGGACGGTAGTGCACAGGGAAGTGGGGGCAGGGGGCTAATCCTCATGGTGGGTGACAGAGGGGAGGGGGTTGCATTCCCCTAGGTGGCAGGAGAGTGTATCGTGGTCGCCTGTCTGTGTGTGTGTCCATAGCATAGTTTTCTAATGTCTAGTGTAGTCAAATCGGGCATTAAATGGTCTTTAACCTGCCAGCTTCCCATTGCAGAGTCAGCGTGATGTCCGATTGTGCTAGTGAGAACAGAGGAGGTAATAGTCCCGTGAATTCAGAACAAGCAAATTGTCCCTCTGTGTTGCTTTCTGCATGCCTCCCACTGAGGCAACTCCCAGACAAAAATTTCCAGTAGTGAGACCGTTTTAGAAGCCGAGAATCTCCTGTTGTGTTTTGCACGTAAGAAAGGCCATCTGCGGACAGGGTGTCGACCTGATTCTCTCAACATTGTCTAGAGTTCATGTGTGAAACCAGCTATTCCCATGCTCCCAGTGGGCAAGTGTATGTTAATCTTTGTATCTTTGTCTTGAATAATATAATAATTGTGTAATAAAATCATATAATAAATATGGAAACCAAAGAATAAAAGTAGACTGTGGAGACATAGGACAAATTACAAAATGTTTCTTTCTGATCATGAGCAGAAATCCATTAAATTTATGGACAAAACTAGAGCTGGGCGATATAAGATTTTTTCATATCATGATATGTTTTTTTCATTTCAGGCGATAACGATATATATCACGATATAAGCCAAATAACTATATTTGAAATAATCAGCAGCTTGTTTTGATTTAAATATTTATTTCCCATAATAAGTTCAACAGGGTAGATGTACTTAAGGAACATGAGACTTTTTCAGATAAATAAAGGCAAATATTGCAAACTACACAAAGGGGAGCCGCTAAAGCGTTTAAGTTTCAAAATAGAACAAACAAAACAGACCACTAAATTGTCAATTCCACTTAGAAACAAAATATTAATTCTAAAAAAATAAATCTTAGTTTGTTTTACAGAAGAACAGACAAAATTGACTAACTTTTGTCAATATCGAATAAACTGAGAACTAAAAGGAAATTCTCAATCTCTCCTTGTTGTATAGCTTAGCTTTTCAAACAGTTTTAACAGTTACTTTAGTCTGACAAAAGCCGAATGACGAATTAGCGCTTTCAGTCAGAGATTGAGCATGCACCGCTTTATTGTATTTCCAGACTTGCTTTCGGCACAATTTACAGTGCGCGCTACTCTGTTTTTTGTCAGACTTGAAATAGCCGAAATACCTTCACACTACGGAACTTCTGTGGCCTTTCAGTTCAACAGTCTCTCCGGAATTGGAACCATCATCTGTTTTCTCTTCGATAACCTTCGGTCACGCTCTCGGTTGATTTTTCTCTAGTCAGCACACTCATTTCCTCCATTACCGGGGCGGCACGGCGGCTGGCTGCTTCCCAAACAAATACACACGTGCAGCTTGGCACTTGTGCTGTACATAACAAGTCACGTGACGTGACGCTGCGGCTGTGATTGATTCGGCTCTGCGCTACTTAATTTGGATTGGCTGTTCTTTTTTTTTTTAAGAGCGCAAGAGAGATGAGGCCTATCGCAATAGTTTAATTTTTCTATTGAGAAAAAGTTATTTCGCAATACATATCGTTATCGTTCTATCGCCCAGCTCTAGACAAAACCAATTCCAAAAATGTTGGGACACTGTGTAAAGTGTAAATAAAAACACAATGTGGTGATTTGCAACTCTTATAAACCCATATCTTCACAACAGAACATAGAAAACAGGCATAGAAAACATTTTTCTTCTCCAAGAAAAATATTAGCTGATTTTGAATTTCATGTCAGTAACATATCACAAAAAAATGGTGGACCTGAAGGAGCAGTTTGCAAATAATTAGGTAAACTGGAAACAGGTCAGTAACATGATCAGCTGTCAGTCAAGTCAAGTCAGTCAAGTGGTTTAACTGTCATTTCAACCATGTGCACTGGTACAGTACACAGTGAAGCGAGACAACGTTCCTCCAAGACCATGGTGCAACATATAACAGACAATCAACACAAGAGCACGTAAAGTGCAAGTGTGCAAAAATTGCAGAAATTGCAAAAAACCAAAACAAAGACAGTGCATGTGTGTCAGTCCAGTCATTGAGTGTTCAAGAGTCTGATGGCTTGGGGGAAGAAACGGTTTCACAGTCTGGCAGTGAGGGCCCGAAGCTCTTGCCAGAAGGCAGCAGGATGAAGAGTGTGTGTGAGGGGTGCATGGGGTCCTCCACAATGCTGGTGGCTTTACAGATGCAGCTGGTGCAATTGGTGTCTGTGATGGAGGGAAGAGAGGCTCCGATGATCTTCTCAGCTGTTCTCACTATCCATTGTAGAGTATTGTGATGCATTATGGTGCAGTTCCAATACCAGACAGTGATGCAGCTGCTCAGGATGCTCTCAATAGTCCCTCTGTAGAAGGTGGCAAGAATGGGTGTTGGGAGATGGGGTTTTGTCAGCTTCTGCAGGAAGCTGTATGGAGTTCTTAGTTATGGAACTGGTGTTAGGGGACCAGGAGAGGTTCTCCGCCAGGTGAATACCAAGGAATTTGGGGCTCTTGACGACCTCCACAGAGGATCCATCGATGTTAAGTGATCTCTCCGTTAAACTCTCTTAGAGAGAGTTTTTCAGTAGTGAAGATGGGATTATTTCAGAATAGTGTTTCTCAACATTAAAATTGGAAAGACTTTGAATATCTTATCAGTACATAACAGGAAGCGCGGCATTTAAAACAGGCATGATTTTGTCATGTAAATCACGTCATGGGGTGAGGAACACTTCCAAAAATCATACTGCGAACGATGTATCTTATATCACTATGTCAGTGTTGTTCCTGCAGTATCATGTTGGTCAGGGATCATCATTGCAACTGACTAACCACAGTGATGTAATGTCATAGCTTTGCAACATGGGGAAAAGAGTTCATATAACACTCTCTTCTGGATCAACTGGTGATATTTATTTGCCAATTCATGCAATATAATAAAGAAATAAATATATTATAAACTTAGGTTCACTGTCAAATTCACAATACTCATGTTAGTTTGCTAGTGGTAGCTTATAATAGCCACAGCCAAATTCTTGGCTAGGCCTTTGGCTGTTGATCCTGGACCAACACTATTATGACGATATATGCACAACACCAACACAGGGATATCAGGCTGTACGTCTTCTCTCGGTCAAGGTTCATTTAAAATAGACTGAGGAAAAGTGGAAAACTGTTCTGTGTTCAGACCAAGTGAAATTTAAAATTCATTTTTGGACGCATGCATTCCTCCTCCTCTAAACTAAAGCGGAGAGGGTGCATCTGGCTTGTTAGCATCACTCAGTCCTAAAGTCTGCATCTCTGATGGTATGGGGGACTATGGATTAGACCCTGTGGAACTGGCAGCTTGCACATCTAGAAGGACACCAATCAATGCTGACAGGTGTACACATGTTTTAGAGGAACACATGCTCCCATCCAGATGATGCATTTTGCAGGGAAGGCCTTGCATATTTCAACAAGACAATGCTAAACTGCATACAGCATCTATTACAACAGCATGACTTTGTCATAGAAGCGTCCCAGTGCCTGCAGTCCAGACTTTTCACTAACCAAAAGAATTTGGCACATCATGAAATGTAAAATGCAACAAAGAAAACCCAGCAGTGTTGAGCAGCTACAATCCAATGTCAGAAAAGAATGGGACAACTTTCCTTCAGCAGCTGGTCTCCTCAGTCCCCAGATGTTTTGCAGACTGTTGTTAAAGGAAGTGAGGATGCTACACAGTGTTAAACATGGCCATGTCCCAATTTTGTGAGACTTGTTGCTGTCATCAAATTTAAAATTAGCTTATGATTGCATTTAAAAAAATATGATTAAAAGCAACTTCTATATATGGCCAAAACTTTTTCACTGCACTGTAGCTCAGAACCACTGTAGGCTGGGGCAGATCTGTGCTCGTTTTTGGCTATGTGAGCCTATGTGACCCAGCAGAGTATTCCTGGTATTCTCCTGTTGTATGTGAGGAGTTTATGTTTAAGGAGGCTTAATTGTTAATTCATTAATTTTCCACTTAAAGATCAGTTAAAAGGGTGATTCGTTTTTTGTCCTTTTCCTTTTTTTTTAGCTGTGAACAAAAGCTTAACATCTTGTGAAATCTTGTAAGAAGCTTTCCAGAGAAAACTGGGCATTTAGGAGGAGTAACATGGAAAATGTATGATCTTTTTTTTCAGAGTTATGTGATAAAAAAAAAAGAGTTTAAAACTGTCATCTGCACATTTGATTTGGATCATTCTTTGTTGCATGAGTCTAATATTAATATTAAATATAAATATGGTAAAAACGTCCAGTGTTAAAAAAACGGAGTACCTCTTTCAGTGCATCGAGTCCTTGAGAATTCAGTGTTGGCCAATGCACTGACCCCAAGCAGAGAAGCTTTCAGCACTTAACATCATTCAGTTTGACATCTCATCATTCCAAATGTCTTGGCACTGCCTTCAGTAGCGATAACAATGAAAGCAAGTTCACCCAAAAGGTTTCCACCAGTCACTGCCAGAACACTTGACTTATTGCTTTTGATCCTCAATTTTCAGATGTGAGCGGTCAAAAAGGCACAAAAGAAGGAAAAAAAAGAGAGATTTAGGTGGAACCGAGTGAGACTGCTGGTACAACATGCTGCTGATGTTGTTCAGACTATGCGGATGAAGACTTTGCAGATGAATGTTAAGACTCTGTAATAAAAGTACACCTCATGCCTGCACTGAGGACTTCATCCGGCCTAAGTCTGCCTCAGTGAAGTGGCTCATGGTGGACAGCCCAGCTGGTAGTATGACCTGGGGGCCTCGGCCATAGTCAGGGCTCCTGTGGGCTTCCAGCTGCAGCTCGGACTCTTGATCCCTGATTATAGGTCATCCCACTCCTTCTAAGGGCCTGTAAGACCCTGGGAGCCAGGCTCACTCCCAGTAACTCCCCTTCACTGCTCCGATGTGTGTCCAACAGGCTTATGCTGGCTCATGAGGGATGGAGAGGACCTGCAGAGCGGAGCCTCGGAGGGGGGAAAATCCTCCACATCCACGACACAAACCCACAGTCACACACGCAGAAAACACAAGCGAGGAATTACACACACAAACACTGGATGCATAATTTATCCTAGCAGTACCACGCCTGGTATCCAGCCGAAGCACCCCCCTGCGAGTGTGGCAAAGCCATGCTAAATGGATTCTGCAGAGGAAGAGATTTAAAGCTTTCATAGTTCTCAGTGTGTTCCAGGCGGCCGCATCTCAGGCCTTTGATGGATTGTTCTCAGGTTCATTCTGGATTTTCTAGAGATTTTGCAACAGCAGCAGTAAACTCAGCACTGCCAGGGCATCCGGGCATTAGTATGACCACATTCAATTCTGCTTTCTAATGAATGTCCTGTATTTAATCTAATCAATAAAGGGTTCAGTCACAGAGCTCAATTATTGCTTTTCATTCTCCATCAGCACATACGTCACTGTACTTAATCTGTATTTATCTAAAGAATAGCAAAATTTGTTCAAAGTAGCTAATCTTTCCATCACTCTCACGAAATGCACTGTTTTCAGGTTTAAGGAAGTATAAAAAAGAAATTACAGAAAGGTACTTGAATACATTTTATGACTGTACCGTGCTTGTTAACCTAACAAGTGTAAATGATTAAATTCACAGACTTAATCCACGGCGGCCCACAGGTTCTCAAACACTCTAATCCAGTCATCTCCGGATATGGGGCGCTCTCACCGTACTGCTCCACTGGGCCTTTGTATCAGCAGGTATTAACACCACAAGTGCCGCCTGAGACTGAGATGGGCACATGATTAGGAGAACTATTGACTGGCTTGACTGAGTGCTCGAAGAAGGGGAGGGGAGGGATGGCTTTTTCATTAATGTGCCCCTTTTTTCTGTTTTCCGCGGTTAAATCTCAGCATATATTATCGCACTCTGTTACTTATCAGCCGAATATCCTCATTCTTGGCATTCCCCGCTTAAAATTTCCTCTTGAATATTTTTACTCATGTTGTCTGTGAAAGAGTGGCGAGAGCCTTTACGTGAATTGCTCCACAGTGTGGCCAAGTGTTGCCACAAAGTACTGGACTATAAATTAATTCTGCTAAGTGGCAGCGCACATCACCCCTCACCACCCTGATTATTTATGCTTTTACCATTGGTCAGGGTGTCACTTAGATAAACACAGTGGAGGTTCATCTCATCTGGTCCACAAAACACCAGAGTGTGCCTCTGCCAATGGCTCGGCTGAACTTTGACCCCGATGGGTCGCGAAGGGCATTTGTCCCTCGGTAATTGGACAGAAGGGCCCTTTCGCTCTTCATTTAACCTTTGGGGTCCAAATCTTTCTTCCTCATCTACCATAAAGTCCCCGGTCCTGACCCAGTGTTTTCAGGCCTATCTTTCCACCCCCATCATGGGTCTTTCAAAGCTGGAGAAAAGCTGGAGTGTGCTTGCCCTGTCAGACACAATGGTGGAGTTAGTGACCCCTGACCCCGCAGACTGAAGCCTTTCTTCCTGGATCAGGCACTGCCTTTCGCTACGGTAGGTTATTGCTCCACAGCTTGGCAACAGAAAGAGGGTAAACACTTGTTAAGATTCTTCTTCTCCAGGCTCGCCCCCAACTTCTTTTCTCTTGTGGTCGTTCTGCTTATATTTTTCTCCTTTGGAGGGGGTTTTGTGGGTCTGTTTAAGGGTGGACAGGAGTTAAGGCAGTCTCCTTGTTTGAATTTAAGGCAGCAGCTTCATAATCTATCATTCTGACAGCTCTTTGTCACCAATCCAAAGGAGACAGGAGTCACAGTTGCTTTGGGCATGAAGGAAAATACACTAGCTAAAGTAATGTAAATGGTTTAGACATGCATCTGCTTTTGTTTAGAAGCAATTGGATTTTTCCTTGAAAAAAACACTTTTTTTTGGACAAAAGCTTTGGTGCGAGTGGTCCTTTTATAAACTGTCCAACTGTGACACTGATGCAAATAAATGTGTTACAAACACATGTGAAGGAGTACCCTGAAAAAACAAAGAAATCAGAGATGATGTCCGAGGGTTTTGCAGTTAGGAACTTTGTTATCCACACTCGCCTTTCATCTGCAGTGCTTTAGAAAACTTTATTACACGTGTTTTGTCACCGTGTAGGCGACGTTCTTTTCTAATAAGCCGAGCTTGTTATTGCCATGGGATTCATTCGTGTTTGGTGTTTGCGGTGTGATTTTTCTGGCTCTAAATCCAATACAATCGGACTAGAAGTACTTCCTTTCCTTAATCTCTCGAGTGCTGTCCTGAATCCTTGTGTATCACTACTATGTTACCGGGGAAACCCTGCTGCCCTCCCCAGCGCTGCACTGGTCACTGCAGAGAGACGGTGGACCTTATGTGTCCAGATGCTGAGCATGCGGCCATGGCAGGAGGAGCATCCTGTGAGGCACCCACAGACATATGGGTTGAAAAGGAGGACTCCTCTGGAGCGGCTGGCCTTCTCCTCGGGGACAGAAGCCCATTGTCCTAGCCCTGCCCTCCATGCCACTTAATGGTGCAGAACAGCATTGTACAGTATTGTAAATTGCTTTTTGCTCCTTTTTGCCCTGTCGGGTCCTCAATAGCCGGGCCCTCTCCCTCTTTCCCTCTCACTCCCTCTCACTCAGTGGGTGTTTTAGAGCCCTCTTCTTTCATCCCTTTCTTCAGTCCCCTCCTCCTTTTTGCTACTTTTGCTGGGTTTCTCAGTGTTCTCTTGAGTGATGGCCTAATTGTCAAGGAACAATTAAGCCATCTGATTTCTCCCCCTCTCCTCTGGTCATGTCTGCTTTGTTTCAGAACGGGGCTGCCTGAGTACAGGAAAGGGCTCGAGGTCACTTCAATATCTGTCTGGGCTTTTAATGTATCACCGTGTGCTCATAAATATCTTAAAACTCTCTGGGTAGAGGTCCATCCAAATGTCGAGTGTTTTTTTCCTTAACATTAATTTGCTCACAAATCTGTTAATGACTAATACTCATATGCATTCTGCCCCAATAGAATACTTGATATGCATGGAAAATGAAAAGTTTATTGGCTCCTGTCTAACAATCAAACAGCTGTAAAAGCCTCCCCCACCCACTCACCGACCCTTTAGGGCTAATAAATATGTTTCTCCCTGCAAAGAAGGGAAGAAATACGTTCCCTTTTAATAGACAGGTAAAGCAAGCAGCTGCGAGACAGCTTTGCTTGTCTGCACACTTTCACCCCTGCCATTCCTATTGTTAATGTAATGTCACATCTGTGACCCTGTCTGCTCCCTTCTCCCATTTCGCCTTTCATCCTCTTCTCTGCTCATGCTTTCCGCTCAATTTCATACTGTCTGGGTTCCTCCCAGCACGTGGAGGCAAGGCCCTGCGCAGCGGTGTTGCAAAGACGACCCTCCTCCGCAGGCATCCACCCTTACCGCATCGCTTTACTGTCACCTGCTGCTGCTCCGATCACTTACTTTCAAAAAGCTTTTTGTAAACTTCATGTTTGTGGTGCATGTCTGCATGCTATAAGGTATTTCTGAAGGATATCAACATGATCAGTTAAGATACCTTTTATTTCCACGGCAGTCATGGAATTATTAAAATGCTGGAATTGCCTCTTGGTTTTTTTATGAAAAGAGAAACTTTTTGTTTTTTAATTGTGAAATTGCTTTTTTTAGTTTGAAATTGAAATTCTGCCAAGCATGCTGACTTTAAACAATTTAAATACATAAAATATTATATAAAATTGTAAATGTAATTTTCATTACATACTTTTAATGAATTAAACCTTGATTTGATATATTTCAGTTGCCTTTTACTCAAAATTATTGCTTCATCTTTGAGTGTGAAGGAAATTTTTAAGTGTATATGCGGATTTGTGATTTCCTCATTTGCATGATGCAGTTTTGCAAAAAAGCTGACATTTTAATCACTCACTTTCTTCAATTGTCGCCAACTACTACTCCCTAGATTTCCACATTATTAATTAATGATGCTTCGCTTTCACTGCAAACCATATATCTGATCCAGATGTCCCTTTTAACTAGATGGCACAAGCTCATTGTTTTTTGCACATAGAAAGCATTGAAGTAACTACAGCAGTCTTGAAACAGTGCCTGTGATTATCTAGATCCAAATTTTATTGTTGCATCACTGGTTTGCGTGCATAATATGTTCAATACAGCACATAGGCTTGCAGAAAGAGATTTTTATAAGGAAAGTATTTTAAATGAGCCTTTTGACTTACTTAATCAAGTACCTTGCTTGGGATCCTCTTCCTTTATTTAGATCTACCAGTTATTGGTGCATCATAGGTGTTTTATATAAAAGAAATGACATATTTCAACTTTGTTATCTTTAGGGATGAATCTAACCCAACATAGCAGCTTTTATGTTTTAATGTGCAGCAGATTAAGCAGCTTGTGAAGGGCAGATAACAGTAAAAGTAACACAAACCATAAAACCTCTGGTGCTCAGTAGATGAGAACACTCTGTTTTTCCCCTTTTTTAAAAAAAAAATTCTCAGTCTATGTAAGATTCACATCCAAGCTAGTGGTTAATGATCTGCCTGTGAGGGCTCACCGTGTGACAGCAGTGCAGGGCACTGAGGTGCTAATGAGAGAAGAGGACGGCCAGGCCTGCCCTCCCACGCATACAGCCCTTTGTCTCTGCCTCTGCCCCCCATCATTAGCTTAATGTGGCCCTCTCCCTCAGCTAAAAAGACCACTGCCAGTTTGGCAATGGGTTCACAGATGCAAATCCCAGCCCAGTGCTAATGGAGGTAAATGAAAATTAATTGATTCTCTTTCAAAGGTCTTTTCAGATGCCTGTTCTCGCTCCGTGTTTTCTTAATATGCAGACCTCACCTCCTTAACAATCCCCGCTCGCCCACATCGACAATTCAAACATATTGCAATGCACTTCTCATTGCTATGCAGAGAGGAGAGCACAAAAGGAGCAAAGGGAGGGCTACAGCATCCTGACACCTGGGTATGTAAGAGATGACTATCTTTACTCTCTGACCCAGACCATAGCCTGGGGTGGGGCCTGCTTGTTAAACAGATGAAAGGCAACCATTACATGTCTCTCATAGTTCCCGGGACTGTATCTCAAGCTTAACTTTTTCTTTTAGCTGCCAGCGTAGACGTTATTAGTCATTTTTGCACAACCAACACCTAACAGTGTCAGAGCTGTTCAATCACAGAGGTTCCTTTACAGCTTTCAGACGTGCTTTTGCACACGCACATTGTCAAGTTGATCATCCAGGCATCTGTATTTGATGAAGCCAGAGCTTGGCTCCAGTGTTACAAGAGAATGTGCAATAAGTGTCTGTTTACCCGCCATGCATTTGACGTGTGCTATTTTCACTAACTTTGATCATTCATATAAATATGGAACATTATAACAATGTGAAAATGTTACACAATTCTTAGTCAAGTTCAGCAGAGCTTTAGCCTGGAGCTGCTTGTAATTCCACATTATAAACACCTCTTATCATCTAAGTTATATATAGTTACTGGGGCCAAGACACTATGAGACATTCTCAGTCACATGTGAAGTTTAGGTTACTCGTGTTACACCTATAAAAAAAAGAGTGTTTCTGTGGTGATTGATTTACAAAAAAATAGAATAAAAAATAACTACGGAGATCTAATTTTGATCCACATTTTGTTTTGATGAAATACACATGTTCCATATGAGCTGCTCATCAGTGACTATCATGGTCCTTGGATGTGGTCCTGGAGGATCTTTTTCTTTTTTGGATTATAAAATAATATATTTGCGTCTTGGCTTATGTTTGGTGTTCTTTGTCATAGTGAGGTTTAATTTTTGCATTTGGTGAACTTTGGATCCCTTTATTATTCTAGTAGAATATGAGATTTAGTTTGACATCATCATTATTAAGAGGTTTTGCTTTTACCTTAAGGTTATCAGTTTGGGTTCCAGTCTTGATATTTATCAGTGGTAGTTTTGTTCCTTCGGTGTTTCCTTGTCTGTCTGATTCCTCCGTCCGTGTAAATGGTCCTCCTGTGTTTCGTACTCTGATCCCTTGTTAAGGGTTAATAATCAAGCCTGTGACAAATGACCATTGTGCAGCTATCGGCTACTGTCACTGCAGGATTTGGTATAGACCACCTTTTTTTCTTTAAATTTATCAAACATTTCATGTTAATAGTGAGGATCAGTAGGGAATTAGTAGGGATTGTCAGTACTGACACTTCCAAGCTTACATGTCACATGACCATGGCTAACTGTCTTTGTGTGATTCACCTCATTTTTCACCGCTGTTTCTACCTTTGATTGAACGAGTGTAGAACAAAACTAATGACAATCCAAACTCACAGAAAGCTTAAGAGTCATCAGCAGCAGGACCTGCAGCAGAAACCACTGCAAACAAATCAACAGACAGTTCTTGGTAAATGTTTTGTGAAACCCCAAATATCCAAATTGCTGATGAACCTGTAGAGATCAAAAGGTCCCTCACTGATGTATTTGTTTGAAGTGGACATGATCCAGTAGGTTATCAGCAGGGATGAGTATAGCCTGGGGGAAAAAAGTAAAAATAAACAAATAAATAAATTATAACTATGGATTTCTGCAACAAGTGTGCCATGTGAACATATTGTTTTCAAGGCTAGGGAGATGATTTATTAAAAAAAAGAAAGAAAAGAAGAAACTGGCTCAGTTTTACACGTGACACATTTAAACATTGTTACTTGATTTTCTCACAGTTCGCTACATTCATTCCCAAAGATTAGTGGGCTGCACTTACAGCATCTTAACTAGAAAGATGCTGTAGGTGGGCTACCACAATAAACAGTTTTCTTTGATTTTTTTTAAATAAACGTGTTTCTTGTGCACTGGACTGAATTATTAAGCCAATGAAACACAAAAGGGAAAAATAAAATTTGCTGACACACACTGTTCCCTACAGTCACATCCTGCTGTGTGGATTTCTCCAAAACATGTACCGACCGTAATTATGGATAATCTAGTTTTATATGTAGCTTTTCTTTGTGCAGCCCGTGTCTGTGGCGCTGTTTAGCAGCAACATGAAGACACGTTGAAAGCAAACGTGTCCAGTAGGAGTCACGGTGAAGATGGGTTTCAGATTAGTTTGAAACCTCTATACAGCTCGAGCACAGCTACCTCTGCTGCTGATGAACCACATGTGGTTTAATACATTTGGCCCGGGGTGTTTCCATGCTTCTCAGAATAACTTTGCGTGTTATATGTGTCTCTCCCAGAAGCTTTAAACTGGGTTCAGACCCCCAGGGACACGCTTACCTGAACACCCTGGAAAGGACACAAGGCAAAACAGGTGAGTGAGTGCCACACCATGATTCCTCTTGGAATAAAATCAGCACTCTTATTAACAATAATCGCAAAAACACATTTACCCACACCTTTCCCCCCCAAACACACAGTAATCCATTACATTTCTTGCAAGTGCTGACTTTTTATCTTGCAGCATCTGTCTACTGTGCACTGAAAAGCTGTTCAACCTTCTGGAAGACAAACTGATTTAAAAGCTCAATAAATATACGCAATAAATATCAATAAAAATCAATAAAAAAAATATTAAAGAGTTCTCATGTGCAGCTTTATGCTTTGCAATATGCAGAGTGCTGATTAAAGTCCCCCCAAAATTGTTATTACTAATATTATTTATTACTTATCTCCTCATTAGGTGTCATGCCTCATTCTGGATTTAACTCCTGTCTCTTGTGATACTCTTTGCATTTCTGTCATCGCACTTTTTTGTGAACTTTTATTTTTGTATGGTTATTTTTTGTTTTTTCTTGCATCTACATATGTGGGTCCTCATTGCAGCCTCATTATGACAATATTAATGACCCTCATTAGCATGAAGCAATAAGTTTGATTAAACTGCAGATTAAATATTTAAAATAAAAACTTTATTTATTTAACAAAAATCATTAAGGATAATATGCCTTATGTAAACAGCATGTTTGCCAATCGAGTAATTTTTATTTGATCAGATTCCTTTACATTTATTATTTTACTTATGTAACAAATTAGATTGGAAATTTACCTGTAATCCAGTGACTTAAGTCAGCATTTTGGGCATAAATATTCTTTCAAGTGCACACAAAGAAGCAGGAAAAAAAAACTTTCTACTAAGAAATTATTTTCCATTCTATGTTTGTGGAGGTTTAAAACTTTGTCCTTATGTTTGCAATGTTTTAAGGTTTGAAAGCAGGCATTTAAGTAGTGGTAATCATCCCCATCAAAACTCTCGACCCAGCTCTGATAATAAGGTATGACGGATGGAGATGCCACATGTGGAAGATAAGCAGGCCCGGGCTCCTGGGGCCTGTTTGTTTACCAATCAATCGATCAACCTTTGTTTTCCTTTTGTGAATTACCAAGCATCCTGTGCTGCAGGTCCATCTCCCCCTCTCCTGCAAGCTGAGTAGCAAAAAAAAAAAAAAAAAAAAAAATTAGAAATGGAGGACTAGTGAAACATTAACCAGACGGAGGAGAAGTGACAGTGATGAAATGAGCCTGGAGGGATGATGCCGATGTTATCTGCCAATGGGACGATTGTTCCTGAGCCTGTAAACCGCTACCCAGGGTCAGCTGAGGGGTCACACTTTCAGTCGGGCTTTATCTGCTGATGAGACAGGCGCTCATTATACTGATATAGGAGACCATAACAGACAAATATATGACTTTAGAGATGAAGAGACAAAAGTAAATGCACTGCATTGTGGGCTCTTTCTGAACAAACAGGATGCTACTTGCAGAAGAACCGATGCAAAGATTCTCAAGCGGGAGCCGAGCTGACAAGAAGGGATGTATTGTTATAACTGTGTGAAAGTCTCATCACTGTGTATCTGAATTTATGGTAAGCTGTGAAAATTGCACACATGGTGTTTACCTCTCTGAGCGAAAAAAAGAAAAAAGAAAAATCCTACCGACCTCCCAGGAAGTGCCATTCATATAAAACTGAATCACACTGAATGGTTTGGGCCAGTGACAGATAGCTTTACATCATTCCACGGCCCCTGTCGTGAGACCACGGCACCCATCAATTTAACAAGCAAAAATGTACAAAAATGCACCCCCCACCCACCCTCCTCGGCTGAACACCACCAACACACCCATATACACAGACACCACTCCGCCCTGCTCCATAGTTCACACATACAAAATCACACAAAAACCAACACGTTTCAGAATCCCAAACCAATCAAACCCAATAAAACTAACAAAGCTGGGCAAAGGGTTTTTTTTGAGTAGGGTATGAAAGAAAACGAGAGATGGCCCTACAATGAAAGCCAGTGAAAGGAGGGCCATTTGCTAAGCTATCATTCATGAGGTATGGGTCCCATGCCTGTACAAGCTTGCTCCCAGCTCTGCACACTTGTTGCCATTGTGACACGCTGGCAGAGAGAAGCCTCTGTAGTCCCGGGGATCAATTCAAACCCTGACAACACCACACTAAACCAGGGTGCCATTTGTTCAGAGGAACCCCCCGAAACCCCTCACCCCATCTGTCAGGGGGCCCTCCGAGGCATTTTGTGTCCGTGTGTATGTGTGAATGTGAGTGGGTGGGAAAGGAGGAGTGAGAGAGGAGGTTAATCAAGATTTGGATGTGGATGGGTGTGGAGGAGGAGGGCCTGCGTGGACAGAGAGTGTGTATGCAGTGTGAGAGAGTGAATGTGTGGCAGGAGAACACGGTCATTATGCTGATTTTCCTTTTTTTTTTTGCTTTCAAGATGTTGGAAGAATACTTTCTTTTACTTTCCTTTTTCCTTCAGCCAGGCTGTCTTCTGCCACCTATGCTGCCCACTTTTATGCTACGGCAAGGGTGGTCAGAGGAACAGAAATCTGGGAATCAGGTCAATTATGGACGGTGGCTTGCTGATAAGAGTGAAAGAGCGCAAGCAAGAGAAAGAGGGAGTACCAGGGGAAAGGAGTGAGACTGCTGGTTTTTTTTCCACCTTTGGTTGAATACTGCTGTGCCAGTGCAGCCAGCCCGGCCTGACCCGACCGCCTGTTTTGTCACATCTGTTGTGACGCTCCTAACTAGATCTGTTCTCACACAGACCTCCCCCTTGAGTGCCACATAAACTTTTTTTTTTTTTGAATGGCGGTAGTCCCTCCAGTAACTTCACACGCATCCGTGCACACCTGCAAATTCTCAAACCGCAGCTTTATTTCTCTATTTGTGTCCGGGCCATTGATGACGCAGAAAAGAAGCAACAAAGCAGGACAGCTATTTGTTCTTTACTTAATTAAGAAACCCAAAGAGTCCCTTTCAAACGCTTCCGTGCAGCAAGCTACCTCAAAGCACAACTCCTGTTCGGTTCACACATCCGTGGCCCTAAAAACCAACCGGGCACTGTTTCCTGCTGACCGCAGTATTCGATTGGGGTTCATGTTGGTTCTAGCTCACAAAGGGACAAGCACTGACCTCTGGCCTTGGCACTGACCCCCTCTCTTCCAGGGGTTAGGTGAGGAGACAGATGTGGGTAAACTTCCCCATGTGAACAAGAGAATAGGGGCCCTCTTTTAAAAAGACTGTTTTCTCACTCATCTTGGAGTAAGTAAACCTCAAAGTGGAAGGTGGGCCTAATTGGGAACGGTCTGGATATGGGGTTCAAATAGCAGTGGACAAGCTGAAGTGACAATGGTTATCAGTGGGGGACGCATGAAAAGGGCTTGGTACCTATGCTCCTAATTGGTGGTATAAACGTGCAAATGCTTTTTATTATTTCTTGCAACTAATTGCTCACATTTCCAGAAAAATGATGAAAGAAGTTTGCTGCAACAACTGAAAGCATTTCAAGATAATGCATATTGTATGTGTGGATAACCTGGTCGGCTGACTCCAGATATAAGTTTTCATGTTTTTATGATGTGACACCAGTAGGTGGCACTCCAGGCCTGAAGGCTGTAAGGCAATATAAGCGAGCTGGAGGTAAATGAGCCCCTGCAAAGGATCCCTCTGAGGTCAGACATCGAGGCTCATCATCTATCTGAGCTTATCCTATCCTTCAAAGACATATCTGAGCTTAAAAATAATCTGGAGAAACAATAAATGGTTTATTTATATAATGTTAGTATTTGTAACATGTTGCCTAGAGTTGCCTAAAGTTCCTTCTTTTCTGTCAGAGTGGTACGTGCAGAGTGACCAGATATCCTTCTTTATATGGGACTGGACAGCATTTTTATTCCTTGACCCGCTCTCCCACATTTTTTTCCTGCATTTCTCACATCTGGCTTTTACCCAGTCTATATGAAGGGAAGGCTTTGTGTTATAGTCAGAAGAAGGTCAGCCTGTCTGATACTCACTGGGAGAGTCACCAAGAAGTCACGAGCTTTGCAGATTTTGCTAAATGTGATGAAAACTACCACAGAGAAAATTAAGTGGCTGTATAGTCAGAGAAAAAGAGTTTTTGTATTTTTTTTAGTTATTTTTATATTTCCTGCAGGAGGGAATATTTGGTGGTTATTGACACATTATATGTGTTTCATAAGTGGATCAGAATGGTTAAAACTGTCAGATCTGGGTAAAAACAAGAAGTATGTTGATCTATGGATACATCCAGACTAAAAAAGTGAAATAAAATTCAGACATTTAGATGATCTAGATTACGTTAGATTTCATAGTTTGTCTGAAAAAAAAAAAAACCCCAGCGTCTGCCCCACAATTAGTTTGTTGGGATTTGGTCACCCTGGGTGTATATATGATGCCATTTAATATATACAATATATTAGGTTAGTTTTTGTTTTTGACTATGCTTTCTTTCTGTTGCATTTAACCACCGACTGAGTATTTTGAAATTGTGATCATTCAATTTTAATCACCAAATTAATTTAATTAATTAGTTGCTAGTTAAAGCCTAAACAGGAGTTTTAAGTGGGCAGAAATCTCCAGCAGCACTCTGTTTCTATTTTGTCTTCAATTTTTTTTAGATTGTTCTCATTGACTTCCTGCTTTTGTTGTATTTAGTTTGATTTTAATTAATAGTTAGATCATTTTAATTATTCTTATTATATGATGTCTTTTGGGGAAATGAGAAAAGTTGCACAAGCACGATTATATGCAGTATATGCTAATAATACTCTTTGTAATAAAAACTCATCACAGCTTATTAAAAAAATGCTGAAACTGCTCATTCTTTGTTAACATTATTGATCCAGCCTTCACTTTAACACGATTTACTTTCCATATTAAAATACTGGATTATTAAAACATAAAATGTTTTCATATTTCTGAACTTGGTCATTTCTTCCTAATAGTCACTTATCAGTGATGCTCAAAAGCCAACGAGCAAGTAAGACTCATATTCTCATTTTGGTTGCCCCGGTTATCAGTAGTTATTTTTTACATGCCAGGGAAATACCACGCCAGAATTTTGCTGGCTCCTGTGTAATGAGCACTGGTGAAACTAATAATTAAAGGCATCATAAGACAGGTCTGCCAGCGGAGAGGCAATGGAGAAGAAATGCAATAACAGCCCATTTAAATCACCCCAAATGGGACAGCGTGGTTGGATTCAGGGGAGACCTTTTCTTCAGCCCTCCAGACACGGCCCAAAAATGTGAGGGGTGTGAGCCGAGAGCAGCATCTCTCTCTGAGAGTCAGTGGGAGCACAAGAGCCCTGAGCGGCCTGAGCGTGAACCTCTCATTTTTTCCCTTGCCGAAGAGTCATAAATGTCTTGTTCCTATTGTGTGGGAATTCATCTCGGACATTGTCCCTGTGGCTCTGCCCACCAGTAGCCAATAAGTGGAACATGGTCTCCTATCGAGCAGCAGTCTAGCATTCCTGGCATTTCCAGTCGGCTGTCTGGCATAAGGTCGGAAGAGACACCACCGAGCCAACTGGAAACCTTGTTTTTGTCCACTTTTTTGGTGAGGAAGGTTTGGTTGTCTCTACGCTGGAATGCTATTGTCTTCACATGTGTTTTAAAGTAATAAAAGCACACTTGTTTTAATGTGATGGGGAGACTGAAATAGTAATGTATTCAAGATCTGGAGTGTTATAACAGGAACTGACAAAGACAAGTGTGCTAGAGTGTGTTACGTATACGTACATGTTTAATGAGGACTTCTCAGCCTCATTCACAGGTTCTTTTTGATTGGCTTTTAGTATTAAACCACTGTGCCAACATCTTTAATATTTTTTAAATGCCCCCAAACACACAAACAAACTTTTTAAATTAAAAAAAAAAATAGCATTACACTGGGTACACTGTGGCCAGCACACAGTGCAAGAAAGAGCAGGATTAGTTGGCAACAATAAAATGCACGTGGGGTTTAAGAGTTGTTTGCTATTATGCATCGGGCCTTTCACAGACCAGCACTCTGTTAGGGCACAATAGACAAGAGAAAGGTGAGTTTTTCCATCTCAGTCTTCATTAGATATTATTTAGTATAAATATTTAAAAATGTTGTGCTCTTTTCTTAATAAATGCACGAAAGCTAAAAAAAAATATATATATTTCAGGGGTTCCCAACCCGGACTGGGTGACTTACAAATTAATTGGAACATACTAGTCATGTAAATAAACTATATATTAGTTTTTCAGTTATTGACATTGACTTTAGTCTTTTAGTTTAAGCGATTTAAGACAAAGGATGAGGTGGAGTCAGTCAAACTGCTCAACCTGTAACAAGCAGACACACTGTAACACTTCTGGAAGCTTAAGTGAATTCTTGATGATCAGCTGATGTCTATCTTCAGAAGAAGCTCGTTCATGTTAAGTCTGAACTGCTAATGTGCGATCAATTAAACATCACAGAAGGTGAGGTTTGTCATCAGGGTGGATTTCCTTTTTGAGGCCAACCTTAGCAATCCAATATCTTCCATCTCTGGGGATCCTTCCTGCCGCCACACTGCTTCAGCCGAAATTAAATGAGCACAAGCGACAGAGGGTGCAGCAACCCGGGCAGTGTCCTTGTTGAGCATGAATTACAGTGAATGAATAAACTCCCTGGAGGGCAAGAGATGGGACTGACGCTCGGTCCCGTAACCCAGTGAAGGCATCTGCTTAATCAGCGGGCCAGTGGGAGTCCTTTTGGAAACTGGTAACTTTTACACTGGTGCCTTTCTGACTCACGCTTTTATTAAAAGTCTCCACAAAAGAAAAAACAGGCCACGCAGCACTCTTTGGTACAAGAAAAAAAGGTTTGAAAAACTGTATAAAATGTTTGTCAGGTTATAGGTTGCATCAATTTACAATGCACTACACAAATGGGGAACAATAACTCTAACTTGTAATGAGAAACAATGTAAAACAAACACACACACACACACACATTTTCTCAACTACAGCTCATATTACTTTTGCTAATCTGCGATGCAGTAGAGACATCTTTGCAGTTTGTGCTAAAGACTAAAATCACTCAAGAAAATGAGTGTTAAGTAATCAAGAGTCACCTCCAGGTCTGAAAAATGAAGCCACAGTGGAAGTAAAGAAACAAACAATTAAACAAAAAAACCTGCAATTCCTTCGCATGAAATAATTGCCAGAAAATTGTATTTTTTGATAATTGAGTGTTTATTGAAACTTAATTTAATTAAATATTCATTTGCACGTGAGCCTTAATTTGTACCATATTTCCTACATTTTTTGCAATTTATTGCTTAAAAATATATTATACAATTTATTTACGGGGAAAGAAATCACTCTGATTATGTAAAAGTCTCAAAAAGTCTCACAAAAACACATGCAGCAAATATAATACACTGTGATACACAGTGTAATACACTCTGCATGGGCCTGAATCCCCTCAGCGAGATCACTGACAAGGCTGGCTACAGATACCGGCTGTGGAACGGAGCAATCGTCGGCCACCTACTCTACATGGATGACATCAAGCTGAATGCCAGAAGTGAACAAGACATTGATTCACTGATCTACACCATCAGGAGCTACAGCAATGCCACTGGAATGTCATTCGGACTGGAAAGGTGTAGTTGGATGGTAACAAAGAGAGAGGAGATAGTCAGAGCTGAGGGGATTGGACTACCAGAAATCAACATTGCAGACATCGAGGACAGCTACAAGTACCTGGGAATGACATCCAGAAACCAGTGGCTGGACGAAGCTGGACTGAAGGACAGCGCAGAGGCACTGATCATGGCAGCACAGGAACAAGCTCTGAGCACACCATCCATGGAGGCTGGGATCTACCACACCAGGCAAGACCCCAGGTGCTGGCTGAGTAAAGATGACCCTGAGACACATTACAGCAGGGTGCAAGATGCTAGCAGGCAGGGCATACATGGAACGCCATAACCAAGTGGCCGGCATAGTGTACAGAAACATCTGTGTCAGTTATGGCCTTGAAGTCCTGAGGTCAAAATGGTGGTTGATAATGACTTTTGCCTCAGTGTAACACATATATAAATATCAGTGACTTTTAACCTCTTACACTGTTGAGATCCTTGCAGACATTTTTAGGATGCCCCTGAGATTCTAGTTACCGTCTCACTTGCATTTGTGCAGTCTCTGCCAACTGTCACCAAATCCTCCTCTTTGCTCGTGGATAAAGGGAAAGTTGATGAGGAACATCAACTCTTACTTGCAGTCATAAAATAAAGTGTTAAAGGCAAAACAGCATGCATTGTGTGTTAGTGAACCCCAGGGCCCGGTGTTTTACCGCTCTGGATTTTAAGTCTCGTTAATGGGAGATTATTAGACTTAATCTAGTAAAGAGGAGCGTGACGTTCCGATCACCCTGAAGGCTTATGAGCGCCTTTTGAAACAGTAGGGGAATTCATCCACCCTGGCCATATGCTGCTTCTCTCAAGAGGGGGGAGAGGTGTGGCTAATTCTGGAGTGAAGCCATTCAAACATCACCTGAGGCAGTGAGCTAGCAGGTAGCGGTCAGAGCAGTTCTATGTGTTATGAATGGGCTGTAATGGTGTTGATGAAGCATTGGATCACCCGTGGTGTGGAGTAGGGTGAGCTTTGCCTCAGGGTAAGTTGTGGCTGGATAGCAGTGGAGCGGTGAGGTGCAGAGGGTGATCATCATGGGAGTCCTTTGAACTGCAGGCTGCAGGTGGAATGCGCTTAGTCAGCAGGTCACTTTTTTTTTCATCCTGCTTTAGGGCTGAGCCTGGAGAGTCAAGCTAATGCTAATTGTCCTTGATGTGGTGGTCCGTGACTGAGATTTACCAGTCATCATGACCAACCCATTGTTCATGTTCATCAGAAGCGACCCAGAGTCCTCAGATTCCTCTTTGATCTGACAAACCAAAAACTCACTGTAACTGAAGACCGAAATTTTGCAATCACAAAAAAATTTAAGTTTAGGAAGAGTCTAAAGGCAGTCAGTCAGTTACAGTGTTTATATAAAGTAGGGTTGGGGGGAGCCTGAGAGCCACAGCTTCCATTTACTGGCCAATCAAAACCACAATGTCCACTTTACTATTTAGTTCAGCTCAACACTTACAGATACACTTAAAAATCTTGGTTGGCTGATGATAACAAATGTGTCAAAAATCTTTGATATTTAAAGGAAAAAATCATATTAACATGGAAAAAACAGTTTGAGGACATCATTCACCAAACAATAAGAGTCCTCAAAGTCTTGAGTCACCTGTCCTTTTCTAACTTTTTGCTAATAAAATGGAAAATAGGTGCAGTGATTTGTTGAAAAACGTGCAAACATATATAGAAAGTAAATAATGCAAAAATTGAGTTTGTAGGATTTTAAGGAGATTGAAAGTCAATATTTGGTATGACTGTCTTTATTTTTCAACACAGCCTAAACTTTCTTAGGGAGATTTCTTGTAATTTATTTAAGTAGTCTTCAGGAATAGTTCTCCAAATTTCTTGAGGGACATTCAAAGATCTTTTTTTGCTTCAATAATGTTGAGGTCTGAGCTGGGGAGACCAATCCATGACTGACAGTGTTCCGCTCTGTTTTTTCTTTCTGTTTCTAGGTATACTTTTACTTAATTGGCAGACATCTCTTATTTTTGTCGTCCACTTGTTCAGAGATAACAGTCACTTCTCACAAAGGAATGAGTGGGGGTTCAAGACTTTTGCACAGTACTGTGAAGCAAGACAAAGCATCACTAACTAAACTCATGTATGTCTGTGTGTATATGTTTTATATGTATATATATCATGGATACAGATATTTAACTGGTCTTAAATTATTTTTCCCAGCATGATAATAACCCCATATATAAATATGCAGCCAGAGTCATCAAGAAATATCTTCAGCAACACAAAGAACGAGGATCCCAACAACTGGCATTGCCCAGTTAGAGCCCCGATCTCAATATGAGAAAGTGAGACAGCGGTCACATAAAGAAAAAAAGCTAGTAATGGCATAATTTTTGACAGGATCATCACTTTGCACAGTCCTGTATGTTTCTAACCACCACAATCCCTTTAAAATGCTGTCGTTTAGATGCTGTGCTGTCAGACAGCGACATGAATGAATCCAGTCTGTGTGACCGGAGCCGCATGACTCGGGAGGCTTGCTGTTCCTTCAGTGGGATCCTTTTGTGTCCCCCCTCCCAGAGCAGGGACAGCTGACCCGCAGGGGCTCCATACCTTCGTTTTACACCAGTTGATTATACACTAGCATACCTCAGCATCACTCCCTCTAACCCCAACAGCTGTCATCATCCATAGCAAACAACTTCCCCAAACAAACAGATTTGTAAATAAGAATGAAGAAGGAAGGGCAGATAAGATAAGATGGTTAGAGTTCAAAGAACACATACACAAAGGGTATCCATTTCCATACTTGTTTTACAAACAGTTTCATAATCTACACAAGGAGTTCTTCGTTTTCTGTCTGTCTCTGTGAGGGAACTTATGAAACGGTGCTCCTCCTGGGCTGACAGAGAGCGCTGTGCCTTTTTGTCTGATTGAACAATTAAACAGATTAAATGTGATCAGCTCAGGACTGTTGAAGCGCTGGATATATTTGATGGCTCCCTGTGCTTGTATACCACGCTGCACGCGGTCCTGTCCTTACTGAGTGCCACAGCACTGCTCACAGCCAGCAGATCAAGGCCTTGCTCCTCTGTCAGCCCCCAGCCAGCCTCCAGGTGGGCGCTGCTAATGAGCCCCAGCTCTAGCTCTGGTGTGGGCCTCTTCTTCCCAGGGTTGGAGGGGGCTGCGGAGGGGAGGGGGGGCAGAAAGAGTCTGCTGGCAGGGTCAGCACCAGGCAGGGGGCTGAGGATGGGACAAGGATGAGGAACACCAGAGTGAGAGCTGAAAATCACACTTTTCAGCCCTTATTAATGGTGAGTTTGCACATGAGTGTGGGAAGATTGAGTGTGAGGGACATGCAAGGAAAAAGGTTGTGCCACAGGGTGCATTATGAAACAGAAGTGCATTTTGTGCTCTTTGATCTGTGTTTATTGTGACTGACCACACACTGTTCCACTTGTTTGCATGCCGGCTGAATGGGCCAGGCGGTAGGTTCCCTTTGCCTTTACAGTATGAGATATTCCAGAGTAAACAACCCCTCCTTCATCCTCGACGAGATACAAGAGAAAGCAGTGACTAATGAGAGTGTTTGTCTGATGCTGCCAGCCTCCACTTTTGTTTCCCGGGCTTTTGATGTGATTGAAACGTGTGCTTTCAAAGACACAAATCGTCTCCTCTGCAGTGTTTGGCCCAAAATAAAGCTTAAAGGGAGCGTACGTGCTGTTGGTGTCTCCACATCACAGGGAAAAAAGAA
The DNA here is from genome assembly GCF_013358895.1 of Oreochromis aureus. Lineage (NCBI taxonomy): Eukaryota > Metazoa > Chordata > Actinopteri > Cichliformes > Cichlidae > Oreochromis > Oreochromis aureus. Next base: position 22,130,523 of record NC_052961.1, on the reverse strand, counting down.
GGGCGGCGATGTTTGGGGTGTAAAGGGGACTTTGATGATGGGATGATGTTTGAGGTGACCACAAACATGGAGATGCGATAATCCCTCTGCCCCCGCTTCAGCCGTTGTGAATGCTAGTCAGCGGTGCATTCAGATGACTTCAACAATGAACAGCCCACACAATAGCTCCCTGTGCCATTTCAGTCTGGAAGAATAATATCTCGTCAGATTGTCCTTAATGGTGTGCGTTCTGTGTTTAAACTCTGGCCTTGTGCAGGAATGTGCTGACCTTATAGCCTCAACATAAAATCTGTCATCAAAATCAACCAGCGTTGTAAATTCAGCATCTTCTGCTCTCAAACTGCTGGAAAGAGAGCGAAAGTGAAGTTTGTCAGCATCTCGTCTTTTGTACAACAACAAAGACACCAAGACTGATGTAATGAGGTAAGGGGAATACTTTTGGTGCTTACGGTCGGTGGTCTGGCTGCTGAGCCGTAGATTTCACTTTATAGCGTTACATACAGTTTTAAAACAAAGAGAATGAAAACCAGCTCAGCAGAAGCACAGATATCATCTTTTATAACAGAGATGTTTTTCTTTCTTTCTTGGCAAAACCTGTAGCTGTATCTGCATCCATTACTCACAGTGTGGCTTAGCTAGTGACAGTTTGGTCAGAGACGCAGGTGGGGATTTGTGCTTTCGTCATGACCGCAAACCTCTCTGAAACCCTACAGTGTAACTTGTGCACAATGTGCACCTCCCCAGAAATGTAACTTGCAGTAAGCTGCAATACCTGCTAAGGGTATATTTTATTTTGAGCCAACATGAAAATAGTAATGGGAAAACATCCAAAGAGACTTTACTAACACATTTACGTGTAAATACATATCAGCCACCGAGCTTAATCGTTCTTGGCATAGAAGGAGTCTGGATGTACTTCATACTTTACTTGGTCACTAGCAAGTTGTTGGCTTTAAATATACCATCTCCCCCTTCTGACACTGCAACTTAAGCATATGTGTCCATATGAGGCATTTGAGATGAGGTAAAGCACGACATCTAAGTGGAAAAACTTGAGGGCAGTCTGTCATTCAGAGACCCCATATAAAACACCTGGACCTGGATACGAATGTCGGCAGTGACATCAGCCACTTATGTAGGTTACATCACAGGCTCTAAAAAAGATTCCCCACAGAAAATCAGGCCTTATGCTTCATACTTCCTTCTAACTCTGCATCTCCAGATTTTTTTAACAAACCTTTGGATTTTTGCAGACACACTTTAAGGTAAGTTGTTAGTGGATTTCAGTAATCCAAGAGGATATATAAAGCATGTCTAAGATTCTCCATTTTAAAAAAAAGTCCTAAAGTAATTCGTAATGAATATGTCAGTGTCAAGCTGCCACACAGCCCCTGTCCCTCAGAGCGTGCACTCAAGAATGGGCAAAGATTATTGCTTTTTTTGAGGCGTCTCCTCCTTTATGCGTGCGTAAAAAGAGTTGGTTTTACGGGGGCACCGTTTCAGCACATGTTGGAACTCCTGCGGTGCTGGTCAGTCAGAGTGGAATACCCCTGTTTCATGGGTTCACACCAACGCCATAAAGGATTCTTTGTCACCCATGAGCAGGGTCATCTCTCTTTCCCACTGCCCAATAAACGTTCGCATTCTGCACCTTTCTTATGATTTTGTTTAGCTCACGGGCCCCAAACAAAAGTGCAAAGACTCGAATTATTCACAGGGAAATGAATAAAGGATTAATTTGCATTGATTTCGATCCACCATAAAAGGAGTAATTTTTTTTTTTCCAAGATGAACCAGAAAGCAAAGCTTTTTCCTTATCCAACAAAGCCGAACAAAAAGATCAATAGCACATTCTAATATGGGAAGAGAAATCTCAAAATTGGTGCTTTTGTGTTTTATTAGTTTGGGGGATTTTCCACTTGGTCTGCAGTCACAGATAGACGTTGACTTTTGTGTGGAAATTACGCTCTCGGTCACAAATTAAGAAAACATCAGTCTAAATTTGAATAATTTGGCCTGTGAAGGTTAAAAAAAGGTTCTTTATAAATCAAAAACCGACTGAAGAGTCAGTATGTTAATGCGGCAAACAAATGTTCTCTTTTCCACATTGTGTTTGTGTGTGTTCGACTCATTCAGCTGCATTCACCGCGGCCTGTGAAAAAAATCCTGTTTTCCTTGTAGCTGTGTTTGGTTTGGCTGGAATGGATTGGACACAAGCTCAATTCAAGCCTAAAGAGTGAAAAAGGCTAATTTTATGCCTGATTCATCTGTGTTTGTGTTGGTTGTTTTTGATGGAACTAGCATTTTTTTTAAAGGGACTTTTAATAAAGTGCATAAAACTTCATTTTTTACCTGGAGTTTTGATAACTGCATGAAGTAAAAATGTTTGTGTCTTACAATCAATGTGAAAGGAATCCAAGTGAATCAAGAGCAAACCATAAAAGACAGACGCGATGGTAAAGTGTGAACTAAAACCAGAGTAAAACAGTGAAAAAGTCTTTATGTATTGCAGTATTTATCAGAAACTCTCTCTTTTTAGTCGTGTGCAAAGACATGAAGTAAGAATAATAAAGGTTAACGGGAAAATGTGCTCACTGTAGCAGTCAAGCAGACACCAAGTCAACTTTTTACATTTTCTTTGCCCCCCACATTTGATCCTTTGTCTTCCACTAGCCACCCTCTGTTTCAAATCCAACAACTTGTATACAGAGGGATGAGGAGGGGAGGTGGGGGTTGCCCGTCCCATGGAGAGCAGCCTTGTTCCAGAGCGCCCAGGACGACCATATCTGTCATGGCGCATTCCACTGTGGGACCGTGAGTGGAGTGCCGTGGTGTGCCGGAGCTGCAAGTGTGGAGAGCTCAAAGGCCTGCTGAAATGCTGTAATGTAATTATGTGGACAGTCTCTCAGATCCATTAGCTTGAAATGGTGCTACAGCCCCACGCCCCCTCCTCATTCAGTCAGTGGGCAACCACATCTTTTCTAAGGGGTGGGGTGTTGGCAGGGGGGCTTCTGAAGTCATCTGAAAAGACCTCCTCTGTACTCATTGTGCTCATTGTCTTTGTAAGCCTGTTATTAGTGAGGGGAATCAAGTTACGGCCCTTTGCTGACAAAACTTCAGAGATTTTACACACTCAAAATATGATTCCTTGCCCTCGTAGATATGAAGCACTAATTTTTAGTTTAGTGATCTCTTCCAATTCCTAAGCTCTTAATGAATTATTTAGGGACTTTAACAATAATTAACATATGACTGTGAATTCACATCAGTATTATTAGTGCATTATTTTATAATCTAAATGATCCTGAACAAAACAAACGCTTTTCTTACAAATCACAAAGGTTGGCTGTGTTTTCTGCTTTAGAAACAGTGAATCGGGCATCGTAATTTAATCACTTGTTAAAATCCACTGAGTACAACTATCACGTCTGGAACTATGTAAACAATCAGATCTTATTTATTTCACTTAAAAACCATTTAACAAGTTAGCCATGAAACTGCTGCTAAAGTCCGAGCGTCAGGATAAAAGTGGAGATTGCATTAGCCTTGTAGTTTACAAAACATCCCTCGAACATTTATTCGGGAATCAAATTAAAGGTTCCAGCGATTTCCAAAATTTGATTTGGTGCTTTGTGTTTACCTAATCTCTGGCATTCACACAGACACCGGTGGAAATGTCCAAATGCGTCACTGCACAACTTTAAAGGCCTTTCCCATGTATTCCAGCCTAGTGACCCATTCTAAATAACCTATATCATTGGGGAACTGCTGTTTATAAAAGAGTCCATTGGGCCTTCCGCTGAAAGGGTTTTTTTGGGGTGGAAGCCTGGATGAAAAGTGCAAAGAGGAGGATAAAGAAAAAGTATAGGAGATGTCAGGACGCCTTTGGAAGGAAAACAAACTGCGGAGACCAATGTGAGTTGACTTAATCTGATTAGACTAACCTCATCAACAGCCCACTTAAAAGGGAGAAGAAAGCCTTGAATTGGGGCGAGAAGCAAGAGAAAAGGGTCTCTCTCTCTCTGTTCAGAAAGCCACAGAGGCTCAGTGAATACACCACATTGTACTGGACATGCTGGTCTGCAGATGGCAAAATGACAACAAGCTGCTTGAAAAGTGAGGCAAATATAATTGATCTCTGGGTTTTTTTCCCCTTTCTGCAGGTATGAAAACAGCTAAGGGAGTAATGAGATTAAGGAAGAATAAAATGAAAATACCACTTTTCCCTCACATTTGTGGTGCAAACATGCAGCTTTGAAGCCTTTGACTAAATGCACCCATGCCTGAAATGCCATGAGAAATATTTCCAGATTCATATTAATTTATTCAAATACTGACTTCTTATAAGGCACCCTGCGGTCGTGGTAATACATCAAACACAGAATAGCTGAAGAGGGAAATAGCTGATTTAATACCAACACAATTAGTTGGTGTTAAAGAAAAACATCTGGCCGCTCCCAGACTGGAGAAATCCCCAGCAACAATATGCATGAAATATCTCAACTTGGCAAGTCCCTAAACATCGCTCGGCAGTATCTGAGAGGACACAGGTCCATATTTTTACACACCTTCCTTCTTTAATATTTGCTTTAATCACATTCCATAATAAACTATCCACCCAGTGTTTTCAGTACTCTGTAAATCCGCCTCCCCGAAGCGAGAGGTGAATGCAGCAGCTGCAGGTGTCCTTTCAGCCACAAGCTTAGATCTGCTTTGGTCGGGATTCTGGCTTCACTTGTTTCAGAAACCTCACACCACTAACTAGCACCACTGAAGTCCTGCTGTCATCTCAGATTTGGAAACACACCTTCAGATGAGTTTGTCCTCACTTTTATCAATCAGTGCTGGAAGAAGTATTCAGGTTAATATCGCACTAAATAAATAAAATGCTGCATTTCGAGTTTTAGTTCTGCTTTATGACTGAAGTGAAAGACTAAGTGTTATCATGCTGAATGACCCATTTGAGTATTCAACTGTGATCATGAACTGAAGGCAATGAGACATTCTTCATCTGGTCGTTTAGCTTAAAATACGGATGATTTTGTAACTTACCTTAAAATTGCTATTGAATAGTTACATTTAGATATCCGATGATCAGAATGAGTTTACAGTGATTCTTCTTGGGCTTTTGTGACGATCAAAGTAGTGACTAAAGGTTTGGGTGAGCTTAAGAAGATTCTGAGATTTCGAACGGGCTGTGGCCATCTGAAGTTTTAGGTGATATTTATGATGGTTTAAGATCATTTCATTATTAGTTTTGATTTCATGACAAAATATATGATTTGCTGCTCTAATCCTATTTGAAAGAAATGGATTCTTTCAAATAGGATTAAGAACTTTATCATGAAACACACAATGATACTGGATGTGCAATTAATTAATAATAGAGGGGAAAAGATTAGCAAATGCATAAGTAGAAAATATGTACAAAACTAGACTATACATGAACATATTAATTATAGCAATTATAATGAGCTTGAAAGTCAATATTTGGTATGATCGCCTTTATTCTTCAACACAGCCTGAACTCTCTTCCCAAGCCTTCTGGTCTTCAGGGATCATTCCCGGGCTTCTTGAAGGCGGTTTAAAGCTCTTGTTTGGATGTTGGCTGCTTTTTTTTTTTTTTAAATGACAACACATCCACAGTGTTTTACAGGTGACTGTACACATTAGCCAAGACCACTGATTTTCAGTCCAGTTCTTATGTAATTTGGTATACCTGTGCTCTTTTTCTTCCTTAAGAACGTCTTCTTGACAGCCACAGTTTCAGGTCTTTGCTGGACTTTTTCCCTCTTTCTCAGGACATGAGTTTTGGATACTGTTAATCTGCTGCAGACCGGTTTTCATATCTGCTACTTCTTCTTTTAACCATCCACTTGTCCTGTTTCCTTATTGCTTTTTAAGAACATGCTGCACACAAAGGTCTTTGACTAAAAGCGCTTTGGTAATTACCTTCTTGGTGCAAAAAATATTATTTTATGCCTGTCAAACTGTTTTATCTTTAGCATTTTACATAGATACCTAAAGATAGAATGTAAAGTTTGCTCTTTGCTAAGTTATCTGTAATGTGCAGAAACAAAACTGTTTCATCTCTTGAGTTAGGTGACTTTTAATGCTTGAATAATTCATAGGTCAGCGTTAAGAGGCTTAACAAACAAAGAAGATTCCTCTGAAAATGGTCAGGTGCAAAGACCCGACTGAAAATGAGTGGAAAAAGCAGCCAGCATCCAAAGAAAAACTTTAGAAGACCTTCAAAAAGCCTGGAGAACTGTTGCTCAAGACCACTTTAAAAATTACACGATAGTCTGGCTCCTTGGAAGCAAAATATAAAGAAATGGAGGGTTGCTTGAACATTTTGTTCATTACTTTCTGTCCACAATTAGTGAATATACTAATTTGAATATTTATACTCTTAATCTTTAACAGTTAACTATAATATAGAAGATTACAGCAGAAAGTATACTTCCCTCTTAGCTTTAGAGATCTATAAAGTCCCTCAAATGTGGTCTTGTGGACAAACTCAAATGGCAAAGATTTCAAACCATCTTTGATGACTGCGATGATTTCTGTGATATAGTCATAAACCAAAGTAATGATTCCACGTGTTTGGTGGAATCCCGTGTTGTTGCTTTTTCTGCTCCAAATCGGTCACTGCATCTGAAACAAAACACAGCCACCCAAAAAGCCATTGTAGCTGCTCAGTGTTGGGGAGTCACTGTGGTAAACACATCTACCAGCACTTGATTGGGAAGTGTGTATAAAGGGATTGCCCAGCCGACAGCAGCTAATACAGATATAATTGACTCTCCTTCTGCATTCTGCACATGGATTTGGAGAAGTGCACAGACCTATTGTACAACAACAAATTAAGCAGGCAGTGGTCAAAAGGAGCTGCTGAGCATTCAGCAAGACTGGACAACAGACTACTGAACTCTGCTAAATCTGCAAACACAGCTTCTCCCTCCTTCTGGGCCCTTTCATCTCCCCCGACATCTCCTCTTGCAGACCGCTGCCTCATAAAGCTAAGTCAAAAAGCAAGTACTCTCTCGTCTGGCGAATGTTGATCATCTATTAAAGGCTGCCGTTTCTCTTCTCTGCATTCCTCAGGCCTGCGATGTTGGCATGAGCTTTTAACAATGCTCTCGTGATGAAGTCACTCGAAAAGTTTCTTTGAGTTGAAGGGGAATTTTTGTTCTCTTTGTTGTCTGGGTCCAGATCTTTGAAATGCAGGAATGAAGAGAGGGAATTATTGATGGATCAAAATTATGAGGTCTTTTCTGATTCCAGATCAGGTTCAACAGGTGCTATTTCACCTGTACAGAATCATTAAAGCAAAATCCCATTAACTCCTCTGAAGCAGGGAGTAGTCAAAGTAACCTCTGTGGAGCTGAGCAGAATTAGATCTGCTTCATTTGGGCCGATCCGAAAGCAAATAAAGCCAACGTGAACCCAAGCACACACAGCTGGCCCTTGAGACTCAGTATCCTGGGCAAACAAACGTCCAGCATGCCTCAGCACAGCTCATCCATGGGTGAGGGGGCCATGAGCCCCTGAACAATGGCTGATACACTGAACTGATGCGCGGCTTAGTAAAGTTTTATTACATTTGGCCTGTTTCAATACACTGCCAGCCAAAAGAGGACCCCAGACTTTGTCGTCAGTTTTAAGATTACTATGACATCTTCGCCTCCTTAGAGCTGGTAATGCTCCTTTTGTTGCAGCGCGCCCACTGGCTTAACATGGAAATCTGCTAGTTTGAGTTTTAATTTGTGTCCCGGCTGCAGATCCATGTGAGGTAACCAAAAACTGTTGCTTTGTCTGTGTGGGTTTTGGATTTGATCGGTTTCAAATCTTACTTGTTATTATGTAAAAAGAAAAAAATACATACTTTTAGCATATATAAAGTTAATATATTCATTTATCGAAGGATGACTTGCACATGCTTTGTGTAAGTCTCAAATATTTACTGATAACTTACGCTGATTTTATTTCCTGAGATTTAAACACTTATCTTGCTTGTATTTTTTTAATCATATGAAGGTCCAAAGCTGTAAAAACCTTTGTTTTACACTACGTGGATGTCTGCTTAGTCCAGTTCTAATAAATAATGTTTGCAATGAGAGAAACACTCCAACAAAAGTTGTTTTTTTTTCTCCTCTATTGTGTAGCACCCATTTCTCATCTATTCCTGGCAACAAGAACAAGAACAAGTACAGAAACAAACTTGAACATGAATTAAATTTAAATATTTTAGATGTCTCAAATATGAATGTGTGTATATCTTATATTAATACAATAAATATATTTTCTAGGCATAAATAATATGTTTCCTTTAAGTCTATTACTCTCTTTATTTATTTAAAATTAAGTGACTAATGGCCTTATATTTGGTGCAAGTTTAAACAGAGCTGTGCCACCTTGTGGTCATCTCAAGACTGTGACTCTTGCCTTACTGCATAAACTTGTTCTCATACAGAGTTTAAATTTAAAAACACACACATATCAGAAACTCTTAGGTTTTCTGAGGACTCTTAGGAAAAGGAAATGCAATTTAAAAAAGGACCTCACTGCAGAGCATGGCCACGTGAAAACTACAGTGGCTGCATCTCATGTAAGGGATGCACCAGAACCACAATCATGTAACAACCAATGCTTACACTACACTGTAAATATAGTTAAGCCTTTATGTCTCGATTCTTTACAAAGCCTAAACTTTGGTCTACTTTATTTTATTTTTTAAAGTAAATTCTGTTAACTTTTACAAATGAATCACTAGATGGCGCCCTTCTCCTGCACACAGTCCAAGCAGCTTTAAGAGAGGACGTGCGTGTCCGTACACAAATGTACACGAAAGGTGTTCGTGTGTTTTAATGGCCTCACAAACTGAATAGATCAGCACAGATTCCCAGGTTTTCTTATTCTGTGTAGATATAAACGTCTGGCTGGAGCGACTTTATTTGCACTTTATTGGATTTTAAAAGAAACCGTGACTATCTGTGATTTGTCCAGTAGAACTACGTATGTACTTTAAACTGAATATATTGGTGCAATTATTAGAGGCTCCACCGAAAAATCAGAGCTGCAAGCACGTGTATTTATTATTGCAGTTTCAATAACATTCGAAACTACTCTATTCTATTTTGTTCTATTCGTGTTAAATATAACGTTTTCAGATTGCCAATCCTGACATTATACGCTCCTTGGTCTGCAAGCTGTAATCTGCGAGTTTCGGCACGTGCTCCGTGAAGACGGGAAGAGACCGTGCGCGCATGGCACGCGGACAGATGTGGAACCCCCCTCCTTCTCTTCCTCCACCACCGCCACCTCTTTGAGCTGGCTCCCGCGCCGGCATGATTGACGTGAAGCTGTTCAGGCAGCCAATCAGAAAGCCCTCCGCGTTATTTGCATAAAGTGACCGCACGCCATTGGCTTGGTGCGTGCTGCTGCAAACCGCTTCGCGTGTCGTTACAGACGTCTTCTCCTCCTCGGAGGCCAAGAGGAGTTTTAAAATAAGAGTGTAAATTTGTTCTGAAGTTTAAAGTGTGTGTCGGGGGGGGGGTTAGAAAAAAGTATTCTGCTCTGCATTTACAGTCACCACCAAGCAGACTATATTCCTCTAAAACAAGCATGAATTCATTCACAGCATGAAAACAATGTAGCGTCAAATATTTTAATAACCCGCACTGATTGTTATCGCTGCCGGGGGAAAAAACACGTCAAAGGAAGGTCTGCCCAGTAAAGACTTTGTGTATAGACTCTCCATTCATATCGCTCACACAAACACACATAAGCACACACATAGCTACACACAAGCACTACAACATTTTTTGACGGAGTAAAGTTGGAAGCAAATACCCCCACCTCCTCCCTCCCTGCCTCCCTTATCACTTCACAGGCCGGCCGGGCCGCTGCCGCTCGCCCCGCTTTGTTGTTTGTCTCTGCAGGGCTGATTGAGCAGCGCGTGACTGACGGCCCGCGGGGGTGTTGTCCAATCAGCGGTCTGCCCCGCGCCCAATGGGTGAGTCCTCTCTGCTATTGGCTGAAGCGAGTGTGGGAAAGAATGCAGAGAGGGTTTCACACGAACTGGGAGCACGCGAGCCGGGTATAAGTAGCGCTGCGGCGTGTGTCAGCGACAGAAGTGGAAAGTGGCTTTGAGCGGCGCACCGCACGCACCCGTACTCACAAGACAGTTCAGTGATAACAAGCGGCACAAGGCAGAGTCGTCCGTGGGACTCGGCTGTCAGGCATATATCTTATTTTATATCCTGCAGTGGCCCCGAGTGACTTTTTTCTCTCTTTTTATCCGTGAGCTCGCAGTAAGGATTTACTTTTTCACGCCTTTTTGTTTTACCTGGTTTAATCAACAATGCCAGCTGACACTATGGAAAAGCAGACGGCATCCCCTATTGCCGGCGCACCTGCAAACGGATCACACACACCGGACAAGCCAAAAAATGCCAGCGAGCACAGAAAAGTAAGTGATTTAATGTTTTTGAGGGGATTCTCCTCAAGTGAGGAATATTTGTACAAGTTTGTCATTTAGTTACGAGAAGTCAGAGATATGACATCACCGTGCAGTCGTGCAAATTCGTATGTGCGATTAGTAAATAAAATATTTACTTAAGAATTTCCTTTTTATTATTTGCAGTCTTCGAAGCCGATCATGGAAAAACGCAGGAGAGCAAGAATTAACGAAAGCCTGGGACAGCTCAAGACACTCATCCTGGACGCGCTTAAAAAAGATGTAAGTTCAAAATAATCCTGGAAACTTTTTTGCAATGAAATATTTGTATTATTCTTATTCATAGATAATGGATTGGTTTTAAATATGCCATAAATATAAACTTAACCTTTCCTATTCCTTTCCACAGAGCTCCAGACACTCCAAGCTGGAAAAAGCAGACATCCTGGAGATGACAGTGAAGCACTTGAGGAACCTGCAGCGCGTACAGATGAGCGGTAAGTTGATATAATAACAGAAGTGGGTGTTAAAGCCACGACTTTCGGAAAGAGTCGCAAAGCTGCTTATAAGTTACTAATATCGCGTCCTCCCTCTTCCGACCAGCAGCGCTCTCAGCTGACGCCACGGTCCTGAGCAAATACAGAGCCGGATTCAACGAATGCATGAACGAGGTCACCCGCTTTCTCTCCACCTCAGAGGGAGTGAACTCTGAGGTGAGGTCGAGGCTCCTCAACCATTTATCCAACTGCTTGAGCCAGATGATGTCTATGAACTACCCGCAGCAGTCCCCGTCTCAGCAGGCACACCTGGCCCAGCCCCTGCATGTGCAACTTCCATCCACTCTGCCCATCAGCGGGGCCGCAATGGGCCCCAAGCTCAGTCCCGCTGAGGCCGTGTCCCCCAAGGTCTTTGGTGGGTTCCAGCTGGTGCCCGCAACAGATGGACAGTTTGCTTTTTTGATCCCCAACCCGGCCTTTACCTCCACCACTGCCCCTGTCATCCCCCTTTACGCAAACACAGGAGTGCCTGTTGCGGTTAACGCCAGCCCGGTGCACGGCAGCTCAGCACCCACTGCAGCATCTCCTGTTCATGGCATGACGTCCTTCTCCGGAGGGTCCCAGGCGGTCAGCCCTGTGGGGGTCAGCACCGGCTCCGAGAGCAGCGAGCCTGTGTGGCGGCCGTGGTAGCTTAAAGGGACCAGAGACTGCACTTCAAACCAGTTCGCATTACTTTTTCAATTTAGACTTTTAAGTGACTGCACACAACGTTACGGGGGTTGAACCTGTGACTTTTCCGCTATGGGATGGTAACTCTAACCACTTAATACCCCCTCCCACTAGTTCATGTTGTTTCGTTTTATGGAACAGGTGCTGCCTCAAATGGCGCATGTTTTTATAAATATATCTATATATATAATTTATTGTTGATTCCAACATTTGGATGTCCGTGGTAAACATGCAGATGGAAGATTTATAGGATTTTCTTTCTTTCTTTGTTTTTTGTTATGATGAAGTACTTTTTATGAAAAGGTTTAGTTTTGTATAGCGGTGTCATTGATTGTTATACCAAAGCTGTGTTTTATATTCTTTGTTGTTTTGTGTTTGGAAAGAAGTTGGGTGTTGACCCACTGTTTTAATAAATGAGGTTTCAGAAATTATGTCTTGTCTTCAGCCTGCTTCTATCACGTCATTAATTAATTTTATTAAGTATCCGTATGCGCCTCTATTATACTCTATTATACTGTATCCCCGCCTCTAGTAAAACTTATATTTAACGCGTAAAAGTCATATCAAGGAACAAACTGTGGTCAGAGTTAAGGATAAATCAGGGAGGAAACAATATATTTTAATACTCATGTTCACAGTGTAAATCCCTGCATCAGTTAATCTACCACAGGTTGAAAGTGTCTACCTTGTCACCAGTTTGGCGGGAGCTCCTTACATCTGGCCCTCTAGAGAATGGTCCCGGGGACAATAGGGGTGTATTTTTCTGCTGCTACAAAGGTAATTAAAAGTTTGAAAAGGGTCTCATCCTGTATGCAGCGGGAGCTTTAAAAAGTCTCAAACCCTATTCAAGAGCCTGGGAAATGCGCTCAGGGGTTAATGTCACTAACAGATTGCTTCAGTGAAAGGGGAATATGGAAGGATCCTCGCATTCTTTTGTGGATCAATTGTTCGATTCCACTCCAAGCGGAATGGAGGGAACTTGGTTAGACTTCGCTTTCAGGGCAGGGGACCTTGGCGGAAGTCGTGGCACTGGAAGACAAATAAAACTGCAGGTTGTGGAATATTGTAACCTGATTACGACTCCCCATCCCACGCGCTGACACACAATCATTTAAACTGTCTGTTTTTATTTCCAGTCTGCGGCCTACATCTGCTTATAGGTGACTTTTCCGCACAGCGTCCTGCGAAAATTCTGCGTAACAGTGGTCTCCCTTTCCTTTTCCCACTTTCTGTTTACCCCTGGGTGTAAACATATCTTCCTCCAGTTAGTGGGGTCCGGAACTGAGGGCAGTGTTTCTGTGTCGACCGGCATGGTGCAAGCCGTGTGTCAGCCACTTGCAGTCAGCGGGCCCCTGTACTTGGGATTAGGTTACAGCCCGGTCAAAACCCCTCAACATTTAATACTCCACGGGCGCGCCTTGGCTGTGCATGACTGGCACAGGGAAAAAGACGGGTTTAAAGTGTTTTATTTGCCCTGGCCGCCAGCACATGCAAGATAAACATTTTTAGTGCTTCATTCAGTTAAGACGCGTGCGCAAATATAGAAAAATATCCATGTTCATAAAGTTTTTCGCGTAATGGGTTATTTAAACTTTTAGTGCTCATACCTTCCAACCAAAAGCAGCTGTTTTAGGCTCCGAGACTAAAAACGTGAAGAAATTGAAATAAAGTGATAAGTTGTTTATAGAATCTCTTCACAGTTCCCTGGCACTGCCTACGTGACCTCTAACGGGTGTTTTTCAGTGATACCTTGTAGTCACAACTCCTGGTTTTAATCTTCCCTTTACAGTTGGACTGCTTTGTCGATTCGTGTACTTGCGTTCTCACTTTCACCCCCCCCTGAAGTGGCAGTGCCCTGCAGATGACACCGTCAGTAAATGGCATACTGAAACCCCACTGCCTGTGATGCTCAAGCAGCTTCTTTCTGCGAGGAGGCATACTGAAACACCAGTTGGCAGCATGTGTGGGTTCTGTGGTTGTTCCTACTGCCTTCGTGTCTGAGTTAATAGTTCAGAGATGCCTTTGTGTAGCTGAGGTCGTGAGAACCGAGCGAACTAGTCTGCCTGCGGCCGGGCACAGCGCCAGTCAGTAAATCCCCGCTGGCAGGCCGGGTCGTGCAGCCGCTCTGCGGAGGTGAGGAGGCGAACATACACACACGCGTGGCCGCCAAGAAGGGGCGCCTGGTCCGGTGTAAACATGAGGGATTAAAGGGAGGGAACTCGGATCCAGCTGTAAGGCTACATACTCCCAAGAGAAGTTAACTGAGTCCGTCCTATTTTCATGGCAACATTTTTTAAAACTGTTTGCAAATCAGGTTAAAGCTGCCGCGTCAGCTCTGTGGACAGGCTGGGACCTAGGAAGGAAGATAAAGAAATCCTATATTCACTGTTTGCACTGAATTACTCAACAGCAGCTGCTTTAAAGTAAACACAATAGGCTTATAGAGATGGTGGCAAAATGTAAATGTTTCTTAAAACAACTGAAAAAAATATGAACAGCTGACGCAGAGGTGTGCACAGAAAGAGGTAGCCCACCTATGCTGTTATTGGTCTGCATCCAGATATGAGCTGCTTAAAAGTGCATACATGGTTTATTGCCTAACAAATCTACAAGTCCCATACTGTTGAGTTTGGATCATCGTCTGTGTACAAAACGAAACAGGAGGGAATCCGTCGAGAAAAGGATTCCTACAGAGGGCTGGATGTCCCTCGGGGACCTGAGCAATCAAGTCCCCAGGGAGAAGTCACTATTGAAGAGGGGGTAGGGGGTCATCAGAGGAGCTCACAAATTATCATTCTCATTAGCGACTGAATGGTGGATAACGTGCGCACAAGTTGGCGCCAAATTTTTTACCAGCACCTTTCCCTCCAAATCCAATTGTTTGGGCTGTTTAGGTTGTTGTTTTTGTATACAATTGCAGCCTTAGCCTCCATACAGGGATGCAGCACTCAGCTAACCTTAAATTCTTCTCTCCGCACTTACTTTATAATAATAAAGAGCTAGGATAGCACCCAGAAAATAGATAGATAGATAGATAGATAGATAGATAGATAGATAGATAGATAGATAGATAGATAGATAGATAGATAGATAGATAGATAGATAGATAGATAGATAGATAGATAGATAGATAGATAGATGACAGGCTATATTTGCTCCTTCAGCTGAAGACACTGCTGCAAGGAGGACATAAGGAAATGTTCTGAATGCTTTGGTCACAGGTTTTGAAAGGAGGGGCTGTATCAGGCATGAACTGTGTGTATGTGTAAGTGTATGTTTGTCTGTGTGTGTGTGCGGACACTCCTCTTTGCACCTGTTTTCTTGAGAATCAGAGAGGGTTGTACAGGGAGAGGAGAACGACAGATTTAGAGGGGTGGGGATGTTGAAAAAAAGACACTGAAACTGTGAAAGTACAAAATGGACACACTTGCAGGTGTTTTATTTCAGTGCAGATGATGCATGAAGCAGCTCTGAGTTAAGCTGATAGAATGTGTGTGTTTTAAAGTGTGACCTCAAATTTAATTACTTAGCACTTTGTCAGGTATTCAGTCTTTTAAGTTTTATCCGTACTTGCCTACCTCCTCCCCCTGCCTGGTCTTTTTTGACTCCCTCAAGCTTCCATCCTGTCCATGTATTTATAGTAAGGGACCACTTATCCCTGGGACTGGGTGTGAGGTGTTGGGTGCGAGCAGACAGAGAAGGTGAGGCAGGGTGTGCAGACGCAACGGGACATGTCCAGCCTGCTCAAATATCACAGGCTCCGGGTGCCGCGCGGGCTCCGTTGATCCTCACCGCTTGTCTACAGAACGTATTTCTGAAGCCAGGTTTGGCTTTTCAGCAGCTTCTTCAGTTTCACAGCATGAGGCCTTTGGCTTACAGCCTTTGCCACTGGTGCAAATTCCACAAGAGAAAGTAAAGGGTCCTTTTGACAGGGTTAGAGGTCACCCCGCAGACTCCTAGGTGGCCTTGAAGAAGCCCCGTCTTCAAATATGGACAAATTTTATTTATGTTTTTTTTTTAATCTGCTGAGGCGGGGTCATCCTTGTCTTTGCTCTGTAGCTTTGACAGCTGTTGCTCTATTTTTGCTCGGGGTTCAGAAACTCTAATCTCAGAGATGATCAAGTAATGTATGAGATATGAAAATGAAACAGTTTGAAGATGCAATCATGTTAAGGAACTCCAGAGCAGTTCCCATCAAGAGCTCATTTTCTTGACTAACGCAGAGTCTAATGATGTGTGGTAACTAAATTATACGGGCCCATCTCAGTTTAACACAGCTTAATTTAAAGATAAAGAAATATGAACGCTACAATTGTCCAAGTTAAACATGACAATTAGAATTTTAATTGACTCGCTTGTCTATTTAATAAGTAAAAATTTGACTTTATTTTCTTTTTTTAGACAACAAAACCTTTTATTTTGTAATGAAAACTGAAATATTATGTTGCAGTCCATTTATGATGATGCAGATGAATGTTTCATGGTGGAGACCTTGCAAGATAGGCTGTGTATTTTGTGTTTACATCTGTGGTTAATTTAATTGATGAATTCCATTCTATACTATTCTATTAAGAATCAATAGAAGATGATAACTCAATATCGCCACCTAGTGTTTGAAACCTGGATAGAAGTGTGTGTGTGTGTGTGTGTGTGTGTGTGTGTGTGTGTGTGTGTGTGTGTGTGTGTGTGTGTGTGTGTGTGTGTGTGTGGTCCAGACATTGCTCAGTTGTGGGGACTGAAAACTGGTTACACTGTAACATAATGGGAAGCTTCTTCTCATGTGTAGAGTAAAAGCATGTCATTGCATTTTAGGGTGAAGAAATGCTTCAGGGTTAGGCTAAGGTTAGGATTAGGCAAGTTGTAGTTCTGGTTACGGTTAGATTAAGTCTCCAGGAAACAAATGCAAACTAACTAAATGTCCTCTCAAGTCAGTGATGCACAGCTGTGTGTGACTCACCACGTGGCTCACTGCATGCCCCGACTTGTACCCAGTTTAACACCTGAGAAGAGCCTGCACAGGTCTGACTCATATGTCTGTAGAGGATACCTCTGTCTGCCTCTGTTGTTTGTGTGGGAGCACAATTTGTCCTCTTCCTTTCCTTTTGTGTGTGTGTGTGTGCGAGTGTGTGGCAGTGGGTGACAGCAGTGTTTAAGCATATGCATTTGCTTTGTGGGGTTCGATGACTGTGAGAAACAGCCTTTGACCTATTTTACTCGAGGCTCATGCAAGATAAATGCAACACATATACGTTTACAGACACTGTTGGTCACTGATGTTGGTCAATGGTGCCGATTACTTGTAAGAGACAAGACACACTGATGTTATCAGTTTGCACGCCTCTGTGAGTGTTTTATTACTCTCTCACTGGTCAGTCTTTTTCACAAAGTGACAGGATTTACTGATCATGCGCTAAGATATATTTATCTTTTTGCCACGGCCTTTTTAGTTGTGCACCTCCCTAAAACATAAATGTGTCCTTTTAGGTTCAAATTGATCTGACTGCATTGCCGTAATATTGAGAAAATGAATGAGAATATAAAGAAAAACAGTGTTTATCCTTAACTTGAGAGCGTTGACATCTTCTTTCAAGGGGCTCACTTTCCCCAATTTTCCATCCCTGTTAATAACAAACCTTGGGAATTGCACATTTTGTGTCAGTGGGATTTTTAGCAATTTCATTATTTAAAAAAAAAGATTTTTATACTGCAGGATTAAAACTTGAAAGTTTATTTTTACTGTTTAGCTCTCCGAGTTACTCAGTGTCTCTTTATGTTACTGAAAATGCAAGGTTAGCATCCTACAGCATATTTTCCTACTGGAGAATTACCAGAAGATCAAGGAAACTCTCACTTCCTGGTTTATATTTAGCAAGTGGAATACAAGCATGCTTGACAAAAGGATATTCTACTCTGGGATGTGTTGAAAAGTTTCCTTTCCTGACTGGCTATCCCACTGTGCCGAGACCTGCGGTCTTCTCTAGAGCCTGGTTAAGCTAGGTGGTGACAGCCGCACTGTTGCAAGAGTATTATCACTTTAGCACTGTAGAGAGGGAGAAGGGCGGGCATTGTCCCCTAAACAGGATGTCCTGGTGTCTGGTCCCATCTCATGTGGGCTATCCTTTGTGTTCGTGTACGTCTGTGTCTGTGGATATTGGGCCAAATCCTCTAAGCAGATGTCACCAGGTTTTAAAAAGTTCATCTTACTTTTTAAAAATCACTTTGATCTTTTATTGTGCCAGTACGTCCACTTGCTCCTCCCAACCTCACCTTTCTTTGCAGTTAAGTTTTACCTGATAGATTTTAATGAAAATGTCTAGCAGATACTAATATTGCAGTGTAGCTCTTGAGTGTATAGGTTTTTTGTGGCTTTGTGTCTTTCTGCCGCATGTGGTATGGGGTTAGAGTTACAAGACAAGCCCATAGTCTTTTTCTTCTTCTTCTTCTTCTTCTTTCCTCTCCTCCTCTTTTCATGCCCTGGGAAGGTAAACACTCATCCTCCTTGCTCTTGTTGTTCTTATGGTAACTGTTGAACAGTGTGTGCTCCACTCGTGGTTTTATTACCCGGATTGTCATGCAAGAGGCAGGGGAGACAAGTGTCAATAAGTGGATGGGCTCACTGCAAACAAATGCACTGAAAGAATGGCAAAGAGAGCAGAGAATACAGCTGAGTACACACACACACACACACACACACACACACACACACACACACACACACACACACACACACACACACACACACACACACACACATGCAGAATCGTGGTTCTATCACGTCACAGAAGGCTGCCTTGACTCATGTTCATTTCCTGGAGACTTAAACAAACCGTAAATCTTCATAGGAAACGGATTCACTTTATTACAATATGATGATTTAAGTTTTCAAGACTTACTTTTCACACAATGTGAGGGCTTAAACATATTTGTATGGTCACAACACAAGTAACACATGCACACAAAAGAAATGATTTCAAAATCATGAAACCCAAAGAAGACAAAAATCATTAAAGAGACATGATAACTGCAGTTGAAGCAGTTTTAATTACCATTTGTACACAGGTTATATTTGGCTGGATTTGTTCGAAATAAAACCAGCTTAAGACTTCAAGGTGTTCTGCAACCTCTCAGGTTCCTTTTTAATCATTTAAGGGAGTAAATCGTTCTGAGCGTTCTGGCTCTGGGTACATAAGCAAACTTACAGCTCACCAATTTTGAGTAGTTTTTGTTTTTTAAAAAGTATATATCAGTTTTTTTTTAATATAAACAGTGGACAAAGTATTCATGTTAGGAGAGCAGTAAAATCATGTCTGTTGACTATTTTAAAACAGTAAGTATAAAAATAAGTAAAATGTATTTGTGAAGCATGTTTAAACACAGTTTTCATTGAACAAAGCGCTGTACAAAGTATGCATGTCCATATAAACACACTTTAAAAGTAAAAAGTGGACACAGAATACAGAATTACGCCAACCTAATATAACACAACAGCAGGGCACACGGAGAGTTTGAAATCAGGTTAAAAGAAAAAAAAGTGACTGATATAAATGGACATTTTAAACCACCTAATCTTTCATCACTTTGAAACTCCCCTGCAGACATCAGTTACCCCACTGTCATGCTCTTATCTCTGCTGATATAGCAAACAGCTTTTTAGTGGTACTTAACAACGGACTGACAGAAGGTAAACAGTGCCTTTGCAGCCGTCTTGTGTCTTTCTGTCTGCTGATGGTGATTGCTCTTAGATGGATCACCCGTCCAGCCTGACCACTCCTCTCCAGAGCTGAAGAGACCGCGCCTCATGATGACTACACCCGTGATAAGATTACCACAGGGCAAGCACACGCACACACACACGAGGCACTGTTTAGCATGTTATTCTTAGTCATAGCCATTCATGAAGGAGTCCCTCCCTCCGTGAATGTCTGGCCATGCATCTCCCCCTCCTTTCATGCCTCCCTGCCTTCTTCTTTACTTGGGATGTTTACTTGAGACTTAGGTTTTGCCATTTTAGTCACCTATTTTTCCACATTCACCTATATGAGTGTAGACCGTGATACAGGCTGCAGAATCTTGGTGAATTTCTTCAGCTAGTGTTTGTATGTATGCAGCTATCCTCATTTACACGAGTAACAAAGCAAGTAACTTTAATAATTAAGTTGAAAATGACTGCACAGGACAAGAAGCAACTAAAAACAGCAAAGCAGCAGCTTCTTGCATCACCTCAGGGCTCTGCTGCGAATGCTTTGTCACCTCTGCACTCAAGGGTCTCGGGCTGCGTGCAGGCACGCATGCGACCAAGAGGTCAAGAGGTTGCTCAGTGAACAGGTCTGCAGGTCTCCAGGCCACTGCAAAGCTAACACAAAGAGACAGACAACCATCCATTACATTACATTTGCACCTATATGGCCAATTTACAATCAGCCAACCGCACATGAAGAGAAGAAAGACATGCAGACATCTGGAGAACAGACATACTCCACACAGACAGGTAGCGCCTGTCCAGCAGGTTCAAACCAAGGACCTTCTACCTTTTATCATTAAAATAGCCTCAGTAGGTATAAAGGGAATGGAGTATATGTCTATTTTTGTGGTGATAAAGTTGTAATAAAGTTGTAAGTTGTAAAGTTCACAAGTTATAGATGCAATAACTTCATAAACAGGTGTGCTGAATCAGTATATAAGACAGCTTTACATAGGAAAGTTTGCTGTTTCATTTTTTATATAAAATGTAACTTGTGTTTAATTTTATTGTTAATGAAACTGCAATTACGAGGCACGGTGGAGCAGTGATTGATACTGTTGCCTCACAGCAAGAAGCTCCTGGATCCCAGGGTCTTTCCCCCATGTTCTCCAGCTTATCCCATCTAAGGTTTCCCTACCTTAAGAACAGCTTAACTATTTCTGACAAGGCTTCAGTAAAAGGTAGGTGATCTGTTTCAGGTTTTTGCTGGATTTTTTTTAACCCTTTTTCTTAATGACATGACTTTCAGTTACTGTCCATTATTATCTTTTGTGGTTTCTTACCCTGACACTTCTTTTTTCCTGCACTCGTCCAATTTCCTCAAATGTTTTAAGGGCACACTGCACACCATGCTGAGATATGCCAATTTTTCAGCTAGTAAATCTTTGTGAATCATCTTGAAAAAATACTACTTTCAGTTGGTCAAACTGTGGTATCATTGGTATTTTTTGTAAGTTCAACTAAAGCAATGAGAGCAAAGTATGTTTTGTATGGTTTTCTTTCACGTTTTTGTTTTTGTTCATTGACAGGTTGCTAGTGCCTCAAGTCACAATTTCAAATAGCTCCTTATTTGCTTTATGTTATAGTTGACTGAGTCATAGATCAGTATTAGGTTTTAAGGCAAAAAAAAAAAATCAAAGAAGTCAACTGAGAATGAGTGAAAAAGCAGCCAATGTCCAAGAAAATCTTTGAGAGGACTGACGAACCACCGCTCAAGGCCACTTTAAAAATTACAAGAAGACCTGGCTGTTTGGAAGGAAAACATAAAGAAAAGAGGGGCGCCTCAAAACTTTTGCACAGTACTGTAAGTAACTGAAAGTTAGGATCTCTGATGTTTGGGATATTAGTTTTGGCTTCAGCAAAAGATTGTATGTATTTTAGCAGTGTAGGCAGATGTAGAGGAAGACATAGGTGAGAACAACAAATCAAATTAAAAAAATGCATTTTATTTCATTTTTCATGAGCTGATTGGTCTTTAAGGATATTCTGTTTATGTTGATAAACTTTATTAATAAATCCATCCTCACTTTTTGGGTTTCAGAGATGTCAAGAGGTTCAGCGGTGATACTCTTGTGACACACCACCTGTGGCAACAGTGAGACCAGTTTCACTTCCAGCTCATCGTTTATGACACTTGGTCACATTTGGTATCACATTTTAACTCACTGTGTACTCGCCCCTCTTCACTGTGGAGTTAATATTGTGAAGGAAAGCTTTGAACCCAAATCAGCATCTTTTCTATTTATATGGATTTACAGATATTCTCTATATATTATTTATTTATTTAAAATATTACTTGAATCTCTATTAGCAAAGTATCATATAAGAGCGAATTTCATCTGATGAAATTAGGACTCTCCTAAATACCCCTTTTTTTTGGCCAACAAGCTTCATTTTAGATTAATTTTTTTATCAAGGTGTCTCATTTTTTGGGGAAATGGTATAGCTCACAAGATGGGCAGAAAAAGTTATCAAATCTAAAGTCACAAAGTTAGGAACAATGAGGTAGATTGAACTGCAGTCAATAATACAGTGAGTGAGAGGGATTTCAGGCACACAAATATTATTTTCTCATGTCCAGGTATGTGAAATTCACATGTTTTGTCTGGCTTGAGTTTAGGACCAGGTTCTAATTAAAGAGGAATTTTTTAGAGGTCTAAAATAAACTCACAATTTGGCAAAAACTTTGAAAAAATATCTTGCAAGACATGCAGGATGATATCATGCACATGAAACAGGCCAGCCGTTTTCTAGTTCTCATTTTCTCTCCTTCTATCTTTTCAATCCCTAATTCCAGTTTTAATATTTTGTATTAGCGCAACAAGCCCGGCAGGATTGGGAGAACAGGTCCCAGACAGGAGCTCGGGATCTTGAGCGTACTCTTTGGCTTGAGTTCTTGGACTTCCCTCAAAGTCTAGACTGGCAATCCCCTCCAAGATTAAAGATATGAAATATGCAGCTAGTTAAAGAGATCCATGGATGAAAGCGTGAAATTGCACATCTGTGTTGGTAGTCAGTATTAATCAGTTTAGGCTTGAAATGTGATTTTGTGCAGCACGTGCAAAATTCTCTTTATCCATAATGTGACAAATGTTTCAGAGACATACTTCTGCAGCTGTGAGGAAAATATGGTCCTTTTTCTTTTTGCAGGTTTGAGTGAACCAACCCTTTAAAGTGATGCTTGAAAAGACCGAACCAACCACATCAGATGAAGTGATTATTATTATGTTCTGTGGGATAAAAAGGCAACCTGTTTCTGGTAACCCTAACCACGGCGCAGTCTGGGAAGAGCCCAACGTGAGCATTAGCGGTAAAGTTTGTGTGTGTTTGCGCATGCGTGTGTGTGTGTGACTGAGAGAGATGCCTGGCCACCTCCTGCTGTGTTACTCTGTGATGACTGACAGCACCAGCCTGGCTGTACAATGGCTGCTCTTTGCTCTCTGTCTCACTGTATAAACACAAAGTAGGATGGTTCCCTCATGCAGAACTCCTGTATTGATCACTTATGTGAGATCTCACAGCCGCACTCATTGTCCTCTTCCCCTTTCTCTCCTGCCGATCAATAGCTCTTTGTGTTGATTTTTACCCATTGACAAATCACTCTGTCCCATTGCCTTTGTTAAGCTGTCAATCAAGCAGAAGGTGTTGCTGTATCTGATACTCACTCAGTGGGAAGAGAGCAATCAGCTCAAAATAAGACAAAGTGTCTGAACATGATGATTGCAACTTGCTTCTAATAATAAAAATGTGTATATATTTTGAAAAAAAAAAACCTAAAATCTATATTATAAAAAATCTATATTATAGTAAGTTAGGTTTCTACATGTCTTGAATTAAATTACATAAATTATGGTATGTTTTATGACAGCTTGCAAAAGTCCACGCCTTTCATGTCCTATCCTAAAATAACCAATTTCCTTTAAAAAAGGCTAACTGCAAAGTAACGGCTCATCTTATTACCGCCATCCTTTGAGTCGGACATGGCAGCATCCTCGTCTTGTCAGGAAATAAAAGTATTGCGCATCATTAAACCCCTTTGTCTAAATGAGGGATCTCTGTTCCTGAGAATGCAACCTGAGCACCATTCAACACCCAGACGATGCGGATGACGTAAGCCACAGATTCAGAGAAAGATCTAATCTAAAGCTTTCACCCACTCACAGCTGCACCCTGCTAAGCACCGTCGATTCACAGGGCATAAGTGAGTCAGTCTGACTGACCTGCTAGATTCTTTTTATGGTAAAAATGTATGTGGAGAGTTGCTTTTTTGCAAGCCCACGGCTGGGTCTGACACCTACGCTAAACTGTGGCAAGTATCAGATAAGTCGTGCCGTTTTCACTCTCCAACCCAACACAATCATACAACAAGGTGCTTAATGATGACGCACTTTCTGTTTATTACTGTAAGCAAGAGCTTGTCAATAGGTTTGACTTAAAGTGAAACTTATCAGTGCATCTAACTCTGTGAAGTTCTTTGACAGTTTTTGCTCACATGTTGGATGCAAATTGGTATTCTTACAAATGAGGACAGAATTAGTAGCCCTCTTATGAAAATTGCATTTAAAAAAGTATTTCCCAAGTGCTTTTAAACAGGGTGAGAAATTTATAACACAGCTTCTTCATAGTTTTATTTTGGATGCTTACATTATTCTACTAACACAAACTACGAGGGTCTAAATTATTAGCCTGTAATAGCTCTATTTGAGTCCATTTCATGACATTGTGAGCATCAACAATTCTTTTTCTTGAGTCTAAAGTGATTTCTTTTGTTCATGGCGTGGTGTTTTTGCAGGTGACAGCTCAAACCTTGCTGAAATTTGATTTACACACAGTTTGAACTTAACTTTAAAAGCTACAAAGTCAAAGCGCATCATTGCACAGCAGTGGTCGGTGCTATGGCTCAATAAAAAGCTCATTTTTTCAGGGGGCTAATATTATTGACCCTGGTCAATTTTGTTATTTTCTGAAATAATTCTGTTATTATGTGCAAATAGAAATATTTATTTATGCCTACTAAAGAAATCTAGTTTGTTGAGAGGTGCTATGTTAAAAATCCCTTGCTCTATTAAAAAAAAGCATTTGGGAAAATTTTAACCAAAAGTTTAAATTTCACTGGTGGGATAATGATTTTGTCCTCATCTGTATATGTGTACCTCTTCTTTCACATATGGCCAGCTGCCATGAGTCAGCAGCGGTGGTCAGAGGTTTCCACTCCTAGACACAACAGTCCATCCGGGAAAAAACAGCTCTCTGATGCCTCAGTCTTCCTATATTGTCTGGGATGATTCCGAGTTGGGAGAGGCTTATTGTTTGGATGTCTTTGTAGTCCAGGTCCATTGCTGCGGAATGTGGGGATTTCCTCCCTCGTGGGTATTTTTAGATCTCTGTGTGAATGCATGGGAGCTCTGCATAATGCTGAGCAGTGTGCGGTCTAAGGGTGGGGCCTGTAAATTCATGCACATGTGTGGGAATCTGGATGTCTGCTTATATAAAAAAAGAAAGAAAAGGATGTACGTGGATGTGCACTGGTACATTTTTTGCACATAATCATACACAAAGCTAAGAGAACTAAACAGTGATATAGCATCACGTAAAAGGCCTCGCTGATTGAGACGGATGCTACTTGGCCTGTATTTCATTTGAAATTTCACAGTGTATTTACCCACTGTTTCCTGTTTGACAGCTCCAGATTGGCACTCTGGTTTGGACACTGCTTGTTCACTGAAGTGTTTTAAGGAGGCTTCGGCAGGTCACCTGGGGGTCTATGACCTCCCCGGGTAATGCTCTCCTCCAGGTCCTTCTCTTTGAAAGTGGTCAATGGAAGCGTCCATGCAGAGGACAGCCAGGGTGGATGGTCGGGGTGAAATCAGGGAATGAACGGGTCATATCCAGAAGGACCTGTCACCTCTAAATCAAACCAAGTGAGGTCTCCTTCCGGGTCTCACTCCCCCCCATCAACTTAGCTGACATCAAGTGACACTTTGGCCTGACCTGCCTTATGCTGGGTGCACATGTGGTCGTAAGAAGCATGATTGGATGATTGTTTATAAGTGTTCACGAGTAATCTGTGATTGGACTTTTGTAGTATTAAAGGTGAAAAGGTGCTACTCAACGTCCCAAAATAGTGAGCTGCTAGTT
This sequence comes from Oreochromis aureus, assembly GCF_013358895.1. Taxonomy (NCBI): domain Eukaryota; kingdom Metazoa; phylum Chordata; class Actinopteri; order Cichliformes; family Cichlidae; genus Oreochromis; species Oreochromis aureus. The sequence continues at coordinate 22,104,956 of NC_052961.1, read as the reverse complement.
GATAGGTGCTACTAATGGGAGCTTGTTTTCTCATGTTTGTGGTTTTGATTTTCCTTTAATCTTTTATATTTGATTTTTTTCCTCTTCATAGATAGAACTCTGCGGTTCCATCTCCAACCCAAGACAACACACCGCTGGCTTTTTTGAAGTTCTGTATGCAAATGTGTCAAGACAGCCTCTCTACTGGTTAATTCCCACAATGCTGCTCTGAAAATGAATTCAACCAAAGGGGACGATCGTGGCTCAAGAGTTGGGAGTTCGCCTTGTAATCGGAAGGTTGCCAGTTCGAGCCCCGGCTTGGACAGTATCGGTCGTTATGTCCTTGGGCAAGACTCTTCACCCGTTGCCTACTGGTGGTGGTCAGAGGGCCCGGTGGCGCCAGTGTCCGGCAGCCTCGCCTGTGTCAGTGCGCCCCAGGGTGGCTGTGGCTACAACGTAGCTTGCCATCACCAGTGTGTGAATGTGTGTGTCAACGGGCAGATGACTGGTTGTGTAAAGCGCTTTGGGGTCCTTAGGTACTAGTAAAATGCTATACAAATACAGGCCATTTACCATTTACAAAAGACCATAACACAAGTTGCTTGAGTCCACTGGAACCAGTGATTGGCTGCCTGATGTCAGGCTAACACCATGTCAGGTGCTTTGAGTTAAATAGTTTTTATGTTTTGCGGACCAATGCAAAGCCTAGAATGACATCATCATGTGATGGGAAATGAAACTGGCAGGAGCTTAAATGTCTCACTACAAAAACAAAAAAACACTCCCATCAGCAGGGAGCCATGGCTATCTGTATGAAAATAGTGCAGTTGTTGATCAGGTATTTGAGTCAGGACTAAAGACAACGAATAGCATTTCAAATTTTAAGCATTCATAAATACAAAGCTTGAACTATCAACCTTATCTGTTGCTTCTATATCCAGCAAATATTTTACCTGAACATCTCATAACGTCACCTCAATCTAATGACATTTTATCACCTTAAATCCTCTAATAAACACATAGATGATATTTAAAAGCATGCACATGCACGGCCTTAAATAATTGCTGTGCCCCGTATAGAAGAAAACACCACCACCACGAACTCACCAATGCAAAGCCTAGAATGACATCATCACGTTTCAGTGATGGGAAATGAAACTGGCAGGAGCTTAAATGTCTTGTTCACACACTGCTTATCATTCTTAAAATCAGCAGACATCTTTTATGCACACGCCTGTTCTCTGAGGCCTTCCTCTGAAAAAAAACATTGCGGTTTAGCTATATACATATAATATATATATGTATGTATGGGTATATATGAGCTTGTAAGTCAGTGGTCCATGATAAGATGGTAACTTGGAAACAATACTCTATTGAAGAATTGTTAAACTACCCACATATGCTTCATTCTGCCCCTTCTTTAAGTTAATGCTTTTTGCCTCCATCTCTTCTCTTTCACCTTAAACAAAAAGAGGGGCCTTTAATATCCGTATTAATTTAGAAGCAGGTGGTAAAGAAGCCTTTGTTAATCACTTAATGATGAATTCCCCCCACTTTACATGGTGGCTTTTTCACCATCCGTTTACTTCTTGTGCCTGAGTTGGGGAAACTTTATAAAAAGTTTATCTTACCATGAAATGAGTAGGCAAGGATAAATGGCTAACGTGGGGTTTTGTCTGTCAATGCAGTCGACCTATTGGGGGTCCACCGACTGGGCAGGTTTGGACCATATGTCATCATTCCTACCCTTTGTGTGGGCGTGTCTCTGTGGCAACGGCATCAGCTGCGACCATTGTGTGAGAGGATTCAATGGCCCATATATTCATTGCAGAGCTGGCATGGGCCCCGCAACAGAAACAAATTGATACATACAAGCGCCAGCCCCATTTGGCGAGCATGACACATTTCAAATGGACAAAAAAGGACATTTTAGTCTGCTGGAAATCTTGAGAAAAGCTTGGTCACCATAGTAACTGTGCAGTAAAAGCGATCATGGGCCATTAAACTCCAATCAGATGTAAATTTGGGCTGCCCTCAGCCCCTCTGAGGGAAAGCCCCCTTCACACGCAAGACACAAATTAAACAGTTTGTTTGCCAATTCACATGTCATCTTAATGAGTTTTTATTCGTTTCCCCTTTGTTTAAATGGAGAGAATTACAAACTGCCATTGATTTGTAATACTGGGCCACTTCAGTTGTCTGCACATGATCTATTCATAACTCATTCCAAGCCAGATAATAAAAAGGTACAAAGCATGTTTTAAAGCTTGTGAAGTGATAAATTGGAGCCGAAAGAAAAATACTGGCAACTTTACAAGATAATCAAACCCTTAATCAAACAGTAATGCACGGTTTCATTAATTTTCTGTCTTTGCTTTCTTCATCATTGACATATTATCAATACAATTTTTCCTAATATTTATTACAAATCAATCTAAGCAATAAATCTTCACACTCCACCCTTTTTTCAGCTGAGCTGTCGAAAAAACATCCAAAACTGAAAAGTGTTGTTGAAAATAGTTTCTGTTTCACATACTGTTAAACTTTAGTTAGTGCTTCATATTATTATTCTTTTTCACGAAAATGTCCTGTAACACAGGAAACAAGTTTTAATGGAAAACAAAGGGCAACTGGATGACACTGTCTCCAGGACAGGAAGCTTTGTGCCCTTGTGATTGGGCAGAGAAAATATTTTGCTTGACTTGGTGGCTACAGATTTGTCATGCCATGCAGCTCCGTTCAATGGCACACGCAGTGTCTGATGTTATTGTAGCAATTAGGATTATTATGTTCCACAGTGCCTGGCTTTTGTCAAAGAACAAGTCAGCAAAGAGAGGTTGCACAGGTCGTTGACACAAAAATTGCTTTTTATTAATCATCATTACTTGTTAAGAGCAAAAAAATCCTGGATAATGCTACTTGCATTAAACATATCCAGCCAAAGAAAGGGTAACAACCCATATCGTTACCCAATAATCACTGTGAAACAACAGGATTTAATATGATAAAAAATAACTGAGATGGATTCATTGGTTTAAAAAAAGTAAACATTAGCAACTTAATTCAGTTTCAATTCAGTTTTGTTTACATATACTGCCCCCAAATCATATGACTCCTTTTGAGCAAGCGCTTTGGTGAGCGACAGTGGGAAGGAAAAACCCCCTATTGACAGGAAGAAACCTCTGGCAGAACCAGGTTCAGGAAGGGGAAACCATCTTATAATTTGGAAGTAACTTCGTCAAAGCTACACATTTACTGACCTTATTCACTGATGTGTGTTCAGAAATGTTCCTAGTGTGCATGCAAACAGTCTATGTCTCGAATCTGTAATCAGCGTGCTGCAGTGTCCATCTTTTTCTGTATTATGAAATATGTTTGCCTATAGGTGTATCATGAAGAAAGCTCAACACTGATGAAAAACGTAAATGTCAGACCAGATGAAAAACAAAGCCTACAAAGCCTATAAACATCCATCAGTGGGTCAGCCTATACCAATAAATGAGGATGAAAATTAGAGCATCAAATGAATGAATGTAAGACCATCACCTTCACAGTTATTTTATACATTTAGCCAATCTAAAAAATGTAAATATTGTTAATTAATTGATTTATATGTAAAGCATTTTGTATTTTCTGAGATATCATTTGTGTGTATACATGAACTGCAGTGGTTCAGACAGTATTAACAAAGTTATGTAAGAAGAAACTGATAAATGCCGGTTTTATACGAAACGCTTTTCGCTGTTTGTGATTAAGACCCATTGTTGCTACTCCGAGTGTTTCCATGTCAGAACACGAGAAAGGGGGAAAAAAGAGAGAAAAACCATGACTAGCTCTGATATTAATGAGAAATGAGTGTGTGGTCCTGTTATTATGCCTGTTTTCAGGACGCTGTCGCCACTCTTGTCTTCACTCTCGCCTCATACAGTACAGCTGCTCTGTTTGACAACACTGGACAGTCAGAGCACAGCATGGGCTTCCACTGGCTCCGGACCAAGCTGACCTGGGAGCTGACTTTACCAGTATAGCTGCAGCCTCCCCATTGCTAGCCTATTGTTGCACGGCGCAGCTAACGATGGCCTGTCTGTCTGCTGTGGTCTCTTCCATGCAGAGCAGGGGGAATGCTAATTTGACAAAGGGATGATTAACTACAGCAGCACGGTAACAAACTGCCTCATTTTCATGTCTTGTTGTCTCCAGTGTCCCACCTCCCAGAGATTTGACTGCTCTATTAACTTATGTGTGTTGAGGGCTTAGCTCAATACTTTGTCAACTCCTTGTATGTTACTATTTTTTGCATTTTCTAAAAATGTCCTTTGGTTACACTGTAACTAAAAACTGTAAAACTATGTAACTAAATCTACAAAATGTAAATTATTTCTTTAAAAAAATAGTGTGGCAAATATATTATTAACTTCCATTTGCTAGCTAAAGCCAACATTTATGTCTTCAGTTGTTGAGTGTTACAACACTACAGCAGCTGATCATTACCACCCAAGCCAACACGTGATAAAAATTTCCATATTTACATTTTGTGTGAGTCACTGTCTTGCTGTTGCCTTAGCCTAAGCTGCCACCAGCCGGGGGAAGACCCAGATTGTCTAACGCTTGGAAGGTCGGTGGTTTTCTCCCTGGCTTCTCCAGTCAGCATGCCAAGTTATTCTTGGAAAAAATACCAAAACCTGAGCTGAGGGTGAGTGTATGTGTGAACGTTAGGCAAAGCTCTTAGGTAGAGAAAAAACTGATTGGTGAATGAGGCTTGCCATAAAAAGCGCTATATAAGTATCAGTATAGTAATGCTATAGTAAGTGTGTCATGTTAAACTGGATGCTGATAAAGGATTTTAGGGTGTTAGAAGCTTCTGAATAGACAGGACATCTTTAAGAACAAGTTCGCTCAGTGCATGTTTCTTTTCATTCTTCACCTTTGAATGAGGGTTAAAAAGTGTGCATAGGGTCTAAATTCCATGCATTTTACATATGGACATATAGCAGCTGTAGTTTGAGTAAGCCGGAAGGTTAGTAATTTGGTGGTATCTTTGGGCTCAGTACTGAACCCCAAGTTAACGATCGTGGCTCAAGAGTTGGGCGTTCACCTTGTAATCGGAAGGTTGCCGGTTCGAGCCCCAGCTTGGACAGTCTCGGTCGTTGTGTCCTTGGGCAAGACACTTCACCCGTTGCCTACTGGTGGTGGTCAGAGGGCCCGGTGGCGCCAGTGTCCGGCAGCCTCGCCTGTGTCAGTGCGCCCCAGGGTGGCTGTGGCTACTATGTAGCTTGCCATCACCAGTGTGTGAATGTGTGTGTGAATGGGTGGATGTCTGGATATGTAAAGCGCTTTGGGGTCCTTAGGGACTAGTAAAGCGCTATATAAATACAGGCCATTTAAGCCTAGTGCATCCATCATTGTTTGAGTATGTGTGAATACTAGATGCATAAGTATAGAAAAAAGCCCTTGCATTTATTTGTGTGTGACTTGGATAACAAGGCGTATAGTAAAAAGTGCTTTGAGTGCTCAGTTAGAGTAAAAGAAGTGCTACACAAGTTCCAGTAAATATATAACTTGCTAATCACTTTGTGTCAAAGTAAAGAAAGTAGAGGTAAAGCTGACCTGACAGTGGTGGAAAGGGAGATTTCTGGTTTGTAATAGATCTTGATTTTGTATTTGCTGCATGAACGATTTATGTTTTAAGGGTTTGATCCAACTAGACAGAAAAAGTGGGATATATTCATTTCATGTTATATTCAGTTTTAAGCAGCGCTTAAAGGGAGTAAATCACTTGAAATTCGAAATGTTAAAATAGATTCTCTTGGATTTTGCCAGAAGGGAAGAGACCGTGAAGCCATGAGAGAAGTAAAGAGAGAAAGACTGAAAAGGAGGCAGAATGGTGTACTGTCTGGCTGTCTGGTGTCCACACAGAACTCTGCCATGTCCACTGGTGGCTGTGGAGGATTCATTAGACACCACAGTCACTCCCCCTGCACGTGAGTGACAGGTCTCTTCAGCCAGCTCTCTAAAGCACCAAAGATCATCCCACTCCTCTCTTGCCCATCTGGCTGCCTGAATCTAACAAGAGGTGCCCTCCAGTTATAAGACTGCATAAAAAAGAGGAGGAGAGGGAGAAGAAAAAAGTTAAAGACTAGAAGATCCCATCAGATTCTCCGTGGTCCATAGGCTCCAATTATTCAGAGCTTATCTTTTCAGCTTGGCTGATTTCCCAATGAATAAAGTGCGGTACGTATTACTGCCGGGCGGGTGCATCTCTAAAGAGGCTGAAGGAGGATCAGGGATGTGGGTTATGGTGTCAATCTGGCCCTGACCCCTGGGGTTAGGGAGGTGACGTTATGCAGTCACAGTGCCAAGGCATCCACTTGTAGCGCTTCCATTTAGAAGCCGTTTGGATAAATGGAAAAGGGCAATCACATTAGAAGAGGTTTCTTTCCATTTTAAAGCAAAGAAAGGACGATAGAAAGAAATCTCTAATGACAAAGTGAGTGACTCTTGACTTTAAAACCACCTCTGAGACGATAGTTGGAAAAGGCATAAGTCAGGAGGGTTAAGCTTAAGCACAGTACGCGCTCACGTTTGTGTCAAGAACTGCATCAAATGATTTTAGCAGAGACTACAGGCACCAGAAAATATGGCAGATAGAGACTATGGTAACCAGCAGATGCACTACAAACACTACTGAATGGTTTAGTGAAAAGTAGGAAAGCAAAATTCTGTTTTGGACAAAGTAAAATTGGCCACAAAATGCAACTATTTTTATAACTACATACGGAGTGTATGTAGTTATTTACATATGTGATAAGATTCTAATGTTACAGAATAATATGTTGCTGGTAGCTTTTCTAAAAAATGTAAACAAAAAATAAAAAGGGTTTCATAATTTGCTGAATGCCAGGAAAACTGCAGGGTTAAGTGGAGTGACCCTCCCTGTACCAATCCCACTCTACACTTGGCACCGAGCTGGGGCACCACGGGAGATTGGTGGTCCTCCGGTTTACGGCGGCCCTTCCATTCCTGAGCATCTACAACCCTCAGATCTACCGACAAGTGTTGCCGATCCCTTTCTTTTCTTCTGCCTTCATGGAGATGGCTGGGAGATTCTCATGCCAGCGCACAATGCCTAAACAAGCGGGTATGTCTAATTCAATTAAGTCCACAAGGCTGTGCCAAGTGGGCCCTGGTCCCGTGTGACAGGGATAATGAGCGGGCAGAGAGGAGGAGGAGGAGGAGGGGGACTGGTGTTGGATTGAAGATCGAGCCTACGCTCATTCAGACATTCATACTTCATTCTTTTTATTATCCGCTCTGGGCTTTAATGTTTCCAAGATGACCCCGCTCATTTAGTGCTGAATGGAATATTTTGCATTCCAGCATTAATGTGCAAATAGGCTTGATGAAGGACACTGAGAGGCTGGGAATTATAAATAGTGTGACCTCTGAATTCCTACAATTCATCACTTAGAAACGTCTCTAAATCTGGATTCTTTCCCCACTGCTGAGGACAGTGTCACACGAAAGATGTGCGGGAGAAGGAAACTTAACAATCTGACTCAATGAGTGACTCAACAAACAGTTAGACACCTTACAAAGAGGCCAACTCTCCCTCTGTGATTGCTAAGCCATTTATCCTTTTAGTCTTTAACTAATACTTGTATATATTTTACCTTTGTCGGTACTTTTCCATGATTAATTACTTTAAGATTAAGTACATAAAGTCATTCAGTTTCCACCTACTGTTGCAAAATAGTTAACTGAAAACAAAAGCAGCTGAGGATTGGCAAGGTAGAGGATTCAGGACATCCTGAATAAGTCGGAAGTTGGAATTTCCAAGTTCTCAGTTAGTATTTGAATCTTGAACGCCCCCTCAACTCAGATTTCCCACTTGGGAAGTCAGAGCAGCCTTCGCAATGCGGAGTTAGTGATCTAAGATTGAACGTAAAAAGTAGTAAGATTGTAAAACTTTTATCTGCACTGCCACAGTTGTGTATTTGTGATTTACTAAATAAGGCATTCACAGAGCACTGATCGGGCTCTATCCACGAATGTGCTGCAGGTATTCTGTTGTGTTGCTAGTGTTACAAAATGGCTCTGCTTAGCTTAAGAACCAATGCAAATCCTGGTTTTCCTCACCTTTTCTGGAACGCGCTAGCTCAGTAGCTACATCACTCCTGAGTTCCAAGGTGTCGGGAACCCAGCATTAGAAGTTAGCAGGAAGCTAGCTTGCTAGCTGACGTCTAGAAATGATATGTCACAGAACTGCTATTAACCTTAGACATCTAATGAACTTTAGATAAAGAAAATTAAATATGTCAAAATTGACATATTATAATTTACCACCTCCTGGTTAGCTACAGGGATATCATTAGGCTTAGGAAGTTAGGGAATACACATTTTTCCTTTACTACTCGTGGCTGTATCATCTCCAATATGATAGACAACTGTCGAGCAATGTGTGCTTTATAAAATACATCAACAATGGACAAAACTGAGGTCCTTGAGTTTGGCACTGAAAACTCCTCTAAGGTAGTTACGTCACAGTAACAAATATCATATTTGCATGTCATATTTAGACCAGCATTTACAATTTGAATCTCACTTCTCAAAGATTATCCAATCTTGCTGTTTTCATCTGAGAAACATAAAAAAAATCAAACATTTTCTATCATCCAATAATTTGGAGATTTTAGTGCACGCTTTAGTGCACTAAGTCACTTTTCACATGTATCTCTCAGTCCTCCTCAGCAAGTCTTTAACTGAACTATAATGCAGCAGATTTTCTGCAATCTTTGTCTTTTTATTTTTGGTGATAGTTTATATCTGATTTGTACAGCGATGTGTATTTTTAAACAAATGCGCGACCTTACATTTGACTGTGTGTCTGTATGCTGAAAGTATACATGTTGGAAGCATAAGTATACTTATATTTAATGTGTGGTTTTATTAAAACTGTAAAGGAGTTGTCAGAGAGCATGCTATACAATCCTGTGCTTAGTCGGCCTGAGAGCGATATTTCTGAATCACTAGAATAAGCTTAGCCATGCGCTAATCTAGCACATGAATAGTACTAATAAAAAAATTGTACAGAGATAAAATGACTAGTGCGTACCATTATATAATAATTAGCACTATTGAAGAGAAACAAAAATGGCAAGAGTTTAGAGCCAAGGCAGTAGAGGCTTGGAGAAACAGAAACAGGTTCAATGTGTCATCACTTAACAAGCTTATAGAGCAACGACCACAATTCAATTGTGCTTTAAGATGGGATACAGCTACGCCTCCCCTTGACACTCACCACTGGTTTATTTTAACCACATAACCATATGTGGTTTTTATTTTAATCACGACAAATGTTCCCTGACTTCAACAAAGTGGCAATTTCACTACAACCACTGTTCTCCCCATAAGTACAACCACAATGTTTTTGCCAAACCTAATAAAACTGAACCATAGCAGAAAACTCAGTCACAGAGACACAACGTCGTTTCCAGATTTATGCATTAGGCTTGAGGAAAAGGGAAGACCATATAATTTATTGTTTTATTTTGGGAACTATAATTCCGAACAGCACAAAGAACGTCTGTCTCGTTTTATTGTAAACTGAAAACTTGTGTGAGAGTAGGTGTATTTCAAAGGCTCGATGACATCCACTTATCCAGCGCCAGAGAGAAAAGTTGCTAAATAGCGTAACAGTCACGGTTGACAAGGAGTCATACGTTGCTCAAGGAAACCTGCTTTTCTGCATTTTCGGCACTTTTGACTTCAGCTGGGAACTATCTCAGACCTGAGAGGCTTTTAGTTTCACTGAAGTTTCCAAGGACTCCTGCTGCTCTGCTGAGACCCTTGTCCCCGACTGGCACAAAACAGCCTCTCAAACGTTTGACTTTCTCACAGAAACAGCTTGCTAAATGGTATTTCTGTAATGGACTCCTGCTAGGGTTCATATGTGTTGTATAGCCACATTGCACAAAGTTGAGTCAACATGATTACCATGAGAAAGGTCCCTAAGAAAAGCCCAAAAAGGGTTTTTTGAATAAAAATCTGAAACTATAGAATTCATTGTTTTCCCAGGGAAAAAGATGAAAATCAAAGACATCGATGGTCATTTTTTTCTATTGGAAAAGTGCTGCCGAATGAATGTCTTATTTACATGCCAAAGGAAAGGGCCGTGGTTTTAAAAGGATGGGAAAGCAGGGGCCTCCATTATGGTGGTGTTGGTCGCAGAGGCTGTGGCTACTCTGGCAGCCTCCCTGCCAGGGAGCGGTTAACAAGGCCTTGGCTGAATTAAAGAATGGCAATGAGTTTTTAATTGGTGACACATTATATTTATCAAGCTGACAGCAGAGTGACTGCACTGTGGCCTTTCTTGTTTTGTCCTTGTGTGCGCATTACTTCCCCCAAGGTGCCCCTGTATGATACCCCCTGTCTGCCGGGGTCCCTCACGTGTGAAGAAAGAAGAAAAACATAATAATTGAGCATCGAGTTGAATGATAACACTGAATTATTCATTAGGGTCCCTTAAAGTGCTGGATAAATCAACACCCCTCTCTTCTCTTTTTGACAAAAGCATCTCTTTGTCCCTCAGTCCAATCACGCCAGTTTAAGGCTTAGCATAAAGACAAATCCTTTTCAGTCCTTTTAGTGCTTCGTGACAGACGTTCTGCTGCAGGGCCGGAAAAGTTATTAACAAGTGTTTAATATTTGGATGGGAGTGTTTGGTCACCTCTTCTATACATGCCATTTCTGTGCGGCCCGTATATATTATGGGGCAGCTTGCGACTCAACACTTAATAATGACACTCTGTGTTGCTAATGTGTTCATATGCTGTGAATATATTTGAGTTTCAATAAAGTTTCATTCAGCTTTTATCATCAGGTTCACTGTTATTAGGCAACCTTTAAAAAGGTTGATTCACTCCACACCAAATATTGACTGCTCTTCCAGCTGCTGCTAACTTTTTAACTGCTACACTTAGATTATAACTGACTTTGCATTACATCCTTTTTTTTCTCCAGTGGATACATGACAATAACCTTTGTAAGAAATAAGCCATCAGACGAACAGACTGATGTATAAGTGTACAGTGTTGCATTTGGGAGATTAGGGAGCTTTTGGGAGAGATCGCCAATCAAAATTAAACTGAATTACATATTTCAATTAAAGATCTGGGGACATAAACACATAAACATGCTTGTTGCAATTGTTATACACCCTTAATATCTATCAGTATAACAAAAGGGGCACCTCAATTTCAATTTTATATTTCTTCTGTGTAATATATCAGGGATATTTGTATATCCTACTGTCCTTACTGTCTTGGAGCAACTGTGACCACATAATTTCCTCTAATTACGTGTAATATTCTGATTCTGATGAACAAATGTCAAAATTAACAATAGCAGTTGTGTTTTTAAAGCCAGACACCAGCTTACTCATTTCCAGCAGTCTATCCCATCAGGAAGCAGTTCAAAAAAGACTCTTCGTGTGAACCGTTATCTGTTTAATTTTAAACAGCGCCTGTTTTCGAGTAACAGCAGGTCCCCAGCAGTTTTAGAAGAAACCCTTTGTTGTCTTCAGGGTGTTACTACAGCGAAGGGGAGTAAAGTCTAGAGGTCCTGGCGATCCTCTTCAAAACGCTAGTGAAAAGGGAGAAGGGGTGAGGGAGGCCTAATGAAATATTTAAGATTTAGGCTAAAAAGGGACTCTGAAAAACTTTGCAACAAAGGGGTCGGCCGAGGGCCTTCATTGTCCCGGGACCCAGCGGAAGCAGGGGCCAGGCTGCTACAGATGTGAGGAGAGCCCATATTGAGCCGGGATGTGTAGGCTCTGCACACAGCTGTGTCGCTGCACTCCCGCCCCAGCCACCAGCCCCCTGCCTTTGTGAGCCTTTGTGAGGGCCACAGAGTGGCGATTTTACACCGAGCTGATTGCACAGCAACGCCTTTGTGTCGCCAATAAGAAGACCCTGCCCATTCCTGAACATCGGCACTCATTCCCTGCGCATCACAGATTCGCACATTCTTCCCGATCCCCTCAGCCCACACAGTCTCATAGCTTTTTATTATCTAAGAATGACAAGGTGATGAATCCCCTTTCCGTCGACTGATACGAGCGGCGGTGGTTAGTTTGGGGAGGGGTGGATCTCTCATCCTGGCTCCTTAGGATCTGCCTATTTAGCACTTAACTGCTTTTGATTAATGGACGGCCCATTCTATGTAACGTATGTTGTTTTCGGAGCCCACAGAGGGGACCGCATAGGCAAAATGTTTGAGTAATGATGTCATAAGGTCACAGCGAGCAGTTCAGACACAGAATGAGTGAAATGAAGAACGAAACTGAGCTTTTCCATTTGTTAAAAAAACGTCCAACATATGGTGGCAAGTAAATGTGCTAAAGTCACTGATTGTGTGCTTAAAGAGTTAGATGAGCATGATTGTACTAAGAAAATACTGAATGTTTTGCCTCCACTCATGAATGAGTGAAAGAAGTCAATGAATGACTGTGATGTTCCTTGTATCAGTCTGCTAAAAATATAAATCCTTTGCCTAACAGAAGACTTGATCCCTCAAATTAGACGGAACCCTTCCTGAATGCTTCGCCATTACCTCTAAATCCCCTGGTGTCACTCAGAGCTACAAGGCGAGTTCAGGCCTGAGCACAGAAAGGGCACAGCAGCTTAACACCAACCTTAACACATGACTCACTCCTTCCAAGCTCATAAAGTCTTCTTAATGTGGCTAATGTGAAGAACAATAGAGAAAGACCGGGTCAGCAACTTGGAATAATGCAACTCACTTTGGACAAATCAAGAAACATCTTTTGACCTAAACTTACACAGGAGAAGCCTTAAAAAAGTCACTTCATGCATGATTTGAATTCGAAGGCAATTATGGAGATGCATTTTCTTTGACTGAATTCAGAAGGAGATGTCATAAAATGTCAACAGCCTTAGGTATGTGTACATCCAAAACCATTAAGCTTCTCTAGCTTCCTCGTACTGCTAAGTATTAATACTAATTATACTGATACTGGTCTTCACTGCCCAGGTTCTACTCATAGTCTTGGTTTCTTCAGGTAGAAAAAGCAAGTTTCATTCATTTGGATGTCATTGCTATTTTGTAAACAGACTGGTTCTTAAATGGTGCTTTTCTACTCTACCTGAGCACTCAAAGTGCTTTATGAAACACGCCTCATTCATCCATTCACAATTAAGTGCTTTCTACCTAACAGCAACCAGGGATTGAACCTCCAACCTTCCGATTAGCAGTTGACCAACTTTACCTCCTGAGCTCTATCCATCCATCCATCCATCTGTCAGAAGTCCAGACATCCCTCTGTCTAGCCATCCCCTCTAGCATTTTTTTGTTTTTTTTCCACTAGCACCTACTCGAATAAACTAGGTTTTTAGGGTTTTCCATTAGGTGCTAGTTCTTGGTATCAGGTACTGTTTAAGAACCTACTCGGCCGGTTTTTAGAAACTGAATACCACTGATTAGCCAGGGAGAGACATCACTGAATGAGTCATGAGAGAGAGAGACTCCTTCACAAGAATGAAACCTGCTATTTTAGAAACTTGGCAACGAAGAAAATGGCCACACATGCTGCCCGCCGCCTTCGCTGGCTCTCCTTTTTTTTACCCTCTGGCAAAAATCCATATCCCAATATGGTATACCATCGACTCGTTGTCCTTGATTGCTGTGTTTGTCTCACATACAGATAAGTTCACTTTGCTATAACAATCCCACCCACATTGGGCTGGTACTCTATTATGAAATAATAATGGAAAATGGCAGAAACTATATAGAGTACAGTCGAGTTGAGCGAAGTAGATGCTAGTGGAAAACAGCCTATTGAGGCATTCCCAGGTGTAATCTCTCCAGCGTGTCCTGGGTCTACCCCAGTGCCTACTCCAGGTGGGACACGCCCAGACCAACACACCCACGAGGCATTCTACTCAGATACTTGAACCTCAACTGGTTACTTTTAATTTATTTGAAGTTGCTAGTTAACATAAATTAAATCTAAAATGTAAATACAAATATAAACTTGTATGAGTCTGTGCAGAATACGAGCAGTATTGTTACAATATTGTATACGAAAATATTGTGGCACTATTGTCTTACTTTTAATGCCATTTTTAATTGCTTGGCATGTCATGTGCAGACACCAGCACATGATTGCATGTTTTGGAATAAGATAATAAAAATTTTAACCTTAGTAGTCTAACGTGCTAGTACTAGTGTCCTAGCTGTGTTTTCTTTTCTTTTACACCCATTTACCTCAGCTGTGAAATTGCTATCACACAGTGCATTAAAAAAGAAAAATGTTTTTTTTGGCCACAACAGAACACACGATCCACCTAACCTTGCCAAGTCCCTAGGACATCATCCACTTTTCCAGAATGAAAATGCATGGTCACCACTTTGACATGGTGAAATCAGGCATCCAGTGTGTTGCAAGGAAAGGTCAGAACTGGACATCTAGTGAGCGGTACAAATGTAGGAGGAGTGCTATGAATGCTTACATAAAAAGATATGTTTTTACATCTATTTTTAATTAGAACTATCTATGGGTTGATTCATATTTAATGGCTGTATTGAATATTACATCTATATTATGTGCATTAACATCATGTTTGTCTGTTTATGCATCAAAAATATCATTTATCAGTAGTTGCAGACTAGTGCACTGCAATTCTTCATTACCGCTGAAAGTAAGTAAGTAAAGAGGCTTATAGGAACTGAGAAGGACTGGCCTATTTATACCCAATTCAAAAACTTGTTACTCAAGGCGTGTTTTTTTTTAACTGTAGTTTTCTAGCTTCTTCTTACAGTGCCATCGGGGTGTATGACTGAATCAATGATATCACCAAAGGAAGAAAAATGCACCTATAATGAGCCTCCTGTATTGTTTCTGTTCAGGCCCTGCCAGAGTTATGGATAGACTCACTTCACTGGGATACTTAATAGCCCTTAATAGATGTGAGACTGGTGGAGTGAGGCAGACTGCACGGAGAGCTTGATACAAACCAGATGTGAGGCTAAATAACCTCTTAGCTTTCCTGCTATTTAAACAGGGGTTTGCTAGCTGTACTTTCCTCTGAGTTTGTCTCTATGTTCTTCACAAAGACCTGTCACGTTTAATGGCCAGTTGGCTGAGTGGGCTGCTGTAGCCCACTCTAGAAGAAAAGCACCAAGGAGAATGGCTCATGGTCAGCTAATGCAGCTTAATATTCTTTAAAAGGGTTTGGGGAACAATTAAGAGAGTGTTTCCCATGGTTCTCCCCCCAGCGGTTTGCGGCTGCCTGTGCAGCCGCTCGTCTGTTTGATGGACTCTGAATGCATCTTATTGATGGGGGTCAGAGATTAGAAGCAGCCGTGCGAGGGGAAGAGAGTGAAAAGAGGGTCCCACACGGTGGCCTCAATGTGGCTCAGACACACAGACAAATAGCCGCTAACAGCTCTTCCACTTGTCCATCTGTGAATCGTATTCATCTGTGATGAATGAGCGATTGGGCGCTGCATGTCCTCTAATAAAGATTCTCCTGTTTTTTTGCATATGTTACATCTTTTATCCAGCTTGTGATAAAAGTTGCT
This sequence comes from Oreochromis aureus, assembly GCF_013358895.1. NCBI lineage: Eukaryota > Metazoa > Chordata > Actinopteri > Cichliformes > Cichlidae > Oreochromis > Oreochromis aureus. The sequence goes on along the minus strand of NC_052961.1, from coordinate 22,089,377 downwards.
AAAAATGCTATCTTAATGTGGTGAGGCACTCGATGCATTTTGTCATGTTGTTTGTTTGCAAATGTGCTCTCAGTCGTCTTGCAGGCGCAGTGCTCTGGCATGCACCCACTGTGCAGATGCCACATGTGTGAATGTGTTGGGTCATGACCTCGACAGCAGACGCATGAAGCAGAGCAACACTTAACCCCACAACATGCATTTCTGACTCCAAGCATGGAGGGAAACTAGTGTTACTATGCCAGTAAGCACAGATTTTTCTTCAGCGTGAGCACTGCAGCGACTTTGTCGCTTTAGATTTTACAGAGTGTGGATCTTTCAAAATAAAGCAAATGCAAAAAATACTGCTTGCAATCTCACGTGAGTCAAATCAAGGAAGTGGTCTGACTCACTTGAAAGCATACCAACCAATTTCCTGCCATCAGACTCTTCACCATTTCACATACCTAACATTTGCAAAGCTCTAGGTAATATGCATGTAATACTAAAGTGTAAAAATAATTACATTCTTTGGTTTTGTCACCCTGAATTTACCATTGTGTGTTTATCTTATAGTGCCCTGGCAGACTGTTGGGATGCTATACTAACTAGTTGTCCATCTACAGCTATAGCTCACCATGCAGTGGCAATTAGAGGAGTGTTTTGGGTCAAGGAGAAAGCAAGGGTTTTGTTTGCCTCCATCTCATGATTGAATGGCCATGTATAGGAGCATGAAAGAAAAGAAGCCAATTAAGTGAGGGGTGGTTTGATTTTTTTGTCCTGTGTTGTAATTAGGCCCAGGCTCTAAAAAACTTCCTCAAGTACCATTTGGGTTGTTTTGTTGGCTATATCATTAGGACCAAAATGATCCGCCCAGGTGCTCACTGCCTGAATATGTTGAGAGACGATGTAAAGAAAAACTGCCAACCACAAGATTTTGGTGCTTGTAACACTCCCTGGCTCACACATAGTGGCATGAGTGGAGTCCTTAAATTCTGTCAATCAAGCCAGTTCAAACAATGACAAACATGTTTTACATTCAGACCATCCGAGAAAATAAATGGACTTGATGTACACTCAGGGGAATTCCAAAAAGTCCTGAAAATGAGAGTGGTTATTTTCCTTCCTTGGTCATTTCAAAAGCACTTCAGAGACTCAGTTACCTTTGATGGTGCAGAGCCAGGAAGTGAGTCACATGCAGTGGTTTTAAGTATATAGGTTCATTCACAACCACATCCAGTCAATTAAAGTTTTTCCTTCTCCACCGAAAACCTTCACAATTCATATTTTCCACAATTCTTCTTCAATGAAACATTTGTCTAAAATATTCATTCATCTCATAATTCCTTGGACCAAATGTCTATAAGCAATATTAATAAAGGGGTAATAAACATTCAGTTAGGCTAATAAGTTTTTGTAATTTTGTTTCTGTACACCACTACATTGACTTCAAAATCAAGTCATTAAGATGTGATTGAAATTCAAGAGGTTCCTAAATAATCCCCATTTTCAGAAGCTCAGATGTAGTTTGGCAAACTAACAAATTTTTAAATTGAAGAGCTGCTTTTATTACTTGGATGAAAATCCTGTCAATGACTGCCTGAAGTCTAAAACCCATGGACATCACCAAATGCTATGTTTCCTCCCCTGAGATGCTCTGCTGGGCCTTTACTGCAGTGTCTGCATTCAGAAACTCTTGGGGTGTGTTTGCTGTAAGATTTGGGACATTATCCATTTCAACTGTGAAGTGTTGTCCAATGAGTTTTATAGCATCTGGCTGAATCTGAGCAGAGTATAGCCCTGTACACTTAACAGTTCAACCTGCTAATTATATCAGCAGTCAAATCATCAATAAACACAAGTTTATTGGTGGAACCAGTGGAATGGGCGTTCCACTGGTAGCCATGCTCTGACATGTTTGATGGATAATGCAATATGCTTCAGATCATCAGCTTTTTCTCTCCTTCTCCATCCTTTTCTCTTCCCATCATTCTGGTACAAGTTCATCTTGGTTATAACTGTCCAGGGGCTGCTTTAGATGTTTACTGGGAGTCTAATCTAGCCTTTAGGTTCTTAAGTTTGCAACTTGTTGTAAACTCTCCTTATTTAAAATCATGAAGGTGTCTCTGGATAGCAGATGTTGACAATGATACTCCTACCTCCTCAAGGGTATTCTTGACTTGTCAGATGTTTTAAGGGCTTTTTTCTTCATGAAAGATATAATTATGCACTAATATACTTGGTAAATTAGTTGAACAATGCATTCACTCTTTTTTGAGAATTATATTTTAGCCACTCTTAAAGTTTTATTTTGGATTCTTGGCCTAACGATGGCCTCTTTCACTTGCATCGGCATCTCTACTGAAAAGTTCCAGTAACTAGTGAATTCTAAATGCAAGTTTAATTCTTGGAATAACCTCCAGATCTTTTATCATCTTCTTTTGTCATGAAATACCAAGGGGCAGGTCTCACCTGACCATGAAAAGGGGACTGTTCAATAGTTTTGGGCCTCTGAAAATGGGGGACTTTGTATAAAATTGGCTGCAATTCCGAAACAGGAGTGCAGTGAGTTTGTTAAACCCCTTGATTTAAAGCTAAAAGTCTGCACTTCAATCATATGTTGTTTGTTTGATTTATACATATTTCCCAAGTTTTCCTCAGATGTAAAGCCTTTGCTGTCTCAAGCGATTACACAAATCAGCCTAAACCCTGACAGACAAAACAAGAACCACTGGTATGCATATCTGACCAATTAATCAGATACCATGACCCCATAAACTCCCCACCCCGAGACATACACGCACACACATGCATACATGCTGACACACTCCCTGTTTCCTGACTCTGGGAAACTGAGAGTCCGGCAGCTGCTGTCAGGCTGGGTGGTTAAAGGAGGGGTAGCCGAGGGGCATGGGAAGGATTTAAGTGTGCCATGTTAATAACTCACAAGTGGCCTGGGCCCATGGTCACCCTGTCATTAAGGTGCCACCACACTCCTGGCATCTGACCCAAACTTACATTCCTGGTGTAATGGGCAGCAGCTGGACCGAGGTTTCCAGGAGGACAGCTGAGAACAAGCAGGCGGGGAATACCACGGGGAGCTCCCACGCTCATCACTCCTTCAACCCTGTCCTCGGCCCTATTCATTAGTTCCTCCCAACCAGGAAATCATTTCAGATTGCTCTTTGCAGTAGAGAAATGCAAAAAAAAAGAAAATTGATCATTTAGATTACTACAGGTCACAAAAGGGTAGCAGTTATGCCTTCCAGAGAAAATTTAGCTCTGGTTTTCTGTTATAACAGTATTTGGTAAAGCTAACCACAATATGTAGCTCCACCTTTCTTTTTTCTTTCTATTAAAGGCTGCAAAAATCAACAATGACACCCTGACAGAAACTCAAATGACAAAAAACTGTTTAATCCCCAATACAAAAGAGTAAAATCTCCAGAGTCACCTACCATTTCACTCTGCTGTACTTCTGACACTCTTCTTCCGCCCTGAATCCACTGACACAAACTTTAGAAAACCGACCCTGACAAAAAGAAAAAAGTCCACAGTTGAACTCATTTGCCTGGAGTGTTTTTTTTTTGTTTGTTTTTTCAAAAGCACCTTCTCTCAGTGTTCATGTGTACATAAGAAGTGGGGGCTGACACACAGACCTCAGTCTTGGCTGGCGACCAGTGGCCGGAGCAGCGTTGGCAGCGAGATCGTGAGAAACAGGGGGGCGACACCCAAATGTCATCACAGCTGCAAAACTGCTGAGCATAGAAGCCAAATTACAGAAATATGTACCCCGAGGCCTCTCGACAATGAAAACAGAGGCACATTTGAGTGGCTGCTGCAGTGGAAGTTGTCCTGCATTATGTTTCGTGGGATTTACCATGAGCAAGAAACTCCAGATTCCACAGCTGCTGGCAGACATCACAGTGCAGCGTCGGTGGCTGTGTGGGAATTCACACTGCTTCAGCCTCATTATTATTGTGCCATGTTATTGTGCATGAAGCCTAGTGCCCAAGGAATGCACTGTGTATGAGAGGATCACGCTGATAGCCATGTTTTGAATCACAGTAGCTCGGCTGTCTTGGTCACCAGAGTGTTTTGTTTGGATTAGAGAGGCAGACACCCTCTCTGCTTTTAAGATTAGCCTCAAAACTTTCCTTTTTGATAGAACTTATAGAATAGTTCGGCCTGATCCTCCCTTAGTTACGCTGCAGTATGTTTAGGCTTCTGGGGGCTTCCCATGATGAGTGTTTCCTCTTCACTCACCTCTTTTCAGTCTCTATGTGTTTATACACCACTCTGCGTTTAATCATTAGTTATTATTAATCTCTGGGTCTCTTCCACAGTGTGCCCTTTGTCCTGTCTTCCCCTCACCCCAAAGCAATTGCAGCAGATGGCTGCCCCTGCCTGAGCCATGTTCTGCCAGGGGTTTCTTCCTGTTAAAAGTGACTTTTTCCTTTCCACTGTAACAGAGTCTTTGCTCACAAGGTTTTTATTTTCTGAACTATTGTAGAGTCTTTACCTTTCAATATAAAGAGCCTTGAGGCGCCTTGAGATTGTTGTTGTGATTTAGCACTATAAGCAAAACTGAATTGAATCGAACCGAACCGAGAGTAGTAATTGTGTTATTGTAGCGTAGCTCTGTTAAACTGAGGTAAAGCAAAGTGATTTACCCAAACCTGAGACCTATCATCATGCTTGCAACTCATCTTTGGCAGGAAGTGTTTGTGTGGTTAGGAAGCCATGTAAACTAAATGCATGTGCTGGGGGGGGATTGTGGGGGGTGGGGTGCGTGTCTATCAAAGCATACACGTCGAGCTTCTTTATCACATCAAACACCGCAAACCTCACTAATATTCTCATGGCATGAAACGTACATGCATTTTTCTCCTGCACCACACTTTGTCCTCAGTATGAGCTTCAGTAGTGCTTTTTTATTGCAGTATTAAAGTTTTGCACGCTTAAACAATGCCCAAACTGTCACTGGATACAGTGGAGAGTCTTGCAATTTTGTACCTCATATGAGAAGAATAAACTGGTTTCATGTAGACTTTTTGTATTCTTTGTTTTCAGTGGAAAATTCAGCTTGTTTTCTTTTTCTCTCTCGAAGACAGGACTGATAAAACTCTTACATTCTGTAGTATCTTGTTATGGTTATAACAAATAAGGACAGGAAAGGCTGTGGATGGTTCACGTGTGGCTAGTTTAAGGACATATCTTAATCGCAAATGACTCCTGCTGCAAGTACAGGAATTAAGGACTCCTACTGTTTGGTTGCAAGCGCCAACCACGGATCCATCATCAAGTGCAAATTCTAGCCTAAAAAAGTCAGAGTTTTTCATGCACGTCCATTTAAAGGTCAGACTGCTTCCTGCATTTGGACAGCATTTGAACATAAATTGTTGGGTGTGGAATAATCCAGTGAGTACATATTTCCTAGGATACTGAGCTGAGTCCATCACTCGGTTCCCACCCACGAAAAATGTCAAATGGGGTTAGATGTGTCGGGAGCTGTTTCCTGGGAATAAACCACTGTGGATGTGGGCAGAGACCATTTTCCCTACATCTTGGCATCGAAGAGCTTTACTTTAACTGACTGTAGCTACTGAATATACACAAATATGGACAGTCACACAAATTGGCTAAAAACTACTGGGATTGTTTCATTTTTCCACAGATCGTGGTGCCAGAATGAAAGGTGCAATCAACAGTGGCGCTAAAGTAAAAACAACTTTCAGGACAGATCAAAATGCATCTGCAGCCCATTATTTGCATGTTCTGTTAAAAAGAAAAATCTTTAGAAAAACGTACTTGTCCGCAAACTCGGTGTTTGTGGACATATTCCTGAAAAGTTAAAACAGTCTCAGTGGTGTATTTATTTACATGTACACAGGTGTGTGTCTGCATGTTTGTATATGCAAGTGTACAATAGTAACAGAGTACGGGCTGCTGTTTATTTGTGCACGAGAGTGAAGCTGGGAAAGTTTGAGAGAGGCAGTAGCCACGCGGGTGGCTGCGAGGGAGGTAGATTTGTGGTTTGGGTGGGTGGGGGTGCTAGTTATGTGAGCTCAAGGAGGTGGGTGAAGAGACGGGCTGTGCAGAGAGAGGCAGAGAGGGCCTGTGCTTGTGCCTTTCAAGGTGTGTTATTTGTTCAAGGCTGTCCAAACATTTACAGAGCGCTGGCAGCCGTGGAATGCAGAGGCAGGGCCGGGACTGAGAGCAGCAGCCGTGGGAAACCGCTGCTCTCCTCAACCTCTGCAGGCTCGTTCCCCCTCGGGCAGAGTGTCAACGCAGACGGTGCCAGAGATGTGTGGGCCTGATAGTGACAGGTCCCGTCAGCAGCCGCGAGCACACGTACAGACATACACACAGACAGAAACACACACACACACGTGCAGTTCCAGCAGGCACACAGCCGGGCTCATTGCCTCGCTTGCAGACTGACACACATTAAAACACAGAGGCAGAAGCCAGAGCCACACGCCTTACCACATACGCACACGCATATGCACGCACACACACCCTCAGACACATTTAATTGTTCATTCACACACCCACACACACACAGTCTCACACACACACACACAAACACTTAATTCTTTTAGCCTTTTGAAAGATAAACAGTAGACTTCAAAACTGCTTTGAGTTTAGCTTTTGATTCCACAAATATATTGTCTACCAGCACATGCCCATGTGAGCTTAAGTTTTACTCATGTTGTGTCATGTTATAAATTTCAGGGAAAAACAAAAATGATCTAAACCATCCACCTCAAAGCCTAAGCAGTGAACCAGAAATAGATTGCTGAGAAGAGACATGGGGAGAAAAAAATGCCTGGTGTTTGTTAAGCTACTTTTATACACAGTACTTACTGTTTTTGTGTGTTCTCTGCCATTAAAATCATAATTTCATACTACTAGAGTATGTATGCACGTACTTGTGCATATTCCTCATGTGAAAAATGCCGGTCTTTTGTTAAAAAGTTCTTTTATTTGCCTGAATGAGGGAAGCAGAGACTGAACGTCTACAGTCCACCTATTTTTGCCCCGTGTCAGTCAGACGGAGGTGACAGTAAACACGTCTCCAGGTGCCAGTGCCAAACATGACAGCCGAGCTCAGCTGAAACTTCCACTAGTAGGAAGTCACCGTGCACTGTTGAAGCCGTATCCTGTGATAAGAGCTAAACTCAGGAAGCTACTCAGCAGTTCATGACGTTCCTGGGTGCAGAGCAAGTTCCCTCATATCTAGGTAGACCTGTTCTCTATTTCCAAGTACAAACACCAGAGATAATTCACGACTGACTTACTGAGCCTCACATAGATTGACAAAGGGTAAAACTCACATTATTTGCTGTTGAAAACTTAAAGAGACCTCGTTCGTCTCCGCAAGTCAGCATCTTATAAGCATTCTGATGAACAGAGGTGGTGCTGAAAGGTGGACAAACTGCACCAAATTTGATGTGTTTTGTGACACATTTTGTGAATCACGCAAAAGCAGAGAGGAGAGTTTTTCTCTTATCAATTAACATAATGTATGATAAAGTTGTGGAGCCATGAAACAGGTCATGGCTAAACTGAAGATGTGAGATAACTAAAACAAAGGAAAGCACAGGAGAGTGTGCGATCAGCATATAAACACTGATCGCATCATATTTACAGCAAACAACAAAAACAACAAAAAAACCTGCAGACTAAACGGAGCAATCGTCTGATTATAAATCTAATAAGCAAAATATTAAAAAAAACCTAAAACAAATACAAACATTTGAAGTAAAAATCTTATTTTCACCATAGCATGGCGAGCTCTTGGTACTGCTGGATGTGTCACTTCCTGTGTTAGCTCTGCTTCTTGTTCTCAGGCCTGCCAACTTGTCCCTCCAGACACTGGAATGAGTCACTCAAACCACTAAAGAAACAGAAACAAGAACAGCCAAAGCCAAATTAAGGTGTGATTAGACAGCAGTTAGCCTAACGAGTGCTACAAATAGATGCTAAATAATAAGGTATATTACTGCTATCACGTCAAATTTACATGTCGTTTTGGGGGTATATCATTATCAAAGGAATTCTTAAAGATATATTTTATATCAAATATATATATCAGAGATATTCTCCTTATATTATGATACTTTAGGTTGGGGATGAAACCCTCATTTGGTGTTAAGATGACAAAAACGAACCGAATTAACATGACAAATAGCACGATAAAGACCATAGCCTGCATATGCATGCGTTTTTATTTACACTAGTTTGTGTGATTATCACTAACTGTGCTATGGCTCCAATAACAGTCAGCACAGTGTCAACAAACCAGGCTGGAGATGTTAATCTTATCATTTTCTCAGCACTTTGTCAAATAGCAAAAAAAAAAAAAAAAAAGTTTTGTTATATAACAAAAGACAGTGATCAGATCTTATCATGACTGCGGTACAGTCTCTTATAAAAAACAAAACAAAACAAGCAAATAAGTTGAAGGTATGTGAAAAGGATGTGATAAATGTGATGCCTCCTGTTATATTTGTCAAGGTTGGCAACAAAATGCATGCCGCCAACTGCAATTTCTATACAGAGTGCGGACACAACATGCGTCAAGCATCGCAGCTGAGCAGAACGAATGAAGAGCATGTGAGCGATCTGTGTCAACTACAAAGAAAGGTAAAGGTGTACGCGCGCGTGCAGGAAGGCTTCCAAACATGTGAACATGTTGTGTGCGGCTACATATGCAGCATTCATCATAAATGTTTCCAACCACACTGACATTTTCATATCATTTGGAAACGTTTGGCGTGTACATTAAATGTCAAAAGCCTGTAACTGTTTTCTGTTGTGTGCACAGAGTGAACGTAAAGGGACGAGAGAAAAGCTGTACACAGGAAAAGAGAAAAAAATCCCTGCTTCCTTTGTGATGAACTGTGCCGCAACCACCATCATTTGATTAAATCAACTGATTTGCCTATATATTGGCAAAATACCCGCTGTTTGTGTAAACATGACTTCATGCTGTTGGAACAGCTGCTGAATGCAAAAAGATTAAGAAAGCACGTACGCATAAGGCGCTACGCGACACCTCACATGCATGACACTTGTATGACAAAGCTCAGGGAAACTTGCTCATCACCCCCCCCTCCCCCCGTTCTTCTCGCACGTCTCTTTGTCCTCGTGTCTGACGCACACACACACACACACACTTATCAGCAACTTCTGGCCTGCAGATCCATACACCTGCCCGCACTGCTGGAAGGGTGTCGTGTTCCAACGATGAGGCAACTTCTGACCAATGAGCTGTGGTGAGAACGGTTAGGGAGTGTGGTGGGAACTCTCCTCCCATTACTCTTCTCCCTACCTGGGAACCAAAGCAGCCTCGGGGAGGGGCCGCCCGGCCGACTACTGTCTGAATGAACACCAAACAAAAACTCTCACCAACAGGTGAGTTACACGAGTCACTGTTGGTTTTTCTCTGCTCTATTCTCTTTTTTTTTTCTTTCTCCCCTCCCCCATCATTTTGTTTTTCATTCATGGCTGGCACGCTGCTTTACATTTTGGCAGCACTGAAAAAAAGGACACAGAGAAACAAAACAGTCAAAGTGTGGGAACTTTTTCTCCTTCCTTTTTTCTTCTTCCAGGAGCTTTTATCAGTATTAACTCTGCTTACACAGGTATTTGTGCACCTGTGGCACTGAATTAGTGGATCAGCTTCTTCATTGTGTTTCAAAATAAGCACTGTGAATTACTTTTTTTTTAATTCCAGGATTCTGCCTGAAAACACGCTTAATCCTTCACTGAGCAGCTGTAAGAGCTGGGGGGTTTTTTCATTTTTTTAAAAAGAAAACTATGGCTTGTTTCACTTTTACTGCTGGTGCAGATCTTTTATAGTTCTTATTTATTGTAAGTGCATAGTTATATATCTCTCTGATTTTACCCTTAACTGTAGTTTGAAAGGCTGAAAAAAGATTCTTTTTTGCCACTGATCTGAATCTCTTCCAGTCAACAACCTCTGGGTGTGACAAATTAGGCCAACACGTGTTAAAATGGCCCACTTAAAACATAATATTAAATATATTTAGAGCATGGCACAATGAATCACATTGAACTCTATGGACAGTTTGTCCCTTCCATAACAACTGCACAGGGATTCGATTTTTCAAAAACTCACCCATCTGGATTTTTTGGAGGCTCAAAGTTGAGGCGTGGCCGCTTTGATTGACAGGTGTGCCGACCTATAACTCTCCGCTAGGCCTCATCTCCAGTAATTCACGTCACTGAACTGCATATTTTAATTAGATCGTTTGGCAAATAACATCAGTGCCTGTTGGTACAGACCATCTGAAGGTCAGGGTTTGTCTACCTCTTTTTGTGAGTCAAGTGTTTGAAGTGAAGAAAAAAAAGCGTTTTCTGTGAATGAATTAAAATCTTCTGTTTTTATATTTACAGGATAGTCTGGGCAACGAGCTACCAGAACCTTTTCTGGACCATTTCTTTACTATGTGAATAAAGAAACGCTGCTGAAATTACATTTATTTTTTATAGTAAGGTATTAAATATATAGTTCTATTTCTTTTCATTGACACAAAGGACAATTTCACCTAAGATCAAAGTGGGCTGTATGACGTCCCTTGAAGTCAGTTGACATCCCTGTTTTCAGGTTTTATTCAAGTGTTATTTAGTAGTGGTGCAGTGGTCTACACTATCACCCCACAGCAAGACGGGTTCAAGTTTGAATCTACCACTTGACTCGGGTTTATCTGTGGGGCCTTCGCTTGTTCTCCCAGTGCTTATGTGGGTTTTCCCCAGGTACTCCAGCTTCCTCCCACAGTCCAATAATATGCAGTTAGTGGGGTTAGGTTAATTGGTCATTCTAAATTTCCCATAAGTGTGAATAATTGGCTGTCTCTATGTGTTATCCCTGCTTCAGACTGGCAACCTGTCCACGGTGTACCCCGCTTCTTGCTCTGTGTTAGCTGGGATAGGCTCCCGCCCCCTCGTAACCCTGATAAGGATAAGTGGAAGAGCATGGATGGATAGAGTTAAGTGTTACGAATTCAGTTAAACTAAAAGAACCCTAGATACAAATCATTCCACTAATCATATATCATCTTTGTGTCTAAGCTTAGCCTCATCTCAGCCCACCGGCTCGTCCAAATATGTTCACTTGTGGCTTCAACAACAATATAACACTGACCTAAATGCTAGTGTTAAGTTCCAAAATGCTAATGTGGAGTCCACAGACTGAAGAGGCATGTCATCATTCATCTTTTGTATACAGTCTGTGTATATAACTAAAAGAAAAGACACTATCTTAATTATAATAACCTGCAACCTGTCAACAAGTTATCAAATGATCTTTTAGGTCCAAAATATTTAAATGGCACCAGCAGAGCAGAAATTCACATATCTGAATGCACCGAAACTAAACAGGAGTCCTTCTCATAGATTTCATTGTTAAGAAGCTAAATAGGTGGAGGCAACTACAGGCTTTCCTCTGCATACACAACTTAAGCTGAGACACACAAAGGATTGTCTGGGTGATCTTAGTGAGACAATCCCAACAATAAAGACGGGAAAACTTCTTGGTGAGGATCATCCTGGTTACACAATGAGTGCACTGTATGTTGTGATATTTTAACAGCCGGTTAGATCTGTTTATTTATTCAGTTTACAATCTGCCAGTTGGTGCAGCAGCTCCCTCTCCCTTCCTTACTCTGCTATGTAGTTTCTGTGTTATTGAGTTTAAATCAAGGATATTATGTTATTGTTGCATTCATGCATGTTTATAGGTGCATTTTAATCCTGTACACCATATTTAATGTGTTTGGTGTGCTGGCAGATGAAGTATTATGTAAGAAGTCTGGTTTCTTTGCAGAAATATGAAAATGGTCTGTAATTGCATCTCTAACTAATTTATCTCTCGTCAAAAAAAGTTCTTATGCAAAGTTTTTGCTTAGTCCTAAAAATTGGGCTCAGGCCTGAGTGATGGAAATGTGTTCATCAGAGGGTGTGTGGATGCATGTGTGTCCTTCAAGTTGTTGTGCTTACTGATAACCACTAAAGTGCAAGGTCAGCAGCCGTGCATGCAGCCGGGACAATAAAGCAGTAATAAGAAAACTTATATTCTCTGGTGTTTGCAGTGGTCTATGTGGGAGTGTGCAACAATCACCATAGAAGTGAATGTATTTTAAATAGGAAGTATATGTTTTGCTTGCACCATGTGTGTTTATGAGATTCCTAAACAGCCTTAGTAATCTTAAAATTTTGGTAATACTAACCCAGTACGTTTATTGGCTAAACCAAACCAAACAACAGCTAAAACAAAGCTTAACTCTACAGACAATACAAAAGCAATTCCAAATGTGGGCTTCTTGCTATAACATTGGCGGGAATAATTATTTGATCCCCTGTTGAATTTGTAAGTTTGCTCACAAATAAATGAACAGTTTTTACGGGCAGTTTCATTATAGTGGACAGAGACACAACATCAACCAAAAATCCAGAAAAAACACATTATATTAAAGTTATAAATTGATTTGCAAGTCATTGAGTGAAATCGGTATTTGATCCACAAGCAAAATATGACTTTAATACTTAATGGAGAAACCCTTGCTGGTAAGTACAGGTGTAAGATGTTTCTTGTAGTTGGTTGCCAGGTTTGCACACATGTCAGGAGGGATTTTGGCCCACTCTTTTTACAGAAACTCTCTAAATCCTCTTCATTTTGCTGCTTGCCAAGTCGAAGCTCCAGCTCCCTGCATAGATTTTCTATAGGACTGAGGTCTGGAGACTGGCTAGGCCACTCCATGACCTGAATGTGCTTCTTCTTTAGCCACTCCTTTGTTACCTTGGTGGTATGTTTTGTGTCACTGTCATGCTGGAAGACGCATCCACCACCCATTTTCAGTGTTCTGGCTGAGGGAAGGAGATTCTCATCCAAGATTTTATGGCACATGGTCCCATCCTTTCAATTCAATTCAGTTCAGTTGAATTTACATAGTGCCAAATCACAACAACAGTTGCCTCAAGGCACTTTATAGTGTAAGGTAAAGACCCTAATACCATAAAACCCCAGCAACCTCACCCCTATGAGTAGTGGTGTAGTTGGTGATAGTGGTAAGGAAAAACTCCCTTTTAACAAACCAAGTCTTGGCCCCTTGATGCGATGAAGATCCTGTACCCTCAGCAGGAAAACAGCAGATTGACTTTGCAGCCGCATGAAGATTTCAGTGAATTATGGCATAGACATGAAACAAGGCTACTTAAAAGATGTGAGCATGTAAACAAAATAAATCAATAGATTGTGTGAACATTTCACAATCCTAGCTTAGCTTAGCTTAACTTAGCTAGGTTTGGTTTAGTTTAGTAAGGAGTCCATAAGAGCCCCATGTTCTTCCCCATGTTTATGACAAATGTAATGACATGTAAATGACACATGACATAATATCAAAAACTAAACGAAAGAGCCTGTTACACCGCACATTTACCCCATATCAGGTTAAATTGTTATGAACTAGTTTGCATTTCGACTAGAAACAACCTGTGAAAGTAGATTCGTGGTTCACACTAATTTGATGACCCCTTGTGCCCTTATGATGGAGTAATATTGAAAGTCAGATTGAAATCATAGGAAAGGTTCGGGTTTTTCCTTCACCTGTTTTATCAGCTTTGTCACTTATTGTGTCAAGACAAGTCTGCATTTGCATCATGGCAGTTCTTACATCCTTCTGAAAAACATGTTAGTAACTCATGAAGCTCCTCCAGAATAACAAAAAAATAAAGTTACATTACACCCAGTACTGTGCACTCAAAGTAAAGATCTAGCTGGTGTTTGTCTGTGTGCTAATGTGAGGATCTGATAGCAGGATAGACACCTAAGTGTGAAGGAATCTTCCCTCCTCTTTTATTGCTGCCCCCAACAGAGCTGCGCCATCGACTTGACTGCCCAATAAAAACAAGTAAAAGGCTGACATTGCACTTCATTTAACACTGCATGCCCTTCACACTGCCTCCTACTTAGGCCATTGTCATCCACAGGGACTTGTCTTTGTTGAGAGGTTCATGTTGTCCATAAAGCAAAACTCCAGACAACAATAGATGGGCAGCTGTTTCCTGGGCAAGCAGTGTGTTTGCATCCTACAAGCAGGTGTTTTCTCATGATGTCACTTTGTAGTGTAGGTAATGCAGCTTGAGTTTCCAGGTGACTAATGACTAATGTCACATCCAGAATTTTCTTTTTTCTTCACGTGTCAAACTAAATTCAGTAGCGTGGCTCTATTTTTATTCTATTTTTAGTTTTTTTTTCATGTTTTCTAAACTCTAAACAACTTATAATCATAGGACCTTTCAACAGTCCTGTGCGACTTTAATTGTAAACCCAAGCAGGTATTAAGCTGCATTTTAATAACTGAAAGAGTAAAACCAAAAGTGCTGCTCACAGGGACAGCAAAAACCTTCGAACCGTCTCTGAGTCGAGTGCATAAATGTCTGAGTTGATTTAGCCTGGGTGGGGAGGATGTGCACTCTTTAGATGATCGTTCACAATGAGGTGTCAGGTATGGGACAACTATTCCCTGGAGCAACAGCCACAGAGGGCCACTTCATCCCTTTCATACTTCAGTGACTGATGAGTATTCGCTCCTTTAGAGAGAAGGGATACTTATTGGTAAATGCATGTTTGAGAAAGTTACTTTTTTCTGTTTTGCTTTAGGGTTTTTTTTTTCACTTCCCTTGAACTCTGCCACTGGTTTCAGTAGCAGTCGGAGACAAACACGCTCTTCTTATCCTTTCTGTTTCAGCTCCATTGCCTTTCAGATTTCAACTGACTTTTCTTTACCTTTCTGACTGCTCTTTTCCCCTCCTTTTGTTCCATGTCTTTCAGTCGTTGGTTTACAGCAGGTCCACAGGGGAGAGGGACATGTTTGCTCATTCTCTCAGCAGAAGGGGCCGGCAGAAAGCTGGCAATCACAATGAGCAAATATATTCATGCAAAGTCAGCCCGACTGAAGGGAATTGTGGGTTGTTTGCTGGAGTAGAGATGGGGATTAGGAGGCCATGCTGTGACCACAGGTGCCTGCCTTTTTACAACTATTGCATTTCTTTACTCGCCAAGGCGGCAGATGCCTTTTCTCGTTACTTGTATTGTAACTTTTTTTTTCTATAGAGTCTATTGAGTTACTCGAAGAGAGATGGTCTGCTCAAAGCGCATATCTTTAGAGGCTCACTAACTGTAAAACTGCAAAATCATTTAGTTAAGGTGAAAATATCCTGCCTACAAACACAAGACCAGTCACACACACACACACATGGATCAGAGTGAAATGCAATTTAACAACACAGTAGTTGCAAGCATAGACAACAAGGTCACAAATTCCTGTATTTCCATACCCGTGTTGAATTAATCAGTAGGATTCAATGATTTTGCCTTGAATGGTGACTGATAAGACCCAGTCAAGAAGTAAACATGAGCAACTGTGTCATTGTTTCCAAAAGTCCCCACTTGCTCCTCGTCTAGACTGAAAAAATCCACATTCAATGTTATCATCTCATTGAGTGGCCTTTATCAGCTGTAATCACTCCCATACCTGTGGCCTGTATAGGAGCCCTCCCACCTAAATGCAGGCCAGAAGGTGCAGTGGCAAACAGAAAGCAGTCCCCATCATGTAGGGCACCTAAAGTAACCTGATAACATGGAGTTAATATTATAAAACTGCAGCTAAACCCAAACTTTATTTTTCCATAACTTTCTTATTTCAGTGTTCGTGAGTATATAAAATTGGATCAGGCTCAAAAAGCTTTAAAAAATTTGGTCCACATAAAGCTTACTTTTGTTTTTAAATATTTATAATTTTACTCAAACTTGCAAAGGCTTAAATCATCATGATGTCATCTACGGCTCAGAGCAGAAGGCTGGCATTGTCCACGTCCCTGGCTCATTCTGCTTAAACCTTTTCCATGATAATAGAAAAAGCTGTGCCCATGCATCAGTGCAACAACATGAGTATGTGCAGCTTCTTTTTTTGGTGGCAGGATGAATGCCATTTTTTTTTTTTTAATCACAAGCTGATGAATTTATGTCACATAAACATGAGAGTCACTGCAAATGTAACCAAAGCAGCCATGAAACAAGTGGATTTGCAGTGAAATGCTGCTCGTGGATTTTCCTCCCTGGGCCTGTTTTCACTACTGTGCTGAAAGAGATACTGATGTGTTGTGTATGTCTAGCCCACTGTAGTAACTCTGATATCGCATGTTGTGTCAAGGGCAAGAAATGGAGGCAGATTATGCACTTCGGGGAGGCAGCCGGAAGAAAACGAAGAAGATAATCAATCGTGTGTGTGAAAAAAACACTTGCACTTGATAAAAAGGTTTGTTTTCATCTGACCCTGACTTATGCATCATTTCTAACCCAGCTGGTTTAGTGACAGCTGGACTGGATGGGACAGTCTGACTGGTTTCATTGTCTTTTGCACCAGCTGAGTAGGTCTGCCACTCTTAGGTTATGTAGGGTTCCAAAGACTGAATAAAACACACAGTATATGCTTGACTTGTTCACTCATTCAGTTTTTACCCCTGTTTTTCCATCACACCTACCCTTAATAACATTTAATTTCATTTAATCGGTCAACGCTTGGGTATATGAGGACTTTTATTCACCTTTCTGTGACCTTTGTGATCCATTAAAGGTGCACCTATTCACACGGACTGTAAAAATGTTGTTTGCCTAAAAAGTAAGGGGGCTGAGCGAATCTTGTCAGACTACTTTACGGCACAATTTAGGAAGAAGTGTCAGTAAGTAGGTACATTGCATGCTTTTGCAAGCTTTGCTGATCCTTTGGTGCACAATTAGTGAAGCATGCCACTTTGCAGCAATGTGTGATTTCCCACAAATGTTTTTTCAGTATGACTGCCTGCTAAGTAATCCATTAGCAGTGGTAAAACTAAGTATCATTTACCAAGCACAACATAAAGGTGCACATAAGGCTGAATCAGCCATTTACAGATTTAAAAAAACACAAAAAAACAACGGCAATTTTTGGCAAAAAGGTATCCCTTCTTTCAGTACCTTTTCCTCTGTGCTTGCATCCTCGCATCGCTGTATGCCCACAGAGGAAGTGATGCAGTGTCACAGCAGAACAAAAGTCTGTTACCTAATAAAAGAAACCACAGAGAAAGCACAGAGGACAAGCGTGAGAAAATAGTGAAGGAGAACAGGTTTACGGCTCCATGTTAATTGAAGTGATTTAAAAAAAGAATCCCATATTCCCGGAAGGAGGCTTGAAAGCGACAAGGGAGCCCTGAGCAAAAGAAACAAGGGTGCACTGCTGTAAAACAGCTGTTCTTCACTGTTACCCCATCAGCCTTTGGATAAAGACACAGGTGCGAAATTTGCATGTTGAAAGATCAATGCATAAAAAGATGTCAAGAAAGCATATTACACACTAAAAGAAAGTGACAAGGGAAAACACTGATTACTCTTAAATATTCATTATGTTACTCCTGATATTTACCCTTTGAAAACACAAACCAAGAGTGGTCGCAGTCAGTTTTAAGCTCTCTCTCGTGGTTTCACATCATTCCAGTGGCATGACTTTCAGAGAGAGCAGTCCGACTTTAACAGTGTCAGGTGAGATCAAAACAGTGTGCTTTCAGTATCACAGTCATTTTAAGGTCTCTCTTCAGCCCCACAGCTCAACCATTTTCGAGTCAGACTAGACCCTCTGTCTCTGGGTTTTGTTCTACAAACCTCCTGCTGGAAGCTGAGCCCTAAGACAAAGCCCTGTTTACACTAATGGCCCACTAGGCCTTTTGCCACAGAAACAAATAGCAGTGGGGGGAAGTCAATAGAATTTAACATTTTGACATTTTTCCTCCAGCTCTCAAAACCAATATTGACCCAGCTCCCCTGCATGGCTGTCTTTAGTCCAGGACCTTGGCATACAAATCAAGCCAATGCAGTCAGAACTGCAGGCAGTCAGTCGAGGGGTGAGGCCAACAATAGCCTACCCAGGATGGGGCTCTCCCACTGGGCAGGGAGAGTGGCCACTGTCCCTGGTCTCAAGCTGGTCCGCTTAGGCCTGTTGTATGAAAGAGCTCATGCTATCCTGCCCGCTTTAATGATTCCATCTGAGAGGACCAATTGTGTCTGTACTCCAGACCCTGCTGGTGAGTGAGGTGGACAAGTACAAGGGACAGTGGGGGCGCTCACATGTGCAGAACAACCCCATAGCGGGCCAGTACTTCTCAAAGGGCAGATTACAATCAATTAGAGCCTAATGAGAGGGAAGCTGGACTTGTAACCTGTTGCAGCAGGGTAGTTGTTTAGAAAGCTCACAGTTGGCAGACACATCAATAACATTTGAAATAGCTTCGGACTGAAAGCAAGACACAGCGGGAAGCCCCTGAGTGCGTGGCCATGTATGCCTGTGCTGCGCTTTACCCAAGGCGACTGAAGAGAGAAGAACAAGGATACTCTATAAAAATATACTGTGTTTTGGGCATTTTTGACTTCTGTGAATTCTTTCATTCATTCAGCCATGATAACAAGCCTTATGGCAGCAGGTGTCGTGACCCAAGAGCTCACGCAGAGAGAGCTAACAAAAAAACATTTGAGACATTCATAAACACGGCAATCAGCAGTTTGGATTCTTCTTTCAAGTGTGTGTGTGTGTGTGTGTGTGTGTGTGTGTGTGTGTGTGTGTGTGGTGGGTGGGTGGGTGACTGTAAAAGGAGGACTTTAGCTGTCACCAGAGAAAGGGCAGAGTGTGGGAGCTTGTGTCGCCGCCCAGCAGGAGAGCTCGTCCTCAGGCCGCTCTTACCTGTGGAGCCTCTTTCTCCACGGGGAAGGTTCTTTACGTGGCAGGCTGGCCCACTGCAGGGGAAGCAGGGGATGGTCATATAAGGGAAGGTGAAACAGCAGGAGTAAAGGGGACATTTTAGCCTCGGGTGAAATCAGTTGAGCTGAGGGGACAAGTGAAGGTAGAAGTCTTCCAAAAGGCTTCAACCTACACAAACTGTGTGCTGGCAGAAATTCTAGTTTACTTCTACCAAAGAGCAAGGCCACTGAGGCGATAAATTATGATTACCCAGCCATCCATTCACGAACCACACCTTCACATTTTTGTCCTTATGTGACCAGATAGTGTAGCTCACGCCACTGAAATTACCAAATCATTACCAAATCATCTACTGGTACTTTGTATTCCCTGAAATGAATAAGGGGTCTGTATTTTATGTATTACTAATATCTGTCTGATTATGACTGTTCAGCCAGATGTTTCCTGCTGGCAGTGAGCAAAGATTTTTTTTAAACATTACTGCCATCATTTGTTATCTTTAACCATCTTATTTTTTTTATTTTAAGTTGCTGTCATTTATATGTAGTTGAGCATACCAGTGTTTTAAACACAAAATGGACTTACCCCTGTTATGTTTAGTTATATTTGTATGTCATGAACCACATGGATATAAAGGCAAAAATACAAGTGGCATAGACACATACACTTCGAATAAAAACTTTTAGCTGAGTCCGAAATCGTTCCATAATTCAATATACCTGGGCTACATTTTAAGGCTGTTCAAATAATTTACATTTTATAAGTTTGCCTTTCCACAATTAAATAAACATGAACGGGCAATACTGAAAAGCTTCACCAACAGAACGCAAACCAAAAGCAAATCATTACCTGACCACATGCCTACATGTGCAAATCAAAGCTGTTCCCTGCACCATGCAGCTTGAATTTCCCTGTAGCAGTAACATTAGATAAAAAGACAGATTTATACTATAAAATTCAAATATCAACCACAGCAGAAGGCGAAGAGCTTGTCGCTTGAAGGAGATGGTTGGAAATACTTTGGCTTTAGAGCAAGTGATGCTAATAAATGATAGGAAGAGGGTTGAAGAGCTGTATCTGTCACAAAGCAAGCCAACTAACTTCTTCAACCACTTGAAAGCACACTGTAAACTGCAGTATGATGAATGCACGGAAGCCGAGAAAGAACAATGCAATGGCTGCTAACATGAAACATAAAGCTTTAACTCATGTATCGATGGATGGATGGATGGATAACCACTACAAGAATGTTATCCATACATATATATACGAATAATATTGTGATTTGTATTGTAATATTCTGGGTTTCATCCTTTTGGTCAGCTGCCTTTCTTTGTGGAGGTTGCACATTTTGCCTGTGTCTGAGGGGATTTCCTCTGCTTTCTCCAACCTCCTCTCGCAGTCTCTCACAGGCATGCATGTTATAGATGGATATAGGTTTGAGGTCCAGAATAAAAAATACAGAGCTGCATGAATACATGGATAAATGTGTATTCTATTCTAAAGTCTAACATTAAGTGATAAGTTAGTCTAGAAAAGCACCACATAAAAAATTACCGTAATCATCTGACAGTTCATGATTCGTGACATAAAGAATAATGAATGAAATGGACAGTGGGTTTGGCTGATATCTCATTATAATCTTGAACTTTGTCCTTTAATGGGGAATTGCATCATGTTGTAAAATTGGAAAAATAATGAACCCCAGCGGCCCATTGCATCTTCTTACCAGCTGTTCTTCCATTTCTTGGATCAAACAGATCAAAACATACCGCCAGACATCAGCTCGACTATATCTCACTATGGCCTGCCTACTATAAAACTTAATGCTTTGATTGAAATGTTGCAGTAACCAAGCTTTGAGCACATAAACTCACTTAAAGCTGACAGAGACTGATTCTTTCCTTTCACTGGGACAATATTAAAAATGCCTCACCCTTTTAAATCAGCTTCTCGTGCTGTGACTGATGTGGGAACACTTCCCATCCCCAGCCGATCGTTGTAATATATGATGCTGTTAGTTTCCTCATGGCAAGCAGTTGGGTAGCACCGGTCACCACTGTGTTGAAACACTTTTAATCAACCACAGCCTACTGTGAAAGCCCGAGCCCCGCCCGGCTCCCCACCTGCCAGAACCGAGCAGTTCACCTCAGCAACCTCAAAGCGATGGCGAGTATTTAGTAATATCACGCGGCGGTCCGGCAGCGTCTACTATAATGTACCAACTGACAGCACTGGCCTCGCACAGCCCTGCTACCCCCTTCTAAGGTTATATTACAACACAGTGGGAGCTCTGAGAGAGTAGAGGACGGGAAGCAGTGATTATTTGGAAGTTCTCAAGACAAGCTGGCGTGTTCCCAGGCTATGGTGGGGGTAGGCTTTCTCCCAGCATGCCATGCTCTGTGCAGTTTGATTAAAACTGAAGTAGACAGAGTTTCTCATGTATGCTGTTTCTGTTGGCACATTTCTTCCAATTACCCATCACCCCCAGTCCATGAGTCAGAAGTGCCCAAAAAATATGCATTTTGACCCTTGAGACCCTGTGTGGGTTTTCCCAGTGTTATATTCAAAGAAGCGTGTAAACAATTCAGAGCAGAACTGTGTGTGGTGATAAACCACACTGCACCGTCAAACCCACGGAAATTAAAGGTGATTATTCCATGATGAAATAAGGCAGAGATTAAAAAAAGGAGGAGAGAAAGGAAACACAAAGCCCCAATTTTGTAACATAAAGTTATCTGAAGCTGACAATAAATGTATGATTACACATGTCTGAAAAGCGGCAGCCCAGAACATGTTTGCATAAGCATCTACCAGCATTACAGTCACATAAGAGGAGAACTTGCAGTGAACCCAGGAAGAGTAATGGCATGACCATTAGCAGTGGCAATGCCACAACTTGCTTCTTCTTCAGATCAATAGGGCTCAGCTTTATTTTTATGGCATGCTTTACCTGCTTTAAAGCCAAAGAAATAAAAAGTTTTAGCTGCATGGTGCTGTGTGATGATGCTGTTCAGTGTATGATGTAAGATGCCCAGATTACACAAAATGATTGATTCTTGCTATATGACAAATGTATTATTTTCTTTTTCTTAATTTGAAGAGAATCTCTAAGTTTTAGTCCCCGCATAGAGATACTGATATGTGATGATGGAGCTGAATAAAACAAAATAATGATTTATCCAGTGATTCGACCAGGTTTCAGGAACCGCCACATAACAAAACCTAACAACTGCTAAAATCAGGCTAATTATCTGAAGTGACCCGAGAGCTAACAGTACTGGGACTCCAATATAATGAGGGGTTTCCTCTTCTTCCCATTCTGCTGACAGTGTTTGAATGCAAAGACTATGGACATTTGAGAATACACACTATACAGCTGATAATTCTCTAGTGTAAAAGGGTTGTAACTCTGAGAGGTTTTAGGAGCTGATGGCATTAGTATAGCTGACCCCTGACCATTTGCTTTTGTTGCCCTTTCCTTAAGTAGAGGAACACATTAGCCACTGCTTCTTATTACCCTTTCTGTTATGGCAGCACCAAGCCAAGAAGCTCCAACTTACCTCTTGTTACCTAAGCTTTCTATTTGGCCTCGTACAAGAGTCTCTTTCCTTGGAGAGCTGCTCTCCCAGCAGACCCAGACGAGCTCAGGGAGCACTTGTCAGAGACCTGTTGTATAGCAGAATGAATGGCGAGGCCTCAGTACAAATTCTTACACGCTCTCAGTCGGCAAAGGCCAGCATTGACTGACTGGTTGTGTTAATTTAGCTGCCTTTCAGTCTACAGGCTTCTGGGCCTCAATGGCAAAGGAGCTAAAAAACATCTGAAGTGTCAGAGCAAGAATGTGCCACTCAGCCCCGAAGCAACACATCATTAACAAATGTCGGGCAACAAACAAACAGCGATAGTTAAACAAACCAGGGAGGTAAGCGCTACACTTTACCTCGCTGCACACTGATAACCTGCACGGTGGGTGATCCAGATTAACAGGAAACAATCAAGCTGGAGGAGGAACTCTGCTAAACTGTTGAACCACAAAAGAGCTGTGGTGAGACAGTTTTTGATACTAGAGGGAAAAACTGTGCCCACTCTCTGTCATTCTTCCCAGTGATAAAGCTGCGTGGCAGCTCAGACTGAGGTTACGCGGGGGATGGCCCATGCCCTCAGCACGCCAACACCCACTCTGACCAGCAGGCTGACTCAGATACTGAGGGCAAACAGGGCACTGCACACTGACAGACATTTGACTCAGACTTAGTTATGTGCACTCCTGGCTTGAGGCGTTACACTGAAATGCTTTGCAGCCAAGCTTTGATTTACTGGCTGGTTTTGGCAAGGACGCATGCAACCGGTATCACACGCCTTTTCCTTACAGGGGAGAGACACCCTGAAAACTGGTTTCATGCTCATACTAGAGCCCACATCTAAAGATAATACAGCCACAGAGGGCAAGGTGCCACCTATGAGCCCATTAATTCATTTTTATACACTCTCTCTAAACTGGCTCTTTGAAAATCAGATCACTGCAGACTTTTAATGCTTTTCCTTATTTTCCATCATATATAAACTGTAACAGTGGTGGATGTTCCCATTCATCATGTCAGTAATGAGATCAGCATATGAGCAAACAATCTCTGCGAGTCAAAGATTGCACTAAACGTTGTGTTTCAGGCAGTTTTTTTCTACTATTGGTTGTCTGAGTCCCTGTGCACAGTCGAAAGACATCAATGGTGATTCCAAGTTGATCATAGGTGTGAATGGTTGTCTGTCTCTTTAACAGACTAGGGACCTATCTAAGTTGTCTACTTCTCTCCCTATGCCCTTGCCCAGGTGGGATAGGGTCCAGCCCCAGTGCAACCCTAAACTGGATAAGCAGAAGAAGCTAGCTAGCTGGTTGGCTGGCTGGCTGGCTGGATGGATGGATGGATGGATGGATGGATGGATGGATGGATGGATGGATTGTTAGAAGATTATTGTGAACAGTAAATCATGCAAAGCTACTCTTTATGAAATTGGCTTATTAAATATCATTAAACTTAAATTAATTAAACTTATAGATATTAAAGTGCTCAGAAGAGCTGGAGGGAAACTAAAAACTTGTTAAAAACCCTTCTTTGGGTTTGTGAACAGACACTTTATATCCCTCATTAAAATAAAGACATTGATGAAAGTTTTAAATCCATAATAACTATTTTCTCAACCACTTGAGGGCAACAAAAACATGTTGTGAGCAGGTAGACATAACCTTAGCAAATCTGGTGGCAAACAGTTATCTATTGCATATAATTTTGCTGTTGCTTTATAATGAACTTAATTTGAGCTACTGCTTAACACCGGTTCTTTTTTATGTTATTATTCTTACGATCTGCTTATATCTCCTGTGTCAAATCAGCAGTTTGAGTTTAGCCACTTCACACAGCTTCTCTTCTTTGCACATATGACGTAAAAAATGAGGGACAGAGTTTGACATTTCTTTCTTTACTCTGATTTTTTGGACTTTTATGGACCTGTTTGTGCAGCAGCTCTGACATGTCTGCAAGTCACAGTTCTCCTGTTAACACCTAAAAGTCAACACTTCCAGTAGTTATGCATGCTTGTTGGTGGGTCATGTGTTCTGTGCAGATGCTGTGAAGAGAGAGTCACGCCACGTCACGGCTGCTGGGAAACTTCAGGCAGTGCGAAGTAATAATATATCTGAGGTCAAAGGTTTGTTTCACGGTGACAGCAAAGGAGCCTCGTCACATCGCATGTGATGCAAGTGGCAGACCAACAACTCCGTAGCTTTGCAGAGCCGTGTGGAGACTTTCATGTGGTGAGTGATGTGCTGCAGTGTGACTGGTCGCACCACTTCCTATTGTTCCCTTGTCACTGATAACCTCTGTGACTCGGGCCAAAGGAAGGAAGGCCGTCGCTTATTTTGTGGCGGTGGGCTTGTCAGCTCTTTGTCCACCGATAACTTATTAACTTAAAGAGACCTCTGAGAGAAGAATGAATCCTCACATGGCTCGCCGTATGGTTAACTAAGAGTAAACAGCCTTTCAGGCATCTCTGAGATGTGATATCCTCCAAGAGGATTGAGCACAAGCCTGTCAGGAGGGAACAGATTCATTTCCTTCTACCCTTTCATTTTAAATCATCAGTTATAAATAATGATCAATGCATGTTTTTAAATGACTTTAGAGCACTTTGCTCTCATTTACACACATACGCAACAAGAAAATGGACCTGCAAACAGGTTGTGTGGAAAGTTTAGCGGAAACTTATCAAAAGGCATTTAAAATAACCTGAACATCTATGATGAACAGTATGGACCGTAAAAATGAAGCCATATTGAAGCCATCTCTGCTAAATGTTGGTAATATTGTTCTTATCAAAAGCTGTAGCTCTTAGGTAAACAGTGTAATCTGCTTCACTGATTAACTCAGCTGATGAGGCCTGTGGGACTCTCATGCTGTCAGGACAGAGACCAGAGTCAGATGAGGTAACTTCACACCTCAGGCATTGAGCTGATGTCATGTGTCTGCTGCCTTAATTGTTCACTGTTTATCTGCGCCAATGTGCTGCTCTCACTCGGCCTGCTTTACAATCACTTCAGCTGTTTCACTTGAAGTGAAAAAATGGCAAAAGTTAACCAAATTTCATGAGCAAGAAGTCAGACTGCCTTAAGCCTGGAAACTGAAAGGAGAATTAAACCCACTGTCTGAGGTCTAAAAATACCTTGACACCAGCTAATGCGTGATGATGTGGTTACACACTCAATGTAGAAGGGAGGAGCGAGCAATCAGCATGAAACCTAAAGGTTTCATCACTGTGTTTCACAGCCAAGATGGCTTTCCAACCTATGAAAGAACCATTTGTGAAGCTGCAAGTTTAGCCATGGCGGACAGCTTTCAGCAAGTCTGCTTAGTTTCCTGGCAAAAGTACAACATGAAGAACAATTATTGGCCCACACACATTTTAACATTTTTAGTTTTGGATGTTATTTTATGGAGAGAAATGTTTTTGTTTGTTTGTTTGTTTTTTGTTATGTTTTTTTTACTTGTGAACAAACAAATTAGGCTGTCGCCTTATAATTCTATTCAAAGATTTAGAAAATAAAGTTAGTAAGTCTTTTAATATCAGTACTGCTAATATAAACAACATTACAAGGGACGGATAGACAGATAGATAACAGATAATAATAATAAAAATAATAAGTAATAATAAATGCATGACCCAGTGTAAACCCAGTAAAACTACTATGGATGCTTAAATTGGTTAGATCTGCACAAGTGACTGTTTTGTCAGCTTTGGACTAAGGATGGACTCTACACATGCATCGTGCCTCCAAATGTAAGCCAGGGCTACGAGACGGTACAAGTATACAGTCCATACTCATCCTCACATTTATTAGCAGAGGCCTAACTTGGAAATTAATTGAAAAGGTCTCTTAATTTCATGGTTGTGTAGTGGCTAACAACAGAAGTTACAGTTAAGTACAGAGAGCTGTCTCTCTGCTGAATCCACATATTTGGCGGTTTACTCTCTGCCAATGCTTCTATAAATCAACGCCTTTGGTTGAAAGTCTCACAGTTTTGTTTGTTTTGTTTTTTGTTTTTTTGCAACTGTTACTTAACTGCAAGGTTAACAGGTCTTAAACTCCTTTGTGCTTCAGCTCTGGTGTCAAACGGTGGTTGTTAATCGCCATCTTGTGGTGAACATGGCGCACTACATGTTGAGTCGAGGTCATCAGGGTCGGCCCATACCTAAAAAGCAGGTACACGACGAAGCGTGTGCTCGTGAACACATTTGTGTTTCTTGTCAAAGGAAAAGCAGCAGCTTTAAAAAACAAACAAACAAACAAACAAACAAACAAAAGTCATTTCAATCACCCTAATTAATTAATGGATATAATCTGGCTAACCTGGGGAGCGTAGGTTCTGCGGAGGAGTCTTGATGATCCCCAGTGCGCTGACACTGCCGGGCGGTGACGCTTCAGGTGAGCCAGTAATGTGTTGTTAGTGCTCCTGATCAAATCCCACCATTGTCAGGACGAATGATAATCCTCCTGAGTACCTGCAGGCAGTCCTACATCCAGCAGCAGCAGCAGGAGGATACAGGTAGCAATGGCCTCCTTAGCCTAACAGCTGGACTAGACTAACCCCTGGTGCTTTGAAACGGTCCATTACCTTATTTACAGTAGGCTCCTGTTTATGGATAAACACGCAAACGCTCTGCTCTTTTTCCTCAGAAAACTACGGTTCATTTACAATTAGTTCAAATTAGACTTGAAAAGCTTAGTTTATTAAGTTTAATTAGCGGACATAAAATTTAAAAACTAGACCTCAAAAAAAGAAAGTAAGCAAGAAAGAAAGAAATCTTAACTGGTAACTGAACTAATGTGTCAGCAAGTTCCGCCTGAGGAGGCCGTTGATGTAAATGTTTACTGAGACCATGAGATATCCATGACAGCAAGAGACAGGTGCTTATATTTTGATAACTACTCTAAACTGAACATTTTTAGACATAAAAAAACCCAGAAATGAACAAACCCAACTAGTTGAAATAAACTAAATTCAAAGTTAAAGTATAAAACGTTTAAAAAAAAAATAAAAAAATAAGAGTTCCAATAGAAAATGTAGATTCAAGCCTAAAGTGGTGCCTGTGTTATTTATCAAGCAATCTGCCTTTTTTTAAAAACATGAATGTGGGGAGGGGAACCTTTTTAGGGTGGGGTGGGGATTACACATTCCAGATGTTGAGCAGTGGAAGTGAGTGGGGATATGCCAGTTTATACTTCTGTATCGACATATTGTGGAAACGTCTTTGTTTCTGTAAGGTAACTGTTCAGCACAGAATGCATTGAGGCTGCCTGCTGTTCTGTGATGCTTTTCTCCTTTCATCCTGTCATGCTGAGTGAGCGCAAGCACAGGTGTGGTTTACTTTTCTGTGAGGCGTGAGAGTCAGATCTTTCAGTTAGCAGCTTTCAGGCTACTTCTGTGTTTCATGTGAGTAATCTCTTTAAACCAGCATGTGTCTGTTCAAATCAATGACAAATGATCTTATTTTCATGTATCTGCCCCCTGGGCCATGATGGCCGATATGCTTTCTGCAAGAATTCTTCTGTTGTTCAACACTTTCTGCACATTCAAAACGTATCTGTGTTCCTTTTTTTTCCAGGAATGAAAACAGCCTGTTTAATCAGATTGTTATACCAAATATGGATGTCTGCCCATGCACCTATTTCCTATTTTAATAGCAGAATATAAAGAAGTAAGGGGTGCCTTGTTTTTTTACAATTACAAGCACCATCTACTTGTTGGTAATTGATTCTTTTATGCCCACATAGCGTAAACGGTCTGTAGTTTCATATTGGTTTTAATCGGACTCTACATCAACCTGTGTGGTACAAACAGTCTGTACACTTCCTAAAGAGTCTCCAGTGATGCAAAATACAAGTCTTTGTCTGCTATTTTCTGTCTTCTACCCTTTGCTGTAATTAAGACTTTGCACCCCTTTTTGACACAAAAGGTGCCCCCAGCCAAGGATGCTTGGTAACAGGACCATACAGAAACTGCTCTCTGTTTAAACACCATGTCACTGAGCTGGTGATGAATGTGTTTTTTACTGGGCTTTGTTTAATTAACGCTGAATTGCCAAGCCTGACATGGTAAACAATTAGGGTGAAATTCTGTCACATTAGTAGCTGTGAAACAGCCCGAGCGGATCCCAGTCTCAGCTCCATAAACGGACTCATAAGAGCTTAATCCTGTTGATGGAAACAGAATCCCACCCGTGGCAGCCCCGCTGCCCCAGGTGCAGTAGCCACTCAGGCCCAAGCTTGTCTCCCTTTATTGAGGCTGATGAATTGAGAGGAGCCTCTTGGGCATGCAGCCCAGGCTGTGGTTTGGCTAATTAGAGGCTCTGTTTTCTCATAAATATCTATAGCAATGAAAATTAGGTAAATAAAGGCTGCAGTTCCACCCTGTGAAAGTGTGAGGTAAAAACGTCTCAGTGGAGAGTGACACTGTGAGGGAAACCTGGCAGATGTGTGCTTTTACAAGAGAAATAACTGTTCTAAATTTTTACTTCTTCGAGCATATAATGACAGCTTAACCTGCAATTGAGCTGTGCAACCACAACCTGATTGGGGCAGCCTCACCTCTGGTGCCTGTGCCCCAATGAGGTTTATTGGTGCCTGGACCTGGTAGTATAGAGTGTGTATGGGGAGTGTGAGTGTGTGCATAGCATCCATTTCTGTGCATCTCTAAGTTGGGTGTGTGTGTGTGTGTGTGTGTGTGAGTGTTTGTGTGCATGAGGATGGGAATGCATGCTTATGTCTGTGTGTAAATTTTTGTCTAGGTCACACAGACACACAGTATCTTGGGCTGCTGCTGATCCAAAAATATCTTGTATTATTAGTACTATGTGCTGTTGCATGCATATGTTGGTTGTTACTGTGGTTTCCCAGTGGGTTTTTTTCCCCTCTCCCTCTGTCCCTCTTCTTCTCCTCTATTTTTCTCTCCCTCTCTTTCTGTTAACCTTTCCCCCAACTTCACTGTCTTTCTTTCTGTTTTTTCTTCTCTGTCCACCAGCCTCGTCCGTTACGGTTGTAATAATCCAAAATAAAAAATCCCAATAAAGTTCTAATAGATTTTGACTATCAAGTGGACCATTATAGCGAAGGCCATAATGCTCCACTTGTGAAAGTAAATCTGTTTGGCATTTTTTGGCCTTCGGACATCAATTCTGATTGCTACATATACAAATACAATGATCAGGTATAACATTACGACCACTGGCAGGTGAAGTGAATAACACTGATTATCTCTTCATCATGGCACCTGTTAGTCAGTGGACTATATCAGGGAGCTATTGAACAGTTTGTCCTCAAAGTTAATGTGTTAGAAGAAAAAAGTGTAAGGATTTGAATGGGTTTGACAAGGAACACATTGGAATAGCTAAACAACTGGATCAAAACATTTCCAAAACTGCAGCTGTTGTGTGGTGTTCCCAGTCTGCAGTGTTCAGCATCTATCAAAAGTGGTCCATGGAAAGAAAAGTAGTAAAGTAGCGACAAGGTCATTGGAGGCCAAGGCTCAATGATGCACGTGGGGACTGAAGGCTGGCCTGTGTGTCCAATCCAACAGATGAACTACTGTAGCTCAAACTGATGAAAAAAGTTTATACTGGTTCTCAAAGAAAGGTGTCAGAATACACAGAGCATCACAGTTTTTGTATACGGGACTGAATAGCTGCAGACCAGTCAGGGTGTCCATGCTGACCCCTGTACATCACTGAAAGCACCAACAATGGGCACATGGGCATTTGTGTGGGTCATTTACCTGGGGAACACCTGGCACCAGAATGCACTAAAGGATGAGTGTGATGCTTTGGACAGTGTTCTGCTGGGACACTTTTGGTCCTGCCATCTATATGGATGTTACTTTGAAATAAACCACCTACCTTTCTTAAGACCTGTTTCATAGTAACAGTATTCCCTGATGGCGTCTTTCAGCAGGATAATGCACCCAGGATAATGCCACAAATAGTTTGTGGAGCACAACAATGAGTTTGAGGCTTTGGCTTGGCCTCCAAATTCCTCAGATTTCAATCCAATCGAGATTCTGTGGAATGTGCCGGACAAACAAGTCCGATCCACAGAGGCCCCACCTCAGATCTTACAGGACTTAAAGGATCTGTTGCTAATATCTTGGGGCCACAGACCCCAGCACACCCCAGACCTAGGGGTCTAGTGGAGTCCATGCCTCCACGGGTCAGGACTATTTTGGCAGCAAAAGAGGAACCAACACAATATTAGACAGGTGGTCATAATGTTATGCCTGGGTGTATTGTGACGGCTTGTTTATTCCTAGCGATACTGACAGGGAGAGAAAAATCATTTGGGAGTTGTTCTTTTTCTAAATTATCAGTAAAGACTTGTCATCATTAGTCAGTACATTCAGCTGCAATAAGGTTACATTCAACATCTGTTAATCTGAGATTAACAGCAGATAATGAGATCGGACCTGATCGGTTATCTTGGTATCTTTTAGTGCTGGGAATATTTTGACAGCAAGGATGTTCCCGTAATCACATTGTTATTACTGAGTCCTGCTGATAGCTGTAAACAAAGGCTCAGGGCGTCCTCAGATAAGATATCCTCGCCTTTTTAGCAGTTTGGCAACAACCAAACACAAATATTTTAGAAATCTGTCAGTGATGTGTGTAAAACTAAAAACGGTGCTCTTATTTTTGTTTTCATACCCAAATTTGAGCTGGCGCTCTGAGATTTTAATCAAGCACACCATTCAACCACTACAACCAAATAAATAACTGTAATTTGGCATCATAATCGAAAAATACTAATGTGCTTTGCAATTTTTGGATTTTTCTAAAACAGTATATTTAAAAATTCATGGATAACAGAAATAATTATATTTTAGTGTTAAAAATATAATTTCAGTTAGAAAGCTTGGTGGAATTACTGAAACATAAACTTTACATTGATTTACAGTGCCTTACCTTAATTAGTAAGGTACTGTAAATCAACACCATCAATGAAGTCACTTACATCCTTTTTTTCTCCCACTCCCTCCCTGCCCTAATCTTTTACTTATTTAGCCTTCCTCGTCTCCCCCCCCCTTCCTTCTTTCTCTGCCATTTCCCCCTGTCTCTTCCCATTAATGACCTAAATATTTATAGTTCCAGTTGTAAAGCCCCTTTGTTGTGGAAGAAGCCTTTGTTAATGGAATGCTAATACTAGGACTTTAATATGAACCAAAAGGTGATTTCACAGAAGGAGAGGATTCAAACACTGGACACAGAAGTCAGATAAAGAGTTCAAAAAGCAAATGTTTGATCCAGGAATCGATGTACACATGCAGACAGTCAGATAAAGATTCATGAGGAGAATGATCAAAAAGCACAAGGAAACAATAAAAGACAACACAAGAAAATACAAACCTGGAAAAGATATTTGGATACGGAAAGATATTTGGAATGCAAACTAGGAAAGAAAACACAAGGACTGCGAACTGGAAAGCTGTCTGAAGAGGCTGATCGTATAAAGCAGGGGTGTAAAACATAAGGCCCGAGGGCCAGAATCGCGGGACTGTTTTGTAAATGTGGGAGAGGGCATAGACTTTAGACTTTAACCTTATTTTCTAAAGTTTTACAACTTTTCTACCGATGAAGGCCTCCCCCACGGCCATTCATGCTACACTAATGTAATTAAGTAACAGATAAACAGTTAAATTAGAGAAAAGTTACTGTACCAAAGTAATTCTGTTTTTGTTTATGTGTTTGTTTTTTACAGTAGTAGATTTCAGAATTCTGTGAATTAAATGAAATGTTTTTTAATTACAGGAGTCTGAGCAATGAGTTGCAAAAACTTTCTGTAATTTTAGACATTTATTTCTTACACCTTAAGCCCAAAGAGTCATGCTGACAGATTTCTTCTTTTTGTTACAGCAACGTTTCTTTATTATGTAGAAAAACTGAAAATGTAATAAAAAAAAATATTATATTAAAAAATTTGAGGGATTAAATGTTTAGTTTAACTTCTTTACACTGACAGAAAGGGGATTTTCACTGGTCCCACATTCTTAAGATCAAAGTGAATTGTATGTGGCCCACAATGTAAAATGAGTTTGACAGCCCTGGTGTAGACTAACATACTGGCGAAAAGAGGGACAGACTTTTTTTTAATTTTTGTCAGAACAGACTTCTTTGGTTAAGAAATATCAAATTAAATCAAATATTTCAGTTACCTAGGGTCACAGATGACATCTTAGACCTTCGAGGGTTAATGAATGAATTACTGAAAAAGACAACAGGTAGGTATACAGAAAGATTCCATCATCACACATAAGTAAAAAATCTGAAATCCAACTATTTTATTGGAAATTTAAATGGAAAAATCAGCTCTCACACTCTTACAGTCTTAAGTTGGATTTATGCGCTGCCCAGTCTGCATGACTTAAGTTTAATATGAGCACTAAGAAAACACTCTAAGAGCTCTAAATAAAGTCTGAGAAAATGTTCATTCGCTAAAATTCCAATAAAAATTTCACTTAAAATATTTCATAGTGTCATCCTGCCCTGTGTTGTATGGTAGTAAAGCATAAGACACCAGCAAATGCCTGTTGAGCAGAATTAGGCAAAATCTTACTGACAATTAACATTCACTCAAAGTTAATCACCCTAAAGACGCCCTCCAAACCAAATGATTACAGGATGCAAATAAACCCATCTAAAACACTGCAAAGAAGAAATAGGCTTTGTGTTGGACTTTCCTTTTGCTTTCATATGGCAACAGAACGAGGAACACACAAAAAATCGCGACAAAGGAAACAGAACATGTCATCACTATTAGACAGGTGAGGTTAAAACAAAGATTGAAGTGTAAATTATTTAATGACATAAGGACTGCTTACAGTCTCTAATTTAACTGTATTGCTAAATTTCAATAAGCTAATTGAGGTCTCATAATTAAAAATTCTCTTATCAGAAGGAAACAGGAAGTATCTGGTTACTTAATGTCCCGCTAACATTCCTCACAGACTTATATTGATGTACCGGCATCATACAGCCCAGCACATCCCAAAAGTGCGCTATTGGATTGAGATGTGGTGACTGTGGAGGCCATTTGAGTACAGTGAACTCTCTGTCATGTTCAAGAAACCAGTTTGAGATGATCTGAGCTTTATGAGATGTCAGAAGATGAGTACACTGCAGTCACAAAAGGATGGACATGATCAACAATAATACTCAGACAGGATGTTGAGTTTAAAGCATGAAAGTTTCCCCCACACTATCACATCACTGCTGCCAGTCTAAACTGTTAACACAATGCATGATGCATCCATGCTTTCATGTTGTTTATGCCGAGCTCTGAAACCACCATCTGAGTGTTGCGGCAGAAATCGAGACTCGTGAGAGCAGACAACATTTGTCCAATCTTCTCCAATTTTGGTGAACCTGTGTGAGTTGTACTCTCAAGTTCCTGTTCTTAGTTGGGAGGAGTGACACCTGGTGTGGTCTTCTGCTGCTGTAGCTCATCTGCTTCAAAGTTTGATTCAGAGATGCTCTTCTGTGTATGCTGTGTTTGCATGTTGCTGCTGTTGCTGTTGTTATGTCTACATGTTTAAATGCATTTAGATGCTGCCATGTGATTGGCTGATTAGAAATTTACATCAATGATCAGATGAACAGTTTATATTAATATGCCATAACGTGACGGACAATAAATGACCTGAACACACACATGTGCTTGTATGTAACACCTAATTATTTATTAAGACTATTTAAATTGAAATTAATCAGTGTATGGATTGGTCTGTATATTTTTTCACTAAATTTAGTTTTTATCCTTTGGCATTGTTTTTAAAAACAATAAAACACCTTTATTTATTTTCTTAAACATCTTTATATATTTTTTAATTCCCTCAGATGAAGCAATCTTATTTTTTTCTTTAGATTTCTGATTTTCAGCCTCAGAAGAGTCACAAATGACGTACAAGTTGCCCCACTTTCTTCCGTCTGTCTATCTGGCTCTCCTGCCTTAGCTGGAAACATTGCATGGGAAAGTTTCATATCCGCTGTCACCCCATGATGTCACAACAGTGAGGTATCAGCTGACTGACACACACCTCCCATGACACCCATATCTGCTGAGGGACCTCTTTTAGAGCTGCTC
Organism: Oreochromis aureus; assembly: GCF_013358895.1. NCBI lineage: Eukaryota > Metazoa > Chordata > Actinopteri > Cichliformes > Cichlidae > Oreochromis > Oreochromis aureus. The sequence continues at coordinate 22,054,904 of NC_052961.1, read as the reverse complement.
CCAGCCTCTGTGGCTACTTGCTGAGGTTTAAGCACACTTATTTGATCAAATGTCAGGCTTGAATAATAAAATACGTAGCTTTAATTAAATATGCCAAGAGTTTTTCAGCTAATTAAACAACAGTAACATTAAGGCTACTCTAAAAGCAGATTAGCCAGGGCAGAATCTATTTAAAGTTCAGAAATGTTATACCTCTGTTAGAGATGGTGGCTGTGAGAACACTGCGTGTATTACGTGGTCAGAAGCACCGCTCTATATTTATCAGATCATGGGGCTTGCCTTGTCGCATGCTCACACGCAAGAACACCTACCAGAGGACGTACAGCATGGTGCTGCAGAGACTTCCTTGACCTTCATCTCCTGTAGAGCAGGACAGCTTGAAGCAGGACAGGTAGGAACCATGTTTGGATGTAAAAGTGCAACAAAACAGCTAAAATACATAAACATTTGAATTCTATTTGCTTTCATTTTAATTTCACGGAATTATGAAATTAAAAGATTATATTACGCTACATTATATGCTACTTATATTACATTGCTAGAGATGTAAGTTGTGGCATTTTAGTTATATGATTTTTATTGCAATTTAAATTGTGAATTAAAAATGATGCGCACTTAAAATTCATATCCTTGTATTTTTATGAGCAGCTTTATTATTGAGTTGATGTGAGAGTTTGCTAGTCATCCTGAGAAGATCTCTAAGTGCTAATATTACCTGATAACAAATGTGTTTGCTTTTAATGGGTTTTACTTGACAGCTCTTTTATTTGATTTTGCAGGTTTTGTTGAAGTTGAAGCAAAATGGAAGAGTTTGAATATAGTGTGGAAATCTGTGACCGTGACTGGGAGCGCTTCTTTGCTGAGTGCGAGGAGTGTAATCTGCTTCCTCCATCGCTAGCAGGTCTCGAAGATTCGGGGATGAGTGACATTGATGACACAGGGTCTGTTCTGGCCATGAGGGCTCAGAGAGTCGATCTAACCGCAGGGTTTTCTGAGACTGACCGCCCCATCGATGGGCCCCCACACTGTGAGGGCTCTCCTGTGGAACACTACCTCAGCAAACACGGCATAGGAGGGATGGAGAGCGTCCTCTCGGGCAGCGAGGAGGATATCCACCTGCAGTCCGTCAATATGTTTTTTGAAAGGCTGAAAAGTCTGACAGAGCCTGAGCCAAGGCGAGTGAACTTTGGAAAAAACAGTGAGGCAATACAAGAGAAGGAGCGGTGCAGCGATGGGCAGCAGGCCAGTAGAGGTGCACTGCCAAAAAACATCCAAAAGTTAAACTTTCTGCCTGCCAGGGGTGAAACAGCAGTTGGCAAAGAGACCGAGAGGCCTGTCGACACCATCAGAAAGACAAACACACTGAGAAAAGTGCACTCTGAGCCCAGCATTTCCTTGCAACATGCAGCCAGTAACTCAGTATTCAACACCAACAAATCAACTGAAACTGAGTTATTCATCAGGGAGGAAGCCTGCAAAGAACCCAGAGTCAGCGAGGTACAGCAGTGGAATCGTGACTCACTGGGCACGGCCGTCTGCTCGGTGACGACACCAAACAGCTATAAGGTGCAAACATGCGCACTTCTACATGACTTTAAACAGGAAGAATTGTTGAAACACTTCTGTAAAAAGTGTGCCACTGATTTAGCCAGTGATTTGGACATGGCAAATATTAAATGGCAGGAAGAGCAAACCCCTATTGTTTCACAGTCAGACACAGCATGTTCAAACAAAGCAGTGATCCAAGAATCTCCGTCTGCTTCCATGAAGAGGAAGAGGAGAAAGAAGAGACGGCTCAGTGTGGAGCAAGGCGAAGGTGGGCACGGACACGAGAAGCAGGTTTTAGTCAAGCCGAGTGACTCGGAGGAGGAGCAGTGCGCGTCAAAAGCAGAAACAGGTCTCTGTTTTTCTGAGGATATCAAGTCGTTTTATTTAAACGAACCACAGAAACATCTCGCATCTCTTTTAACGCCATATTCAATGACCAGCAGCAGTTTCCCGGTGATTATATCCTCTAATCCTCCATGTGATAGTCAGCACCAATATTTGTCAGAGAGCGTGGTCAGGCAGAGGAGGAGTACAGATACATCCGACAATAATTTAGTAAACAATAGCTCAGCGACCACACTGAGTCAAACTGATGACAGTGTAACGTCTGCACCAATCAGCAGTGCTACTGTGGCAACAAACGCTGAGGTTTGCAGCAAGTCGCAGGAAGAAAAATCAGCTGGACTGAAAATGTATCCTAAACTGCCAGTTTTAATGACAGTAGGTGAAACTGGTAAACAAGACATGGGAATGGAAAGTCAGAGCCGGGACATAAAAGCCGAGGGGCTTTACTCCGTCACTTCACCTGAAAATGAACAGAATCTAACATCTGCTGTAGAGGTCAAAGCAGTAACTCATAGTTTTTTATCGAGCTCAGAGTCAAATGCTACTTCTGTGGAAGTCGGCCAAAATGACAGACGACCCGCCGCTAAGTCAGTCCTGGCTGTGGAGGCTGGAAATTCTGGCGGGGACGAGCCCACACTGTGTCACAGTGAGGCTGAGCCCCAACAACAGCTGGAAATGGAGTTTCACAACACAGACCAATATAGCGCCACAACGGCAAACACCGACTATTCTCCACCTGCAGCCTCAACTTTAAAAGGTTTGCTCACAAAACCTCTGCAATTAAAAGCTTCTGCCTGCAAAGTTATCAGCGCTCAATTTACATCTGATAGTTTTAATCCCTCGCCCGATGAAAGCTTTCTGTCTAAAAGTTCACCCTGTATAGGTGTGAATAATATAGCACAGCAAACAGAGCGTCCTCTTGAGGTTCACACCTCACCCGAATTAGATATTTCAGAGAAAAGCACAGAAGCACTAGATGCATCACAGATAACAAGCAAGAGTCGGGCAGAAACCAAATCAGCCGTGTCTGAAGATGTACCAACAAGTCTTTCAGATATCACAAATGTATCATCCTGCTGTACTCTCAACACAGAGTCACTGTCAAATGGAAATATCACAGACATGTCGCTAAGTTTCTGTTCATCTGTCAGTGAGCAAGAGTCTGGAGGTCAAGGAGGAAAAAAGGGGGATGAGAAATGTGGACTCAAAAGCAGCCCAGACTCAGTGTGCGACTTGTTGGGAAAAGCAGAAGATGCCATCTTGGTACCTGAAGCTGAATGTAAACCTGAACGGGTGCTGAATCCAGTGTTTGCTATGTCTTCCTTTTGGAGTGAGATGGAGAAGCTGACAATAAATGACATTCTGGGTTTGAGAATGATCAGCAAAGCTGCTCCACCCAGCTCCCTCCCACCGTTACAGGAAAACGAGGAGATGGCAGATTCGGGCTTTTTTACTCAAATAGACGAGTCCACACCCGAGCAAACGGCCGAGGACGCCTCCGGTTTCCCCGATGCTGTAGAATCATGTTTCAATCCTAATAGCGCGGCCAATTTTTCCCCCTCACGAAGTTTTTTATGGGAGAGTGAATCAGCCCACGTGAGCCAAAGTGCTGATATTTTCCCGGAAAATGTGATGCTGACATCTGTGAGTGACACTTCTCGACCTTTCCTCTCAGAAAAGGCTGAAAAGTGCCTCCGAAAGATTTCCAAAAATATCAGCGTGCACAACTTGCGCGCACTCGAGTCTGAGTCATTCAGCCACACGCAGAAATGTAAAACTTTACAAACAGTAGATGAAGGAGAATCTCAGAAAGCAGACTATGTTTTGCCTAAGCAAGACAAAGGCACAGATCCTCCGCCTTCCTCTCTGACAGACAGTTACAGCATCTCTCTCATAGATATATTTCAGTACTTCTTTGGAGGGAAACAAACTGCTCCCAGCCAACCAGCTGCAGATAACTTAACCACCTTCTACGATGACGGGAGTTCAGTCCCTGAAACGTATGATCATTTTTTCTCTGAGTTCGACACAGAAAGCTTCTTCTATCCGCTCATCGCAACTGAAGATGAGACCAAAGACAAGCCGGTTCCTATCTTTTCCAGCTCTCGCTCATCTAACAGAAACTTCCAGTTCCCGGAAGCTTATGATTATTTCTTTGCCTCATCCTCCTCATCTGACGAGTCATGTGCAGAATCCGATGAAGAGGATAACACCGGTCCTGTCAGGGTGGTGACCAGGTTCAGCCGCAAGGCGAGCTCGTCTCATATTTCTAAAGACATGTATGATGATTTCTTTGCAGAGAAAGACTTCAGACAAAACTTCTTCTGGAAAACAACATTCTCCTTTAGGAACATAAATTTTTTAGCATCTACAGTCCAAAACCAGGCGTCGAACTCTCTTTCTCTCGTACCTGCGAGGCAAAGGGGCAGTTCTCATGCAAGGACAGTTTCTTCTCTAAATGCACTGGGAAATGAAGACGTGATGTTTCCTGATCCACTGCTCTACCACTTTGAGGACAGGGTATTCAACCAACTAGCACAGCAGCCTTTCAGATACGAAGACCTGCAGACGGCCGTTTCAAATCCAAGTAAGTCCACTTTAACGCAACGATGCACACAGTAACTGTGGAAATGCGTTAGGCTATAAGATTGCAATGTGCAGTGGTCGAATCAGTATGTATCCTGGATTTCAGACGTAACAGTTTTGATTGGTTTGATTGAAAAAAGTAAAGAGACGAGATCTCAGTAGCATCATCACTAAAAGTCCCAAGTCCACACACAAGATGCCTTTTTTCCCCTCTTTCATCATTTATGTTCTCCAAGCTTAAGCCAAGGAACCCATCTGATTTTAAAAATATCCACATATCAGATAGGGGTCTGAATTCAAATGATCAGCCAAAATCTCCTGAACGGCGCAGAAAACACAGCCCAGAGGAGGTGAAAGGAGCCTAGTTGTCTTCTGAACACATCAACTACAGTATGCTGGACCAGATATTGTTCTCCACTCCAGCCTCAATGGAAAAGTGAAAAACATTCTGTGTTACATTATCTTGGAGTGGCACGCTTAAACTCAGCCATAATTTAAATGAGATGATTCTAAGAGCAAGATGAAGACTGCTCTAACTGTATGAACCTGTGCAACAGATTGCATCTCTGTGAGGCCTCCAGACAAAAAGCCAAAACTAATAGACTTGTATTTATTGATTGCTGTAATATTTTGCATTAAATCAGGTTTAGTTAAGCTCTTTTTTTGTTTTCCTCACATGTGGATGACTGTAATGTTGGACATGTCCACTGCTCGGTCAGCTGTTACAGTCCTGACTGGAACAGATTCTCTTTCCTCAGCTGTCACACGATCCGTACTGGACTGCAGGCATGCGGGAGTGAACCCAAGTGGAATGGTAGTACGTGATAAGTTGACTTCACTCAATGAGCGTCATATCTGAGCTCTAAGCCGGCTGTAATTGTGTTTGGTTGTGAAGGAAATTAAATTACCTCATATTTATTTATGAGTCTTTATGCATTTAATTAATATGCTACTGATATGATAGCTGAGCTCTTTTGCTTACGCATGAGGGTTATCTTCAAGGTCACAAATACTCACAAACCAGTTGCATCAAGCAGCCTTATATACTCCTAGAAGTAAACTGTCTGCAGGTGTTTAGGGGTTTACTGGGGCACTGTGTGACAGCAGAGAAAGGCCAAACTTGGTGGGAGTTTATTTACAGCTGCCAAACACAAATGGATTTCTCTGTGTGTATTGCATTTCCATGAACAGCTTACCCACTCAAGACATTTCTGTCTTTGAAGGGTTGGATGCCCCGTTCCTGCCGCTCAAACAGTCAGACATGTGTCTGGTTTGCATTGCGTTTGCCTCGTGGGTGCTGAAGACTGCAAATCCACAAGTCGGAGATGCTTGGAAGGCTGGTACGTGTGCAGCATTAGCGTGTTTAATACTACAGAAAATTTCCTCTTTAAAGACTGAAATTACAAAACAATTCTTATTAAGTGATTGCTCTTAAAGTCGTGACACATTGAAACTTGAATTTTAGCAACAGGATTACTCACTTTTTCCCTTATATTTTCCACACAGTTCTGCTGGCCAATGTAAGTGCCCTGTCAGCCATTCGATATTTGCGTAAGTACGTCAAAGCGGAGGCGGCCGGCAGTGAGACGAAACTGCACGGCAGGGCGCTGCCTGCTCCTTCAACTCTCAGCCTCTAAATACGTCGAGGCTGAAGTGATCCATTTTTTTCCAAAAAGTCAGTGGCAAATTGTTGTAACACGTTTGCACTGTGATTACTGATCTTACGTCTCACTGAGCTTTCCAGAGAAAGTGTTTATTTTAATAGCAGTTATTTGACTTGAGTGAAACTTTAACATCCGAAAGTGTTCAGAAAAAAAAATGAAACGACCAAAGGCAAGATGAGGCAAGTTCATCTGACTGAAAGAAGGCTTCAGAAAAATCAGATGCATAAGTATGTGCGAAGCAAGCTTGGAGCTGATAAGTGATAAGTGGATTACTGTGAGAGACTGTAGAGATTCAGGAGAAATTTACAGAAACTTGTTTCCATTACATGACTTTTTGTAGCAGATGCTTCTATTTAAATCAACCAATCTTTAAAATATTCTTACTCACAGTTATTGTATTTTACAGATTTGCTACTGTAACCGCTCCCATTCAGAGGCATAATTTATTTAAGTGGGACAGCATTCTGTGCCAGTATCAGTTATATGTATATTATATATTATGTTAATGGTATTTTATGTTAATGACAGAGATCTGTATACTGTTGTCATATAGGTTGCACTGAGCTGTGTATGTTGATGATAATGGCAATGATGCTTTTCAGTTGAACTAAAGTAAACAGTGTATTTAAGGCTGTGTGCTGTGTGTGTTATTGAAAAAGCAGACGTGCACTCAAACCTTTCTAAACACTAGATGGCGACATAAACTCATGTTACTGGACCCAGCTGTGTGATTTACAATGTCTTTTTTCCCTAGAATGAACAAAATATTGCAGATAAGTCAGTACAGAAATATGAGACTAAGCTTATATGGAAGAATATATTTTAATATAATGTTTAAATTTAAAGAGTTTAAAGTTCAGTATTGTTGGTATTCAAAGAGCACTCTGTCAAGACGTTGTCTCCAGCAGGTGGCAACACTGGACCATAAACTCCAAGATGTTTCAAAGTTCTCTTGATTTGCTAAATAAAATTACAAATGCACCATTTCTGAACTATTTCATACACAAACAGCTCAGCGTGTCTCTAATCAGAATGAAAAACATCCTTTTAAAAAGGTCACATACATGCAGCCACAAACAGCATTTTACTGTGTAACACTACAAATGGATGAACACAAATGTGCATGTAAAAATATCAGTACAAAGTAACCCTAACACTTCTTGTAATTTTTAACACGATCTCGAGTAACAGTTCTTCAGGCTTTCTGTGGATCTTTCAGAGTTCTTTCTGGACATTGGCTGCTTTTTCACTCATTTTCAGTTCAGTCCTTGTACCTGACTATTTTCAAAGGAATCTTTTTGTTGTTGTTGTTTGTTAAGCCAGTTAACACTGACTTATGAATCATTTGAGCATGAAAAAGGTGGCTAACAGTGATGAATCACTGTTGTGTCTGCACGTGACAGACAACTTAGCAAATAACTTTAAATTGTATCTTCAGGCACTTTGTTACTAGCAGAAATCTAGTTTCTCATAGCTTACAATCATTTTATTCATTGAATCTAGGAAAAATACTAAAGAAAAGACAAATATAAAATAGTATTTTTGCACCAACTAAGGTGGATGGTCATACAAAATACTGACTTTTAAAACTGGTTAGAATTGTACAACTCTCAACTCTAACCCTGAAACTCTTGTTTTTAAATCATTTACTGTATTTCTATGTATGCCTGCATGTTTCAGTCAATTGCACTACATTTTCCTACAAGATGTAAAGAAATTAGAGAGGTCACATGATTTTTCCAACGCACTGTACAATCTATTAATCACAGGTAAACTGTTGTTTATTATTTGCCTACATGGAAACTAAGTCTTACTAGACTTTGAACGAGGCACCTGGTGAGCTAGTGTGTGTAGACTGCAGAAAACCTGTTTTACAACATAAGGTTTGCGTGAAAAGACTTGTTTTATTCTTACATTATTGCTGTTATTTTCTCACGTTTTAATACAAACCGATCCTTCACCACTCACTTTTTATTTTATTTAAAGCCAAGACACTTTTATTACCTTTAAAGTGTTCCTATTACTATATGGAGAAGAGGACAAAACAGACACAATATACTGAAACTTTGAACACTTTTATTTCCAAATATAAATAAGCACCTCAAACAAAAATGAAAAAAAAAAAAAGCCACAGAGGTATCAGTACTGTGCACTTTTGATATTATTATTATTAATAATTCAATATTAGTCAGTTACAGCCACATCTATTTTCCTTGACAGTATAGCACAATAAAATAAGAAGTGTGCAAGATTTACAAAAATATACATATATTCTTTACTATAACAAGCCCTGATGGAATGCTTCAATAACATTACACATTACAGTATAATATGAAATGAACAGCCTGTTTGAAAAACCTATAAATATTTTAAAAAACTGGGTTTACTACAGATAAAACCAATGACAGTGCACTTACAGCATATAGCAGATTTAGAAAATATTATTCAAGCTACACAGTATATACAGCATCCTCTACTGTCTCCTTCCACAAATGCTACATATTAAACAGACAACTGAATCCTTTGTTTGCCACTTCCATAACGTTTTGCTTCATCCCGTCATTCCTCTGCTCAACTGCCCGACGTCTAACAAAGCAGTTCCTGGGATTTGTTGGTTCCTACTGTACACAGTGGGACCAGCACGATGCTTGCTGTGCTTGCCGGCTTTTATTATCCCCCTGATAGAGATCTGTTGTTTGCACACGTCCAGACGAGCGCCGGGCCATCCTTTTTGTTTTATGACCATCTCTGTGGTGTTGCCATGGCACCAAGCCCTCTGGCCCCAAAGTCTAATCCTGTCCAGTCTGTTGAAATTCCAGCCATTGGCTGGATCATTCCTGTATCACAGTCGAACTCCCAAATGTTGTCATAGTCTACTTCCTGGTCATCTGGTTCTGCGGGTTCGAGGTATGAATTGCGACCTATAAGAATGGAAGACAATTAACATACTTGTAGTTTCATGCAGCAAAAAGCAAACCTCACCCTGTTTAAGTAAACTTGGAAGCAGTCCCAAAGTAATTATGGTGTTGTGTGCATTGTCCCAAAATATGGTCTCACTGTATAAACCAGTAGAGCTGCATATCACTGCTGCACCACCTTTACTTTTTATTTAAGGTCAATAGTAAAAAACGTGCAGCCTGTCAAATAAAATCACCCTGTAAAATCATGTTTACTAGTTCATCTTGATAATCGGATAATCTGGACTGACCAGAGAAATCCTAGTCTTGTTTCATCAATGATAGCAGAGCCTGTGTGAGCAGTTGTGTGCTGTCAGTCACAGTGGAGTGATAAATCCAATCTGTTGAGCAGTGTTCTCTTACACTGAGCTTCACCCTGTTGGGACAACTGCACCAGCGTATTTAGAGCGACACTAAGCTCTAATTCACTGACACATTTGCACATTTCCTACACCTTCAAATCTGCAACCTTTAACCTTCCGTCTACCTGCTGACAGACCCGGGAGTTTAATCACACCAAAGTGTGCACAGTGTTGAATTTACAGTGTGGTGGAGCGTGGCCAATGTGGTGTGTCCTTTTAGGCACACGGGCTCAAAGTGTGGACTTTCATAGCTCAAACTTTGAGATTAGAGATTTCAAAGAGTGCCCATTGTTTCTCCACAAAGAAAAAAAATAGGCCTCTGTGTCTTTGTTCACAGGATGAAAAATGGGCTAGGAGCACAAAATGACACACAGGTGTTCTAAACATAAAAGGAATGTTTTATTTGCCTTGTGATTGCATGCCTTTAATTCTTACCTGGTGAGTAACCATAATGCATCTGAGGCTGCTTTCTGGCAGAGCTCGACGGGTGAAGTATCTGTCAGCAGATGTGAAAACAGAGATAGTTACTTCCTGTGATCAGTTACAACAAACATCCTCATGGGTTCTTAAAAATGTGTGTTTCTTCTGAACCTGTTTAAATATCACCTGCAGCACACTTGCTGTGCTACCATACAGTTTATCATTTCACTCTGCACTACTGCATTCCAGAAACCGGAGTGTCCTGGGAGATGAGTATCTCTGTGCCTCTCACCTGCTCTTGCATTTGACCTGGCACAGGCAGCAGCTTTAGCCTTGACACAGCCTCTGCTCTCTGCTGCGCTTGGTTCTCAGGTGTGTCCATCTCCAGGTCCAGAGCGTGGCCCTGGGAGTTGGTCAGGACCAGGCTTCTCCTGCCGCGTCCACCCATAGGAGGGTCGTGGAGCTGGAAGGAGGAGGGCAGCATCTGGGGTTCCTGGTGGTGGTACTGCTGTTGATTCAGCTCTTGCCAGAGCCGCGGCTAAGAAACAAAGAAATAAGATATGCATTTTTAGCCCAAATGTTGCAACATTCCTCAGTTACAGTGGACAAAACAATAAATGTATCCAATAAAATAAATGATGGCTTCATAAAGAGGAATAGTGCAGTAAAACTGAATATTTTACTGCACTTAAAAATAAAATTAAGCCAAACTAAAATAATTAAATGATTGGTTGGCTAAATCACAATTTAAAACTTTTAAAACTTCTATAGAAGATTTGGCATGTTCTAAAAAAAAAGAGTTATCATATGACCAAATACTCATGTGTTTACGAGTGTTTGCACTGCTTGATATCAGACAGGCTGTGCAGGTGTAAATTGAACCTGTGGATCCAGTATCATTGGCCCACTTACCACTGGCCTGGCCTCTTCCAAGGAGTAGATTTCGGGGGTGCAGGGCTCATCGTAGAGAGGCGACAAGGGTTGTCGTGGGGCACACATGTCCGAGTGGCGCTGGGAGATGTCAAGGGAGTACTTCAGGGATGTCTGAGGAGTGCTCCAGCTGTTAGACTGGAGAGGATTCAAACAGAGGCAGGAGTTAGCTTTACATTAAGGAGAAAAAGAAGCGTCACTCACCAGTTTCCTTGCATTTGTAATGATAGACACAGGAACTAGAAAAATCAACTAATCCACAATTAGTTGTGAGTGTTACAGTGTGATTGCTGTGATTGTGTGTTTGGGACTAATTCCAGATCTGCACCAGTGGAGCAGTAGAGAATCCCTCTGAGTGCACCAGACTGGCTTAAGCTCTGTTTATAAACTCTAAGAGAGATTTCATTCCTTGCATCTTTGATTAAATTGATCTTTCAACCAGCCTAAGTGCCAGTGTTACTCCATTTGTTAACACCATATGCATGATCGCCTGTCTCAGCCTATTGCCTGGTGTCTATTTAAGTTACCGCACACATGACACGTAAAATACGTCAGCGGTCTCAAAGGGAATATTCGGTTATCGAGTTAGACGCCAGACTGAATTACCTTGACAAGTGGAGCTTTCTCCAACCGCTGTGGGCTGGCCCGGCTCTGGGCAGAGTAGGGTATGCTGTAGAGCTGAGACAGCTTGGAGCTCTCTGCAGGCTGGAGGTAGGAGCTGTGCTGAGGGGATGAGTAGCGCACCGACAAAGGTCGTAGGTCACGCTCGGGCCTGGTGTGGGAAGACATGCTATTGCTTCTGCTGCCTAGCTGGGCAGTCTCGGTCGAAGAAGGACGGCTGGAACTGTACTGTAAGGACAACACACCCAAAGGACAAAAGTCAGCCAAGAACTGGAGCTTTAGAGCACATGTGCCAGCACAGGCTGTCTCTTTAGCTTCTGTTTGCTCATGTTTTTAGCAAACAGAGTCATGTGAGTGTGAGAGAAAAATGTCTCTATCTGTTTAATTTGTGCCTTAGATCTGAAGCTGAATACTAACATCTGGGCATGCAGCACGCTCTACTTTAGCTAATTGGATAGGCAGGCAGCTTCCCCCCCCCTCTCCTGGAGGGGTTTGTTCAAATGTCCTGATAATGCAGAATGATTAGGAAACTGCTGAAGCAGAAGCTAAGGGTCTCTTATGACTCCAAATCTGGAGTTTTCACAGATAGGCATCATTTGAGTGAAAATTACTTTGTTCTGTTTTTCCTTTTCTTTACTGGAAGGCCTGAGGATCAGCACCCGAGCCTTTGTAACAGGAGCACTTTGGTCTCTAGACCTTGCTTAATAATTAACTTTGTGAAAGAAAGCATCTGGTTGCTCAGCTCCAACAAAACAAACACAGGCTTTTTTTTCACAACTCTGACCATATTTATATCTGTGCAAATATTGGTGCGTGCGATTAAGTTTATTAGATCACTTGAACACTCATGATTGAGAAGTAGCACACAGCCGACTTACACAACGGGGCTCAGAGTACCCAGGGGTGAGAGGGTTTTCGTCATGAATTGGGAACTGAAGGTTTCGGGATCCTCGTCCACTCGGTGGCTGGCTAGACTTAACAGACTCCATCCTTCCTTGGCTGTGTCCACTCCACCTGTCAAACTGAGGAGCCTGGAGATTAAAGGGCACAAAGCACGCATTAAATATGTAAAGCAAGCGACTGTGAATAAATCTTTCAGACTTTGGTCATGTCTAGACCTACGGTAAACTGTTAAATTGGTAACACAGCAGCAAAAATAGAGGAAGTCAAGTATATAATCATGCTGAGTGTTAGTTTACAAAAGAGGCAAGGCCAGACTCATACTTTAATTCACTCCACCCATATTTTCACAAGAGATAGCTCTCTTAATAGCAGCTGTGGTCAGTTTAATTATGTTTGTCCCCTGAAAGCAAGAAGCAGGCCTCACCTCCGTCTTCGTCGGGGTGTAGATGATGTCATAGACGGGAGGCGGGGGGCTGAGAACAGGCACGTCAGCAGCTTTGAACTGCTGGATCCAGTCGCAGAACTCGGTCCTGTCCAGACAGGACACCACTATGGGGTTGATCATCTTGCCTGGGAAGAGAGGAGGGGAGGACAAAGCCTGTCATTCGGTTCACTTGCTCACTGGAATGTGCTATAGCAAGATTGTCATTCAGCAGGGATAAAATGTGGGGGGGGGGGGTTACACTCTGTGACGCTAGCAGATTCATGGAAAAGGGCACTTAGCACAGAAACATGCATAAGAATGCAGGCTCATTAAAATCTCTTTAACATGGATATGACTAAAGAGCAGTGCACTGATTCACGGTGTTTACCTTCAATCATGAAGGTGTTGGGCTTGACGTCTTGACAGGGCGTGGTCACTGTAATCATGTTGAGCGGAAGTTTTCCCTGCAATTGTATAACAACAGGTTAACACAACTTCCTCGTGCACACTCTGAATATGCTGGATGCACTGAGCCTGGGCTGTGACTCATTGGAACATCAGAAAGGGGTCAACCTTACCTTATAGAAGAGCCCGTCGTTCTCCTCTGATAGGATGATCAGGGTCGATGGGTACATCACCAGCAGCCTGTCATTCTGTTCCTGAGGACAGAGAGATTTATGAAGCGTGTGGTTTTCTTTTGCTGAGATTTTATATTCTTTTTCAACCAGAAGCATACATGCATACAGTTTCCCATTTTTGTATATCTTGTTTACATATTTTACCATGTCCTCTACTGTGTGCCTTTCACTTGATTTGTATGTATGCCTCCTGTTTGTATATATTTTCCCTGTTTACTGTTTATTCCTGGTGTCTTACTATTTACATTTTATTCCTGCACTTGATTTTGGGGTTTTCTCTGTGTTGTTCTCGGGTCTTTTACCTTACTATACTAAACTCCTTGGGGCAACCGATGTTGTGATTTGGTGCTATATATATACATACATATATATAAAACTGAATTGAATTGGAGAAACATGTTTGAGCCAGAACTTATTTTTTAATTAGAGGACAAACAGGCACCAAGTACCTCTGAAGGTAAGACGGCAAGCCCTGATAAGTCAAGCAGCGATAAGATACGAATAACCTCCGGTCCAAGCGTTAACAAAACCAGCAGCATTATCTTGCTGTGAGAGGTACACTTTAAATCTCAGTAGGATTTCCACTCAGAACCAGTTAGTGGGGGGATTTAAAGGTGCGGCAGAGGGACGGTTTATGTTTCTACTCTCTCTCTCTCTCTCTCTCTCTCTCTCTCTCGGAGGGCGTGTCTGGATAGACAGCTGACATTCCAGCTGCGAGGTGAGTCGAGTCACTGCGTGAGCCCAGCAAATGCCTCTCACACACCCAGGCCCTAAATCTCAAGCACTTCAATGGGACTGCCGATTTTTTCCCACAGAAAATAAACTGCAGAGATCCATGCAAGTTGTGTCATGACTACTGTTTTTTTTTTATTGGCTGCTAAATGAAGCCCTGTTTGCAGTACTTTTTTTTGTCTTCTTATATATTTTTCAGGAGCAACCAGGTTGCAGGTGTCTCACACTGCTGGTGCAGCATGACAGGAAACAAAAAGGAGCTGCAGGACATTATATACACATATAGACTCCACCCTTTTCATTCACTCCTTGCATTTTGTTGAGCTGATGTTTGTGTTGCACAATGTGAAAACTATGTGAGTCACCTAGATTAAGGGCTGATGTTATCCTGCCTATAATCATGGGAAAAATTCTCAGAGTTTGAAAACATGAATGTATCATTTGTTACAGTCTGTACAGTAATAGCCAAGTGACCCATAACAGTGATTCAGTCTTGATAAGAAGCAGAGGTGACGTACCTGGCAGGGCAGGTGCTGCAGTCGCACCTTAGTGACATAGGTGATGGTGCCCAGGCTGTCTCGCTGTGAGCCTTCCCACTCGTGGATGGGATCTCTGTTGATGGAATTTCTCAGCTCCTCTCTTCCCTCGAGAGAGTTGTCCTTGTTGAGCTACACGAGTGAGTACACAAGAGATGAGTTAAGTGAGTCAGATCATCACCTGAGTAAATATAAGAAAAGCTCTGCTTTTCCTGAAACATAATCATGTTCGTCTGCTTTCCTTCCCCGGCTTGTACGCCAACGCCGTTTTAAAGAACTCACGGCTCTGTTTCTTTTCTCTTTTTTTTCGTGACACATCCAAATTCACGTGTTTTATCAACTAATTCCCCACCTGTGGGTGAAGAGTCAGCACTTTACCCCTGCACAGATGTGAGGGTTAGTTTGATGTAGGCCATGATGCGGTCAAGGCCACTCCCTAGTATCGAAGCCTCAGGGAGAGCCAGCAGTGAGTGACCCACTTGACTCACCTACATCTACACGCACGCACCCATCCTGTTTTATGAGCCAGGACTGAAGCCAAAGCATTTTTCTGGCTAATTCAACGTGTGACTTAAGAACACACACACACATACAGAGGCCAAATGTAATGAAAAAAACCACAGGCGAGGCTGATGAACTTACTCTCACTCTAGTGTAGTTTTCTGGTGACATTGCAGTTCCTCCATTAGCTTCAATGTTTTCTCTGAGCAGCCCAAACCACATGTCCATTTCTTCTTGGTTGGCGAAGTAGACGATGATGGGATTCAAGCTGACGCCTGCAGGATGTAAAAGGTCACAGGTCAAAAATGTAAACCGCTTCCTCTTTCTAAGCCCTTTTTTTTTAATCTCACATTGGCAGATCATTCATGTCCACAGTCTGCCTGCTTTGATGTTTTGAGGGCGTTATGTAATAAGGGCCATAAATGTGAACACATGTTCAGGACAGTCAACCACATGTAAGACCTATGTTGGAAAAACCCCTCTGACCTGCTGTGTTTGGTATTTAAGGATTGTAGGAGATTTTCCTTCCCACACAGTGCTTATCCAGAAGGAATGAACAGGACCTGGAATGAATAGATCTGGAATCTCCCTCTACCTATCAGTCCCACACATACCACAGATAACCAGCACAGATAGTCAGATAGTCTATTTCATTCCCGTCCACTGGCTTTTTACTGTAATCGTCTGGAACCGTGAACCTGTTGACTGCTCCCTTAATAAGCAGCTCGTCTGGAGTCTTGTGTTGACTTTCTTTTCACTGCAGGTCTTAATTTTCGACCTTGACCACAGCTCTCCCTAAAACTTAAAGTTATCTTTTTCACTCCCTCAAATCTTTCCTTTTTTTTTAAAGTTCAAGCATGCCGAACATTACGAAAACGTCTCTCCCGGCTTTCAGTCAGTCAGGTCATTGACTGTTGTTGAAAATGTGCCGCAATAAACATCTTGTTTTCACAGCTACATGTGTAAAAGCTTCCAGGAATTTTTACACATCCTCTCGTGTTGCTTTTGCACAGTCACCCTTCTAAGTCATCGACAGCGCATTTTCGACTCAGTGAGGGGAAGACGGCGGCCTCCCTCAGAGAACCGATGTACATCAGCTCTCCCTTTTTGACTCAGAACTTCCTCACGCTTCCTCCAAATGTTTCCGGGCAGCTGTGCCCTGGGGAAGGTTAATGAAGTTTAAAACCGACCAATAAAAACACAATAGTGTTGAATAACAGGCTTGATCTGGGAAATTGCGAAACCAACTGCGTGAAAGAGCAACGCCGGGGAATGTCAATATTCCGGCAGCAGATATAAAAGTCCATTCCACTTCTCTCGTTTTTATTTCCTGTGCTATTACAAAAGCTATGTAGCCACAACAGCTTTTTTGTGATTTTAATTTAAAAACTTTCGGATGCTTTTTTTTCATGCCCATTCAAAGTTCAAAAGCTAAGTGGCATTTCAGCAAGCATTAACCTGAGCAGTTTTTGGAAAGTGGCACCATAGATTATAGGCGGTGACAAGGTTAAGAGCGGTAGCTGGGCTTTTCTGCTCGACAGCTGGGCCGACTGAAGTGCACCTGTTGTCTAACAAGCGGGGTCTTTAAGGCCAGTTTGGCCCTCCCTGACCGAAGGCGAAGGGGCCCAGCTCTGGTTCATCTCGGTTTTGAGAGGAGGTGAAGAGGTGAGAGGGATTGCGGGACCTTTGAATCCCCAGAATGTGATAACAGTGGAAACGCTGCAGTCTAGAAATAGTGTGTTTTTTTTGTGGTGGGTTTTTTTCTAAAGAGAGGAGAATTTTTACTTTGATGAACTGATGAGGCAGTTCGACACAGCTGACCACACAACAGAAGATTAAAACAATAAATAAAAATTATGTCAGTCTGTCTCATCATCAAAAAGAGCCATCCACAGCTCTACGTCATACATTTTCAGTCTAAGTGATCAATTGCCTAAATTCCACAAAGCCAAAGAAACAAAACAGCATTATTGGATACCACGGCACAATGCCAGCAACCGCTTGTGTCCTTTCTACTCAAGTCAAACATACCGTTTATTTGAAAGGCGAATTCCTGGGGTTGGCTGTGATTGCAGTTCTGCTGCAGGCTGCAGATAGTGAGTTCTTTCAACGGAAGAGTCCCCTGCACATAAACAGTAAAACAACTTCAGTCATGGCGCTTTTCACTCATTTCACTTTGCAACTTGTTCTCTAATGTGTGCCTTTCTCTTATTTTTATAGCATATATTGCTTTTGTTTTGTATTTATTCCTGCTGTGTACTATTGATATTGACCCACAATTTCGTTGTGCATGCACAATGACAATAAAGGGCTATTCTATTCTAATCTCTTCACTTGCACACAAACATTCGTTCATTCATAAACTACAAACTGTTCACTGCATCATCATCAGAGCTGCTATATGATCTGTTTGAGCCATCTGTTCAGCTCTAGTTCTTAACCAAAAAGTATTCACCATGACGGTGAGGTCAGTGTTGGAAGTCAATGAAGTATTCATGTCTGACTTCCATTTTCCGTCATCTATAAGCCTGACTAACACTGCACACAGATGCTTAGCTGTCTCTTTTAGAGAAGGGGTTTAATTGGCGGCAGCTACTGATGATTAATGGCTGCTCACGTTTTATGAGACAGGTGAAGACGTGCAATCATACCTTCTGTTTACCAACAAAGTGCTGGTTGACAGGGGGATCTATGTCAGAGCTTATGATGACGTGACAATCTTTTTTTTTAATCTATCCTGAAATCGTGAGGATTTAAAGGAAGGGATTGTTGATAATGTTGCTTGGATTTTGAAAACTCACCTGGTATGTCAGTCCGGTTGTGTTGTTGGAAACGAAATGAAGGTGTGTCTGGAACAGATCCAGGTAGCAGTCGTGTATATCCTGAAGAGACAGTAAGAGAAGATGAAATTTGCCGTGTAGTAAAATCTATCCCATCTGTGAGGATTACTGTTTTGCATTAAAACTGCAATCTCCGGTTGCAGGTAAATGAAGCTGTGTATGCATAAAGGCCCATGCGGAGGCGCACGTTATTACTGTTTATTTTGGATCACACCATCTTACTCAAGCGTCTTCCTCTGATTCACTGAGTGCCCACCGTCTTGTTACAGTATTATTTTTGCTCTTTACTGTACAGTATGTTCTTTTCCCACCGTGACGTCATTCCTTCAGTGAATCTTTTACGCTTATTGACAGAGCTGTTGTGTCACAACTTTGACAAACTGCAGTTCCCACCATGAGGAGCCAGCAAGTCCTCTATCTGTGCCTGGAATCAGACACACTCTCTCTGTACCCTGAGGTTTTCTCATGAAGCTGTTTCACAACCACAGCCTATGCAAGCATGTCCAAACACAGGCTGCGGTTCTCTTTTTGGAAAACGGATTGGATCATTCGCAGCCAACCAGTGCGTCAAAGCCAGCAGCGAGTTTCATTGTGTTTGGTGGCTGCAGAGCCACATCCTGTTACTCTCCACCTGTTTTGTTTTTTTTGTTTTTTCGGCTTCTGACACTCACTGGGTTCCCACAGGGATGACTGGCATGATGTGTCACCATAGGCTTGGCCATTGTTGGAGATGACTTTAGCCGCAACGGGGATTTTGTAGTGTGATCTTTGTTTTCTTTTACAGCTGTGTTCCTGACATTGCGACACACGGTCATTTAAAAAAAAAAAAGGTGCTTTGCTGCGCTCACCTGGCAGTGGAGGAAGCGGAAACGAACTTTGGAGCTGTGAATCATCCGTCCATAATTCTTCACATTGATGCTGCTCTTCTTCCAGCCACTGATCGGGTCGTAAGCAAACGGAGGATCCCATTTGATGTTTTCTATCGTCTGCAGATCTTTAGGGGACATTTCCTGCAACCACCAAGTCACAATATTAGTTCGGGCATGTCAGCAGTAAAGCAGTCAGACCTGAATTTAAAGTCAGAAAATTTGGCACAGGGGTTGAAAACCACAGCCGAGCAGTTCTGCTTGGCATGTAGATGAATGACGTTATGTTTTCGGAGCTAATGGAGGTACGTACCTTCCTCGGGGTGACAGTGCAGAGGATATTTATGATGCTGTTGGACTTCTCCTGTCCCTCTTGGGGATTATACTTGCGAAACAAGCGACTGCTGTCATGAGAAAGGAAAGCTATGTGTTAATACTCACTCTCCAGTGTTTACCACCTAATCCATGTTTAGCTGTTTGGTTTATTTCCCAATCTAACTTCACGCCTATAGAGATTCCAATATTGTCTCCTATGTATAGTTAGTGAAATAACCAAAATCTAATGTTTGTTATAGCAAAGCTTTTCATTCCAAAGTCCCACTTTAGTTTAAATCACGTTGTCTGCCTCCTAAATCAATCAGCATCCCTATGCCTGGCTCCCACTCTATCAGTGCCAGTCCTTTAAATGATAAGAACAACTGAGTCTTGTGTTTGTGATAGCGAGGATATCCACAGGGAAAAATCAGCATTCAATGTCTCTCTTTGTTTTGCATGACCCTCATCTATTACCATTTGTGTCACATCTTCACGAGGAAGCTCCCTCACTGCAAAGATAAGGCTTTAGAGACTGCTTTTACAGCTTCCGCTAGTAGTTTATCTGCTTATCTGTACATATGTGTGCCAGTGTCCTCAGTTTAACAACGCCGGCTTTTGTTTTTATGCTGGGAATCAAGGGTTGTCCGTCCAGGAAGTCCATGTGCAGAATTAATTATTTATTAGTGCCTATTGAACAATAAAATAATAAAACTTTGTAAAATGCATTTATGCACAGTGAAAAAATATAATGGTCCTGCATTGTGGTGTAATCTGCAACTGCAAGGTGACAGAGGAATGTGTTGTAGATAATAGACAGGTAGTGGACTCGCACACCCAACATTCTCCAAGTCACTGCTGTGGCATTCAGCACCACTCACTCCCCTTTTCTTCAGGGAATACCTGAGCCTGGCCTGATTCTCCAACACAAAGAGGTTGTACGGTAACAGAAAACAGGAACACTGACTGTATTGTTCGTCCTGATCCAATGATCCTGCCTGGAAGGTGTATCACTGTCCAAGTTTGAGCCGCTGAGCTTTTGAAACCAACTGTCTTTTTAGGGTCGCACTGCTCATCCTTTTATTTAAAAAAAACTTTAAAGCTACATGAGATGTTTAACCAAACTACATCCTGAATCGTTAGTCAGAAGATGAAGAATAGAAGCAGAGGTGAATTAGAACCAGATGTGATGGTCTAGCAAGGCTGAATCAAGGGTAACATGCCCAGGCATATAATCCTGGGGGATTAAAAGAAAACCAGGTAGAAAACCAAGTGTAAGCCAGCCATCTCCATAGTCACGTAGTCATGTACTAACTTAGCAGACTAAACCTTATCATTTAAGAATAACAGATCAAAATCAATCATGTTAATACTCAAGTCTGGATTGTTTTTTGGATTGTTCCCTCTTTTGGAGGGAAAACAGAGTAATCGACAGCTGGCAGATCATCTTCACAGAGATGCAAAGAGGAGGCAAATGGTAACTGGATCATTGACACCGTTGGCCAGACAGACAGGCTGCTCAGGCACGACTCCGGGACTATTCTGTATTATGATCCTGAACCTGGCCCCACAAAATGCACAACCTCTGTGTAACCCCACTTCTCAAACCCTCAAGAAATACCAAGAATACCTTCCGGTTGAAAGCCAGTGTCTAAAATAACAATCTGCTGTCAAGGGCATGACATGTGCTCTGTTTGCACACCGACACAAGTACAGTATGAGCACCCGGAGAGACTGAATAGTTCTTACCTGTTTCTGCGTATGAAACTCTTGCTGGAGAATCTGAAGTTGTGCTGGGGGACACATGACATACTGCTCCCCATGCTGCTTTCCTGTGTCGGGGTCTGCGCCTCTGTGTAGATACGCTGTAAAGTCCCTCTGTGATGGATGAGTCTAATCCAGACGAGTGGTGCGCTCACTGCTGAAGTCAGACTTGTACTGAGGCAGAAGTAGGCAGGGTGAAGAGTCACTACTGTGTGTGAGTAAAAGGGGGTGGAGTTTGGGGCTGTGTCACAACAGGCTGTGTGTGTGTGTGTGTGTGTGTGTGTGTGTGTGTGTGTGTGTGTGTGTGTGTGTGTGTGTGTGTGTGTGTGTGTGTGTGTGTGTGTGCTCGGTGAATAAGGACACACACTCCCCCGACTTGCCCTGTCTGCTAAATCAATCCCAACAACAAAGCCAACAGGAGGGGGTTCAAGGAGAAGTGTGCCATTTCACACCTTCCTGGAGCCAAATGGAGCTCATTGTTGGCTCACCGCTGCAATAACTGGCCACTAAACACACTGGATGGTGTGTGTCAATCACAGGGGAAGATGGGAACTTCTGCTGGCATGTCCAGACATGAAAATGCCTCCACACTTAAGTATTCTATTTATTACTGCAAGGTAAGTATCTGTGAGCTTTTGGTTAGTAGATTGGATATAAAACACAGCACAGAGCTTAAAAAGGGTCAAAACATCACTGTTAACCCCAAAGAGGGGAAAATGTCTGGCGTCACATCGTTTTCAGAGCACGGATATATGAAATATGATATTTTCTTATCCAGCGATACAAGCAGAGGAAACAGGATGCTTGTGAATTCAACCACCGAAATTTTCATAAGGCAAGAGGTGTATGCAAACACATCTTGTTTGCGTTTTAAGAGGATGTTCCCAAATTAAATATCCACTACCTAAAAGTGAGAGTCACTCTAAGAAGTTATTCGGGATTAATAGGTCTGAACACCCATATCTGGTTAAAGGTGTCAATTCCCAGGTTTCCAACTTCCTGAACAAGCGGCCTTATCAGTCAGACAACGGAGCCCAAAACTCATGATCACGCTCTGTTTGCTCATTGATTAGATCATTGTCTGTGCTGAGCTGCTGCACTAGTGTCATAAATTTTAAGCGCACGCTGCGGTCTGTCAGTTGATCCCAGCCTGTTCAACCAGTTGTTTAAACGGATACACCTGAGGCGCTAACAGTCATCAGCCTCCAAACTATGCCATCTTTCTCACTGCGTTATAATGTTCTCTGAAACCCCGTTTGAGGGCTCGAGTAATTTAATCAGCAGTGGAAGTGAATATAAAGCGTCTCGGTAAGCGGCAGACGACAGAATTGAGACCAGATAAGAGGGGGGATCGAGATAAGCAAAAACCCAAGCAAAAAGAGAGGAAGAAAGGCTGAATGTGGCTGTTGCCAGGCAAATTTTTCTTAAGAGTATCATGAAATAATAATAATAATAACTTATACTATAATGATATGTAAGGTTTATAATAAACATGTGATTCCTTTTAGAATATATCTAACTTTTTAAATTTAAAATAATGCTAGTGAGCAAATGATTATGTAGCGGTAGCAGTATGTATTTATTAGCAGTGTTATTTACTTTTTGTTGATTTTACCCACATTTAAAAACTTATTTCAGCTGCTCCCTTATTCACAAGGTGACAACACAGCACATGGACCCAGGTATTATATTTTGTTTTTACTCCGGATCCCCTTCCTGACAAATCTCTGTGATTTGTGTCTCCTCCTGGTTTCAGCACCGGAGACCTTTCATGTGTTGCTACATTTTTACCTCCAGTTCAACCAAAACAAAAGATCACCAAAGACAGGGTCTGAAGATGTCACAGATATTTTACTCAGTAATCAAGCAGACTGGAGTTTTAACATTTATTTTTACTTTTCAGGTCTGGCTGTGGATCATCATGGAAAAAGCAGGAAGATGAATTTGATAATTCACACACGCAGCCAGAAGTGACTCACACTCATAGTCATAATATTACAAAGGAAAAATGAAACAGGGAATTTTCCCTGTGAGATAAATCCACTTTAAGTTGCTTTGGTCAGTCAGGTGCCTCATCACGCACACTTTTTATCAATAATAAGTTTTCCCAGATATTTCACCATCTAGTACAGAAACAGGTTGTATGAGACAGAACCCAGAGGTGATAGACAAGTGCTCTAAATCTGCCCCAAACACACACTGATAATTCAGGTCGAACCTACATTTTATGGCATAAATGCTATTTGCAGTATTTCTAAATCTCACCATGACTTTTCAGGAAAAATGGTGGTAAAAAGATATTCAAGCTTCCCAATCTTGGGCTCCCGAAGTACTGGCAAAATTGATCCTTAACTGTGGAAGCCTGAATATAGTTACTAAATATACAAGTTTTTGGATAGGCTGGAAGCACAAAAGTCAAATATGTAAATATCCATATTTACAGTTTAACTCATGTAGTTAGGCCACCTTTTAAAGATGCCTAATGTTCTGCCTTGGATCAAAGCTGTGGCCAGACTTTTCCCCCCATTAGCGATAAAGCGAACACAGAACAAACAAGCCACACATTAGCTGGAGTGAAAATTTCTGTTCCTGGCGTGTTTTGCAATCCTGTGTGGTCACTAAAAGTACCTACACCTTTTCAACAACAGGAATGGGCGAGCCGCATCTCATCATGTTTGCAACAGACACCAGCGATCCAAGAACGGCTCATTATGCATCGTTTGGTCAGGCGTTATACACTGTTACTTTCCTTTGTGTGACATCATGAATACCTTTAAGCAACTGCTGTTCCAAAATGTGCGCTGTTATATTCATTGTAATGCTTATTGTCTCTGTAAAGGTGGCGTTTTAAACTCCTGTGTTATCCTTGAACAACGTATGTGACCAGGAAGCTTGTAGTAACACAGGACTTTCCTGAGCCTACAGCACAGAGACTACAGAAGCATTATAACTCTCCTACAGGTAGTTTAACATTACTCAATAGGAAGAGGAAATACTTGGAACTATGTCAAAAACAAGACCTATCTGGAAGTCAGTTTCTTTATTCTGACTCATGTAGGACGGATCACATTTTCCAAACAAGTCCGCTATACACGGCAATTTCCAAACAGTTTCTATTGAAATTAACGACTTTGTTTCCATTTTCCAAATATAGTGCAGTCAAAAGCTATTTGACAGCACTCTTTCCTGATTTCTTTCTTTATGCATATTTGTCACACTTACATGTTTCCAGTCATCAAACAAAACAAAAAAACCTGAGTAAACACAAAAAAATATGAAATTACAATTTCATTTATTAAGAGGGAAAAGTTATCCAAACCTACCCAGCCATGTGTGAAAAGTTTAATCATGATTTTAAAAAGTTAAATCACGGGTTAGCTCTAAATAAGTCACATTTTTTGGAAAGCTGAGTTTAATTTCACTAAACACACTCAGGCCTGATTACTGCCAGAGTTACCGAATCAAGAAATCACTTAAATAGAAGTTGTCTGACAAAATAAAGTACCCTAAAAGACCTCAAAAAGCAACAAATAACAGCATGATCTAAAGAAACAGCTGAGAGACAAAGTCACTGATGTCTATCAGTCCAGAAAGGGTTACAGAGCCATTTCTAAGGCTTTGGGACTCCAGCGAACCACAGTGAGAGCCATTAGCCACAAATGGAGAAAACATGGCACAATGATGAAGCTTCCCAGCAGTAGTCAGCCTACCAAAATGATTCCACAAACACATCAACAACACATCCAATGGAGTGACAAAAGAACTGCAGCCTCATTTGCCTCAATTAAGAGTTCATAATAAGAACATTATAAGAAAAGGAGAAGGAGACCAGGCAAAAATGGCATCCATGGAGAAAACCACTGCTGCCTAAGAAGAACACAAAGGCTCATCTCAGATTTACCTAAAAAATATCTTGATGAAAATATCCAAGACTTCAAACTTTTTGGAAGGTTTGACTTCTGTTACATGTGACATAAAACTAACACAGCATTTCATAAAAAGACCATCATACAGATGGTCAAACATGGTGGTGGCAGTGTGATAGTCTGGGGCTGCTTTGGTGCTTGACCTGCTGTAATTGATGGAGCCATGAATTCTGCTCTCTACCAGAAAATCCTGAAGGAGGATGTCCGACCATCAGTTCATGCCTCGAAGCTCAACCTCATTTGAGTTATGCAGAAGTGCAATGATCCAAAACAGCAGCAAGCCTACCTACACAAAAAATAAATAAATAAAATAAATAAGGCGGTTTTGGAGTAGCCTATTCAATGGCCGGACTTATATCAGACTGAGATTGTTTGACAGGATCTTAAACAGGCCATTCATGCTCCAACACCCTCCACTGTGGCTGAATTAAAACAATTCTGCAAAGAGCAGTGAGCCAGAATTCTTCCACGGTGATGTGAAAGATTCACTGGCAGTTAAGATAAGATAAGATAAGATAAGATAAGATAAGATAAGATAAGATAAGATAAGATAAGATAAGATAAGATAACCTTTATTAGTCCCACACGTGGGAAATTTGTTTTGTCACAGCAGGAAGTGGACAGTGCAAAAGTTCTGAAGCAAAAATTAGAATACAATAAGAATAAATACAGTACACAACTGTACAGAATAGAATAAAATAAAAATAAAATACTATATACAGTAGAATCAAATTTACAATAGGATAAATATAGAATACAAATGCTATATACAACGTTATGACAAACGCTTGATTGTAGTTCTTGCTGCCAAATTTGGCGCAACCTGTTATTAGGTTTTAGGGGGAAATAACTTTTTTACATATGAATTTCAAAATGAATGAAGTCATCGTTTTAAATAAGCATTTACTTGGGTTTTTGATTTTTAAATTTGTTCAATGATCTGAAACATATAAGTGTGACAAATATGCCAAAATAAAACCCAGGAAGGGAGCAAATACTTTTTCACAACACTGTATATCACGCTCCCTCCATCTGTGGTAGGTTGAACTGTGTTTCTCCCACAGAAGTCACTCGTTGGTGTTTACCCAGTCTCAGCGGGTGAGAGCAGCAGTGCTAAAGTCACACCTCAGGCCACTAAAACGGAGCCTGGATGTGAGGCCCCCAACGTCAGGTGTCCAACAGAGAATCAGACGTGCCAAAGTTCTCACACAAGGCGACCATCGAGGAATCTTAATTAGACTGTGGCCTCCTTTGAAGGGAAGATCTGTCATAGTCAGATTAATAGTGTCTTACTTCAGTAGGTTCCTGTCTTTAAGTCACACACTCCACATTCATGTGACCGGGTTATAAAAGTTAGGTGATAAAACAGAAGAGTGCTTTCACTCTGGACTCTAAAATGTGCACACAGACCTACATACATCCAGTATGGGAACCTGACAACACCTTTTGATGTGATCTTTTATGATTTACATACTTTCACTTCTCTGGAAAACAATTGAGGCAAAGAGACGTATTGTGCCAGCGTGTTAGACAGGTTGTATCATTTCCTTGGAACTGCTGGCTCTGGTAACTGCGAAAAATGAAGTGGGAAAAAAAAATCTGAGTGAAACTGCTATAGTATCATTATCCCATCATCTGTGTCATATCTACCAAAGCCCTTAACTCACAAATTTTAGTATTTGTTTTGTTGTTGTTTTTATTTTAATGCACAACAGGCATTTCAGAAACTGCTGATCTATTGGGATTTTCCCACACAACCACCTCTAGGATTTACAGAGAATGATACTAAAAGAAATTAACGAAAATATCCTAGAAAAACAGACTTTTTCCTTGTGAGCATTCAGAGGGGAATCCCCAGATTTTTACCAGCTGATTAGATTGTAACAGTAAATAAATAACCACACCTTACAACCAAGGTTTGCAGAGAGCACCTCTGAATGCACAAGAAACATACAGCCGCAGAAGACCACACCGGCTGCTGCTGTCAGATAAGAACAGGAAACTGAGGCTATTGGCACAGTACTCCACAAATGGGCAGTAAAATGATTATGGAGGATTATCTCTTATGATTTTGGATTGTTTTTATTATTTTTTATATTGTTTACGTGGATGATTTCTTGAAAGCTTGTCTGTAAATCGAGTTTTCCTGTAGGCACAGCAAAAAATGACAATGAAAATTAAATAAAAGAATCCATTCTGCCTCATATCAACAGGTACAAGGCAGGACTTTGACACACATTGTGACACTTGCGCGTCATCATTTACACACTGTAGGTTACCTGAGTATTGTTGCTGAACATATTCATTCCTTTATGGGCACAGTCCACCCGTCTTCCAGCAGGATGGACCGTGTAAAAAATCTCCGATCATCTCAAACTGGTTTGTTGAACAGAACGATTTGTTCACTGTGCTCAGATGACCTCCACAGTTACCAGATCTTAATCCAGAAGAGCACCTTTGGGATGTGGTGGAACAAGAGATTGTCATCATGCATGTGCAGCCGATAAATTTGCAGCACCCGTGTGAAGCTATTGCGTCAATTTGGACCAAAATGTGAGTGAGGAATGTTTCCAGCACCTTGTTGAATCTACCCAATGAATAATTAAAGCGTTTCTGAGGAAAACAGAGGTCCTAGTACTGGTGCGTGTACCTAAAAAAGTGGCCCGTGAATCTAAAAGGAAATCTAAAGCATTTGCATTTACGACATGAACTGCAGCTTTATCTTACTCTCCTGTTTCTCTTTCAAATCGTTAAAATCTACATCTTCATTATTTTTGCTTTCAGGCCTTCGCACACAATAATTTTCCTGTTTTGCTATCTGACATCTTTGTCCTTGACTTTGATTTATCGTAAAAATACTGTAAATATTATTAGTTGATTTGTGCCATGAGTTCCTGTTGTTTGAATTGTGATATATGGCAGCTTCACATGACAGCGCTTGACTTCAAAAGCTGAAAAAAAAGATCAGCCAGCAACTAGCTACACAAAGCAAAAGTCGCAGTTTGTTATGGTAAATTTCTCAGATTTAACTCACTTGCTTAATTTATGAACATTTTGTGTTTAAAACACACACAAAAGATGTAATTCCGGTAACTCACCAGTCTTGTCAGCCTGTTATTCAAACAGAATTTTTCCCCATGAACAATCAGCATTTGAATCTAATAAAAGTGATTTAAAAAAAAAAACCCGATGACATTGAAGGATCAATATGGATTTCATATGATTTTAAAAATATATATAAAAGTTACTTCCAGATAACAGAAAGCCTTATAGAGTTGTTCTATGGTTTAGTTCTCCAGCTTAAATAATTATTTAGGTAGCAGTTAAATGCTACCTAACTCAAACGGCCTTACTCTCAGTGCTGAAAGAAAAGAAGAGTTTTTTACAGTGAACTGCATTCTCCAACTGAGCACATAATTTGTTCTTGGATTTAAGGATTTAAGACCTTCCACATCATTTCTTTGCATTGCCATGGGCTGTAAGTCAGTCTTTGATGCAGCTGAAAGAGTCAAAAAGTGTATCGGCCCCTTCACAGTAGGTGCAGTAATCCAAGTTGACACCGCAGCCCTTTCAGAGAAGGTGACAGCATCTCTGTGGCTTGTTAAAGGCTGTGCAGAGGCTGACACCAGGGGAAAAGGAGATGCTGCAGTGGTAGGAATGCTGGGAGGACAGACGGCCCCCCAGATCAGCTGTAGCAGCTCTTCCAGAGTGAGCACATTCGACCAGACAGGCTGTAAACTCGTTAATGTCCTGATAGCAGCAGAGCTGACAGAACTTTCCATCTACCGTTGACTTCTGAACTACAAGTTAAACTCAACATTACTGAACCACAATCTTCTGTTGGTCTTTTTAAATATTAACATATTAAAATAATGTTAACAGTATAGCTGAGGTTTGCACCCCCCCCCAAACAATACCCACCAGTATTAGTAATGTTGCGTATCAGCACTTTAATTCTGGGCTTCATTCAGTTTAATTCGAGGATTCATATAATGGTGCCACGCAGTGAGCATGTATGTTACAAACTGGGCCCACATTTTTTAGCTTGTGTTTGCTTATTTCTTGGTAAATTGTCACTGTTAGAAAGAAGGTGACAACCATCAGCAGATCATGTTGAAATTAAAGACAAACATGAAGCAAGTTGTAGACTTAAAACGAGCAACGACCATCTCTGATGGTTTTTAGGTTTCTTTGTGGGAATTTATGTATTAGAGATCAGTCATTGCACTGAATAAAAAATATGCATTGCCTGTTCAGATATGACTGAGTTTAGACTGACAACAAACTTTTCAGGTCATGCTTCTCATGTCTCCTTCCATAATCTTCATCTTCGCATGTACTTCCTCAGAAGTGCACCCTGGTACGGAAAGCAGTACACCACAATTCAGATTTGCTTGGTTACCTGGCTAATGCGTACTGTCCAACGAATAAAAATTGTTTTTTGTTTTTTTTTTAAAAAAAAACAACAACAACCCATAATATATAATCAATGTGATTTGATACTGTTTTTTCCAAAGACAGGAACAAAAAAAAACAAAAAAACATATTTTTAAAGCTACCTTTCTAATGTCCAGGTGTTTGATTGAGGTGAAATGTCCTTTTAATATCAGTATCAATGTGTACAATTACAAATGTCTCTATTCAACAGTCATCACTAACAAAAAGCAGCCTGCAGCATCACCTACATTTTCAAATTTATTTATGTGCTTAATTTAGTCATTTCTGATAGGCAGACTTTGTTATTTTCAGAAAAAGGTTATTATAGTGAACATACACAAGGTTATGTTATATATCATCAAGCATGCACAGAGAGCTCCATCTCATCCTGCTGTGGTTATAAGACAGCCGTAGGCTTTTTACATCTTATTCTGAATGTGTTTTGGAAGAGTACAAATTTATGGGGCCGTGTGTGTGCAGACGCAGTCACAGGTGTTAATGCCATGTGACTGAGGTCAAGACGGGTAAAGTGAGAGTGTTCAGCTGTCCACGTAGATCACTGTGAAAGAGCAGTATGTTGGGAATGGACCAGAGAACTGTGTATAGTGATCCTAGCAACAAACTGTTAGAAACACAACTGTTACTGTGTGTGTGTGTGTGTGTGTGTGTGTGTGTGTGTGTGTGTGTGTGTGTGTGTGTGTGTGTGTGTGTGTGTGTGTGTGTGTGTGTGTGTGTGTGTGTGTGTGTGTGTGTGTGTGTGTCAGTCAGTTTTTATTAGGAAACAACATACACCTACTATTCCGAGTGTCACGGTGCTCCCAGCGCCATAAATTATTACGTCATGCCTTTTTTTTGTTGTCGTTTGTCTTTGATAAATGGAGAGCTGCATTGTTTACATGTGATGGTACTGAGTACACCATTGCTAAAGAATAAATATGTGCATGCAGTTCGGTTTCATAAAGACAATTTTTGCATTTCTGCTTCTGCACACCACCACAGTGGTCTTAATTAGTGCAGACCTTGAGCTTTAATTTAAATGTTTAAAGAGTCTTTATTGAACCTTCTGATAACTTTATATATACACGAGCTGTATATACAAGTTTTAATTTGTATCATATTTTCTACATTATTTTATTTTTGATGATATAGAACTCTCAAAAACTCCTGTATCAAATATGATTACCTGTTTAGGAATTACAGACATTTTCGACAAACTAACATCATTTTAATATAAATAAATATTTATTATTTAAATATAAGGATCGTTTTTAAATACTCCTTTTTAATAATGCTTTGCAGTCACTGAAAGCCTGAAGTCTAAGACCCATGGACATCACCACATGCATGATGGTCTCCCAGGCCTTTAAGCTTTAAACCCCTTGAATTAAAGCTGAGAGTCTGCACATCAGTCACATTTTTAATTAAAAATGCACAGTGGTGAACTATCCAATAATTTATGGACACACCTGTAGTGACAATTTATACATGGACGGATAAACCTTTGCTCTTCAGTTACAACTTTTCATTTTGTATGTCACTTTGGATGCAACCAGTCGTTTCTGTGTGTGTTCGAAATCATCAGGACAATTTTCACCTTTGAAAACATGTTTATTCATTTTTTAAAGTGTATAGTATTGCTCCATTTGGCAATAGTGCAAAATCCAACATTTTAAAGTCCATCATAAATAAGAAACATACCATAAATAAATATCACCACATTTAACACAAACTTTTAAAAAAAAGAAGCTACAGTCACATTAAAATTGCACAAATAGATGTAAGATATCGTAAGCAATCTTTCTATGTACATTTGGATCCACAGAATGGAGGCTAAAGTCTTGTGTGGTTTTGTGCACCTTTTGTCTTTAAAGTCTGTCCCTGACTCGTATCGACTTCATCACAGCTTCTCTATAAGGCCATCGCGACTCCAACTCTACGAGCGTCCGCACTTACACAGAAATTAAAACGCAAGGTTGTTTTAGATAAACAGAAAAGGTTAACAAAAATCCTTCAAAATAAGGAGAAAAGGCAACTTCTCAGAAGTTTGGAAAGGTTAACACTGCACGACACGTGAACTGAACCCAGGTCCTATTTACTTTAGACATGCAGGTGAGATTCCCAAATCACCCACAACAGGTTCAGTGACATTATATTCGTGGTTAATCATACTGCTGTTATACGATGAGGTAATAAAAAAGGGAATATGACAGCACCAAGTGTCAACAACATTACTGATTAGTGTCAAGTGTTGGCATACTGAAGCTAAACTGGACCTTTCTGCTTTGACGGAATTCCAGGATGATATCCACTTCCACATTTTTGGGAAAAACTGATCAAGAAGCAGGATTAAAAACAGTATAGATTCCTTTCATTGAGTGGTCAGCAGGTTTGCGAGCGACTAAAGCCTTTGTCACAAATGCAGTGTCAAATGCGATCATGCTTACGGCAGTGAAGAACTATTAAGAAATGCAAAACGAAGGCCGCACTTTGAGATGCAACAGGAGAAACTCGACATCTACCCCTCTCACGCTTTAGACATTCTTTGTCATGTCCACTGACGATATGCACATCACACATCTAAATAAATATATTAAAAACACTCTGAAGTAGGCATAGGTCGGATCTCCTTTCCTCTCTAAGCATATTTAAAACAGAATATATATTAGCATTTATACATTTTTATAAATACATATACTTTATCATCTCTGTTTTATATCTTTAAAAAAAAAAAAAAAGAAGAA
Source organism: Oreochromis aureus (assembly GCF_013358895.1). Taxonomy (NCBI): domain Eukaryota; kingdom Metazoa; phylum Chordata; class Actinopteri; order Cichliformes; family Cichlidae; genus Oreochromis; species Oreochromis aureus. The sequence goes on along the minus strand of NC_052961.1, from coordinate 22,022,851 downwards.
GAAAAAGAAAAAGGATCCAAACTCATTTACAGTTTTGAGGGCCTAGCTTTTCTATGCTGTTGGTGTCCATGCACTCTTGCAGTGAGGGTTTACAACATTGCCTGTTACTGCCACCTAGTGTGGCAAAGCAGCACTACAATATATATATATTTTTTCCCCTATCTTGTTGGTGCCAGTACATAAACATGCATGGTACAACCAGTAAAAATCTACATTCCAAAATAAATCATTCAGCTTATCTGTCGCTCTCTCTCTTTTGTTTTTGTTTTTTAAATACATTATTGCAAAAACTCTGGGTGTCAAAGAAAAACCTTGCAACATCAAACCAAATACATTTACATCACACACGACAGAATTAAGGGACCACCGTGTTTTTAAGTGTGTCAAACACCAGAGCGGTGGGAAAAAATTAATTTTTTTTTTTTTTAAAAAGTGGGGCTTTGAAGAACGATTGGTCAATGTTCACACATGGGAGGCAGCCGGTATCTGTATGGCTACACAGTGGAGGTACCAAGGCTAAATATAGTGTAGTCCAGAATTAAGGGGAATATTGAAAACAGTTGGACTGTTAGAGCAATTTTAGAATATGCAATGCAGTAAGCCCAGTTTTTGTTCATTCAACCTCAAATTAATATAATTAATGAGGCTAAGAATGTATCTGAGGCTGCAAATGCACAAAACTTAAAGTTGTTGGTTTTTTTTAAAGGACTTTTTGTTGATATAACAAAAAATTAACTTGTGAAATACTGTACATTACAGTATCCTATAATCAGTGAAAACAACATGGATCTTTAAATTCATTACCAGCATGTCTTTTTTTAAATATGGTGCACTAATCTTCACCAACACTGCCACTAATTCTGAAGCACACTACACCAAGGCCTCAGCCCATCTGTTCCCCTCGCCTCCACACATTTACCTGTCCAACCACCTGCGTTCTTCCTCCTCATCCTCTTTGTTTCAAACCGAGCAGTTGCGTCTTTTCCCAGAGCCAGTCTGGGCTGTAGCAGCAGAGGCTGAGGTCAGCCAAACAATGACCCCGTGTCAAAGGCTGGTGGAAGAAACCGAGAGGGTGGGCGAGGAAGGTGGCGGGAAGTTCAGGAGCTCCAGCACAGCCACACCCACGCTGCTGCGCCGTGTGAACATGCAGGAGGCTGCGACCCATTTATTGCTGCGTGGGTTGTACTTTTCAATGGAGTTGAGACTGGAGCTGCCATCATTACCTCCCACTGCGTATAACCAGCCATCCATAGCCACCAGGTCATGAGTGCTCCTGGAAGAGAAAAAGAATATTTAAATGTGTAAGTTCTCACATATATTTAATATGATATGTTCGAGTTTTCTAAACCTAATGTGGGACAAATAAAGGTCTGTATGCATTCTGTTAAATGTAACCAATCCTAGATTTAGGCACACTGAAAATTAAAAGGAAAAAAGGGATTGTGGGATGCAAGTGGCAACTGCAGAAACTGACAAAGAAACACATGGCAAATTCATGTGGTCTGAAACCATAGCTAAAAGCTGCAGTGTTCAAAGAGAAGAGAAGCAATCAGGACACCCAAAGACCAGTGTACTGGCTTAGCCTTTGGATAAAACAGTCAATTTTGGGGACTTGTTGTGTTGCCAATTTTCTCTCCATTGTTTCTTTTTAAAAGTAAAATAGAAGGACAATGAAAATGAATCAGCGTCAGGCAATATCCAATAGTTATCAGATGAAATTGGCATCTAGTATTTCTCATTTGCTCTCCACACAGACATGCAACCAAAGCCTCCTCCAAAGCCATTAGTCAATGCCACTCAAATTTTAAGATACAAGTGGAAACCAGAAGGTTTCTGCTGTCTCTTACCTATAGATTTTATATAATTATATACACAAGCTGTTTATAGACCTTTTCACACGACTCTTTGCAGTCCTATGAAAGGTTAAGCACACCCTTACTGCTTCCACAGGAAATAAGCTAAGCAGCAGCCAGGTGCTGATGATGAATTGCACTTTGATCATCAGCAAGTTTGCTCTATAAAAGCAGCAACTTTTGGCAGTTTGCTGCCTGAAGCATTCAGCTGTTTATTAACACAATGCTACAATTGTCCAAGTGAAGATGTTCCAGCAAATTCACATAAAAGTCAGGCCGTGAAAAAAATAAAAATAAAATACAAGAACTTTGTCTCAGACGCTGCAGGACTCAGCATGTTAAATGTTAAAGTTTATGACAGTAAAATTCAATGTGAACACGTACGGCTTGTTTGGAACAATTAAAAGGAGAAAATGTCTTTTCTCTAAAACGAACGAGGTGACATGGCTTTGGTTTGCAAAGATGAACCTAAACAAACTACATGACTTCAGGAACAATGAACTTTGGACAGACAAAATTACTGCCGTAAACACAGTATATCAAACATCTCATACCACAGTCAAGCATGGCAGTGGAGGGGTGGTGATTGGGGCTCGTTTTGCAGCCACAGGACCTGGACACCTTTCAGTTATTGAGTCAAACATGAACTTCTACAAAAAAAACTACAACAGGAGGGCTTCAAAAGAATCACACAGGACTGTCGCTACCAAAAACCTTAACGTAACATAATGTGTATATGAGCCTGTTGCAGTGCTTGGGTAACACAACTCTATGTTTAATATTTAGCTTTGGGGATTAAAGCAGACCTGACATGGTATAGACCTTTAAAAAGCAGTGCTTTTTGAATGTCTATAATTAATTCCTAATCAAAGCAAATGATTGGTTTAAAAACTAAATAAAAAAAAAAACAACATGTTTTTTTTGCCCTTAAAGAGAACTTGGAACAAAATTAGTTTTAATGTTCATTTCAAATATACTCGTTGTGATCGTAACACAATGAGACGATTTTGGACAAGACTGTTATTCTACAATGTCTCCCACACTGGCACACGTGTGAAGTGGCTATAGCGTGTGACACATTAGTAGCCAGTACAGTGTGATTGTTTTGGACTGTGGAAATGGAGCCTCTCAGCAACTGGATAAGAAAAGAACTCCAAGGCACACAGCTGATTAATGCCATGGGTTATTCATGGAGCTGCACAGTCAACTGTTGTCAGGTTTTTCTGCTCCTACAATACACTGACTCATACATAACCGAGTATGCGTGTGTGTGCGGATGCATAAGTGTGTGTCTAGTTGCCCTGGGAAAGAGCAAATCTGCCGATGCTATCACAAATCCTCGACAGCTACATCTCCAAATCTTCCTCCCTGCTGCAGATCCTGTGACAATACAATGCTGCGAGCGTGCGTGCACGTATGCCTTTGTTGATAATCACTTGCAAGATGAGTTTCAGCTTTCATCTTCTAAGAAAATAAAAAAATAAAAAAACTCTGTTGTGAAAAATAGGCCACATGATGTTTATGCCTTAAGAAGGTTTTGGCAGTAAAACGAGAAAAAAAAAATCTTCCAAATGCCCCGACACCCGCGCCTTTTGCACACAGCGAAGTAATTGCAGCCGAGATACTATTCTGACAAGCTACATACAGACAGAACTACAGATATTTTTTTCAGCTTTTCAAAGAAGATGGTTTTATCTCTTTATTTAGGTTAGACCAAAACTGAGGCTTGGCCTGTGGTGCTTCTCAAATCCTTTCAGCAAGGTGTCGTGCTTGTTAGGAAGCACAAAAATAAGGATAAAAGCTAGACAGCGCTAAAAAAAACAACAACAACAACAAAAAAACCCACTGAGGTCGTTTCTGCATTCTTTACTCCCAGCTGAAGTTATGCAGGCGTAAAGGGAGAACTGGGTCATCCTGCTGGCTCAGTTGGGTAAAGGTGTCTCGTTTAATTCATTACCTTGAATCCATCCCAGATTTTTTTCTCCTCTCTTCTCTCTCTGCCTCTTACGGGTGCAGCATAATGTAAAAAACAAACGATAACCTCTCTGTTCTCTTTGTAAATGTGGCTAACCTGCGTATATTCATGGCGGCAACTCCTTCCCAGGTGTTGGTCTTGGGGTTGAAGCGCTCCACTGAGTTCAGGCAGCTGGTGCCATCATTGCCTCCTGCGACGTAGAGCATGCCGTCGAGCACGGCCACCCCGGCACTGCTGCGTCGACTTAACATGTTGGCGATGGGGGTCCACGTGTTGCTCTGTTCAGCCAATCAAGAGACCGAGCACTTGTCACATATTCACACACCAGATTCATCTGTACCATTTCACTCTGTCTACAGCATCCAGTCCAGGTAAACCTGGCAACAGACGAGTTATTCTAATGATAAATTTAACAGCTGTATACCTGGGGGTCATATTTCTCCACTGTTGCGAGATGTGAGGAGCTGTCATAACCTCCCACCGCATACAAGCTGCCATCTGGAGGGGAAAAGGGAGTAAATACTGAGAATGTAAATATTAGCGGTCGCATACCGAGATGGCAACTCCCTCTTGATGTGAGTTATTAAAATACAAACAGTGAAAAGTAAATACAGGAGCACAGCTTGTTAAGAATATATATATGTATATTTTTTGCCAGTACCTACCCAGAGTTGCTACTCGAACATATCTCCTACGAGTGCTCATAGCAGCGATTGAGGTCCATGTGCTAGTCAGAGGGTCGTACCTCTCTGCACTAAAAGAAGAGGGGAAAAATACCGACGCTCACGTGCATTTAATTCAGCTTAAAATGATCAGTATTCATCAGCATAACAACAGGCTGTGTATACCTGTTGAGACAGGAAGCTCCATCGTAACCTCCCGCAGCGTACAGCAGGCCATGCAGGACAGCTACGCCTAGACAGCTCCGTCGTGTTCCCATGGAAACCTCAGGTTGCCAGGAGTTAGTGATAGGGTCGTAGGACTCCACGGTTGCAAGGTCAGAGGTGCCGTCATAGCTAAAGAGAGCGACACGGATATAAATGAACAAACGGCGAACATACAAGTCAGATAAAAAGTCGCTTTGCATGGAGGAAAGCTCTCACCAGCTTATCGAGCAAATGCAAATTATCCACAAATTCTGCTTGCCAAAGCTTCCCCTCAAATCACACGATGTAATGTTTGAGTAACAAATAAATTTTTAGGGTCAGACTCTGCGATTATTATCACTCACCCTCCAACAGCGTATAGTCTGTTCCCAATTGCTGCCACTCCCACCCGTGCCCGCCGAGTGGACATGGACGCCACCATGTGCCAACGGTCTGTTCTGGTGTCGTACGCCTCGCAGTCTCCATGGATAGCAAACAAGCTGCCACCACCTGGGAAATAGAAACAAACATACACTAAAAAAATGAGGAAAAATGCTTTGAGCAAAAACTCAAATGTCATCAGGAGGATGGTGACGTGAGAAAATGAGGACTTCAACTTTGGGTTTTTAAAAGGAGTGAAAATGAAATGTGTTTACAGTCATTCCAAAGAGCGACGCTAGAAGTTAAAAATGAGGGAGGAGAAGTATTAGAGCCTCACAGCCGCCAATCATAGCGGGTGTAAAGGTCAGATTGTGCATTTTGGAAGCAGTCGATGGAGACACATCTGAGGTGTGTGTGTATACACAGGCGCACTATTCAAGTTCCAACATGCAGTTCACACAGAATAAAAAATACTGGCATTTGTAAAAATAATGAGTGACTGGTGAGCTAGAGATGATGTGTGTGGTCCAAGTGTACCCTAATGGGTACCTTCAGATGCACACTGACCAACGGCGAAGAGCACAGGGCTGGCGCCTTCACAGCGTCGTGGACGCGTCCGGCTGTTGCTTAGGACACCCCTCTGCTCCGGCATCAGGTGATACTTTAGGGCCTCGATTAGCAGGTCTTTGCACTCCGAGTGGTGACGCACCAGCAGCTCCGTGTCTACGTTGCTCATCAGAAAGTCTCGCCTCAACAATGGCAGCCGCACGCACTTCATCAGCTAGCGAAGACAGTGGGAGAGTGGGTGATGAGCGGGTGGCGCTACACAGAATTAAACAACAAAAAGGGGAATGGGGTGGGTGACATGGAAAACAAACGACTTACCCAGGGTACATGTTGCCTGCGTCCATCTATATCATGTTTCACCCAACTCAACACGGCTCGGTACACTTCTTCCTCAGATGGCACATTGAGATTGTCACTGGAGATCAAATCTAGGACCTGGATGGAGAAGACAAAGTATAAAGGAAGAGTCAAATTATACTATCGCTTATAACTTTATATTATTCTTTTTTTTTTTTTTCTTTTTTTTTTTTTTTTTTAAAATCATAGTGTATCAAGTTTGATCACTGAAAAGCATTTGCAGAAGATTTTCTTGTGGTTGTAGAAATCGACACACAGGAAGTAATTTGCATGGGTCACAGACCGTGTTAGTTCCTGTATATAGTGACTTCAGCTGAAGTCTTGCATCTCCTTTTGTTTTGCTTGATTTGTCTTAAATCAAACTGAAAGAAAGGATGATTCAATAAGGCACGACTCTGACATCGTGCACACTTCGCTTGTGCATTATATTACAGCCTGTGTGTGTGCATGTGTGCCGTGATGCGTTTTAAGTAATAGTTTAAGCTACCACTTCTTCAATTGTGCATCTGTGGCACAACGAATGCTGGACTCTGAGTGGCTGGCTGGCAGTGTTCCCAGCCCAAGCCTAAGCTGGCAGGGCTGGGTGGGACCAAGGAAGCCAGCTGCTGCTGCTGCTGTCTTGCCTGGCCAGATCAGAGCAAAACCCTCCCAGGAACAGCCTCCTCTAATCCACAGTCACACACAGAAATACTGCTGATGCCACTGCCCCACCCTGCAGTCCCTCCTACCACTGCATGCACATAGTGCATCAAATTAACTCCAGAATGTGTGGGTGCATAAAGAGAAAAAACGCCTTTACTGCCTTTTCATAGTATGGTGGCACAATTGAGGGACATATGAATGACAAGAGCGCTGCTGTGTCAAAGTACTCATGTCTTCATACGCTACACGCAGTAATTAGGAGGAATCCGTCGACTGTTGTCTTCAAAATGTCACGCATATGACTCTACATCACCAAATTTGGCTAGTCACAATCCTGTCATGCCTTGCCACTTCCTCCAGAGAACATCAGAAGAAATATGGGGCATATTTCACAGCTCTGTGAGCTTGGAGTCCTGTAGAGCAGCCAGTACATAAATCCTGATCTGGTGCAGATTTATGACAGCCACAGAACAGCTGCAGACACGACAGTGGGGTAAGCCAAGAGAAAGAGAGAGACGGAAGAACAGAAATGAAGAAAATGGCCTATTTTTAATCTGCTTTTATGCAGCTTAAGTTTCAGTGTTTTAATGGACTGTGCCCACACACTGCAGATTCAGTCTCGGGGCTTTGAAGGCCAGATACAGAGGGAAGCTTAGTGTGTTACTCTGGTGGAACAACATCACTTTAGGACTGTGGGAATTATTGTATGAAGAGCGAGAAGAAAACGGGAAAGGGATGGTAGTGGCAGTTTGTTACTTTTCTTCATCTTCCTTTTAATTTGCTGTTACCTTGTTAAACATTTCATCTAAAAGAATATGCATTTTCTCATTTATTTAGACGTTACAGTGAGCCCCTGCCTGAAACAAAAACATGATGTGCCTCTGTGGGCTTTTAGAAGCTGTGTGATATCATGAACACCAATTTAAAAAAACAAAAAAAAACAAACAAAAAAAAAAAAAAAAAAACAGGAAGTGCACTTGAAGTTTAAAAATAAAAACATGTAAACTTTGTACTCTGTACTCAGGTAGGTGTGTTTAAACTGCAGGAAACAGGAAGTTTAAATAACCCAACAGCAGCACTACTTTATTCTTTAGCATGCCAGGAATAGACTAATACCAACACATAAATGTCAAATACAGTATGCCAGGATGTCCCGCTGGATTATGTATCACTTTGCAGTAAGAAGCTAGTGTATGTTTCTGCCTTTTCTGCTACAATTGTGGCCAACAACTTGAATTTTTAAATATTTTCACTCCTTCGGGATCTACTCCAAAAAGGACTTTGCAGTGCTTGTTAGCCAAACACTGCCTTCTACACAGGTAACTGATAGCAGTGTTTGGCTGCTGCACAGCTCATTTGACCAGGGTTTTATTCTTTCCTAAGGCCCAGCATTCCTCGCTCTGAAATAATAAATGGGTACACCGACAAGATGCATTTCCCCCAAAACCTTGGTTAAAACAAGCAAAAGCAAATTATTTGAACCAAAATAGAAACCATTATTGTTATGTCAGAGGAGCAAACAGTGCTGTTAGCTCTCTAAACAGCACAGCAGCTGTGGAAATGTCACTGGCTTTGCCTAATTACCACTTCCCAGACAGGAACCAGAGTGCTGCCACCGCTGAGCCCTGCTAATGAATAAGTGATAGTTTGGCTTAGCCGACGTGCCAGATGACAAAACCACAGAAGACAATAAAAACAGGCAGGAGAAAAAGTTCCTCTAGTGAATGTCAAAAGCACACAACTTCCCTGTGGCATGTTGATGTGGTTTAAAAAAGAAAAAGCTGTGCTTGTGTATACATTATGCTGGGGAAAAATTATAGATGCAAGCATTGCTGCGTGTCCTTTGTGCTTTGGCATTATTCATGATAGATTAATCATCACCCCTACCTGTTTCAGTGGCAGCAGCATGAACTCCTCAGTCTTGGACACCTCCACAAAGTGCTGCAGGACATACTTGTGCGCTGACTTGAGCAGGTCGCTGCAGGAGTGTGTGTCAGCGAAGCCTCGAATGCCCAGGCAGTTTGAGGGGTCCAGCTGGCTGAGGAGGAACTTACAGCAGGCGTCCCGCACCCCATTGAGCTGCAACAGGCTCGCTGCTGGAAGCAGTGTCTATGACAGGTGGAAACAAAAAGTCTGTTAATTTTTTTGTGCCATATGATTAAAAAAAACAGAAAAGGAAAAAAAAGTGGTTTAGCAGTTGTGTATGTGAATCTTAAAACTTCAACCCTACCTGCACATTTCCTTCCCCGACCACAATCTCTGCTGTGTAGGCATACTGGACCAGCTGCTCCAAAGCCTGAGGGTCAATGTCGTGAAGGGTCACGTGGGTCTGACGACTCTCAGACATCTCATCTGCGTGGCCGCACAGAATGAGATCAGATTAATTTTAACAAATTACACCGAGTAAAGCTCCAGCTGATAGCAAAACTCCTCCCTCCTCAATCATACTGACACATGGCATCTCATAACACTTACAGCACTGCTGCAAAATGTCAGCACAGCTCATTTGTTACCGTTTATTAAATGAGGCGTTTCAAGTTTGTGAGATTTTTGAAATTCCTGGATATAAACACTCTCTCTCCCACAGAACTAAGCCAGGAGCTTCTACAGTAACAGTCACGAGCTTCATCGACTCATAGTTAGACAACCTCACAAACACCTCTGCTGAGGTTTTCTGTTAAAATAGTTTAATTAGGGACTCTGTCAGATGACAGGAAGTCTAGCAGCTGAGTCTCCAGGCAAATGACTGTCTGGAGACACACAGCATCCTCACAAAGGGCTAGTGTTTGGGAGGAAATCTGACTTTCACACACCTCACATGGCCACCTGTGCCCCAAACAGGAATAGGTGGAAGGAAGTGATGATGCTGAAAGGATGGAACGGCCATAACTGCACACGCCCCACACAAAAACACAAGTTCTAATGTAAACAAACTCCAACAACAGAGAAAAATAGTTTCCAGTTTGAGTTTGTCATGCCACATCTTTGTTAACTTCAGGGACAGTATACAGTATGCGCATCATCAAGGTCCATAACACAGACTGAACTTACTGGTAAACATAGCGTGGAAGTATGGACTGCAGGACGCCAGCACCACTTTGTGCGCCTTGATTTCTTTGTTGGAGACATGAAGGACGATGTCGCATAGCAAGCCACGCTGTCGCATCCGGTTCATGGACACGAAGGAGTCGTGGTAGTGGCGCTTTGAGTTGTGCGAGATGCTGTGGCCATCACGGTTAAGCAGCTGCATGCCCCCCTCCATCATGGTGCCTGACGTTGCGGTCGTGGGCTCGTGCCTGGGCCGCACTCTTGGCAACTGAAACGTCAAGAAAAGCTTTTTAATGTCAGCCAATACTAATATCATCATAATAAAATCCTTTTTTGGGGGGGGATAGACTAAAGTCTTGGCTGTGCTCATCTATAGGGAGTGAGCTGTTATGACAGGTGTCCTGAGCAATCATTGTACCTATCATTACAGTTATAGCACCCATCCTGTCGGCTATGACAGGAAGTCCTGCCAGCATGACAGAAATCTGAGTACAATCACAAAGTGTAGTAGGATGGATGGCCTGATTATTTCACATTCAGTCTCCGGAATGATTAGATCTCACTATGACACACCAGAGAGTTTCAAAAGATGGACATTATGCATGAACCTGCCATCAAATCAGTGTGATCCATCCTGACTTGCAATTTAATTGGACCACATTTAGCTGTGAACTCCCCCACTCTGCTCTTGAATGGAAGAACACACTTCTGCATGTTGCATAACTGTCATCACGCAGCATCTTAGAAGTTGTTGTCTGATGAATATGTAGTGACCAGATGAGGAAACCAGATTGAAGCAAGACTCGAAAACCACAGGCCAAGAACAGACTGATTCTTAAAAAAAAACAAAATATAATGTACTAACTCTGATGCACTGATACCTTGAAAGCGTGAAAGGGATATAAGCAGAAGCTGACTATGGGGTTGGGGAGGCCACGCTCTCAAAAATATAACCCTCATACTAATTTGCAGCTCCACGTTAGTAACCTTTGAAGAATAGCTTTCAAATAATTCTTATTTATCTAATGCAGCTAAAAAAGGATTATTTATCTGGGATGAACAGGACCCTGAAGCCCCACAGTTCATCCCATAAACTGTATATGAAAGATGGACACAGCCAGCACGACATCACTACCATCTTTTTCATTTGAAACCTGACCTGACAAGCGAGGAGTGGATGTGAGTGTGAAACAGAGGAATACTGAATTCTTGCTGGCAAGTGATTTGCAAGTATTTAGGCAGTGAGCAGACGTTGGTTCACCCTCCATTCTGACAAATAATTAAAATGTGGCTACAAGGGGCTCTCCCTCAAGCTCCCTTCCTTGCCTGGGAACCCTTCAATGTTCCCCTGGATAAGCTCGAGGATGTGGCTTGGGTGACCAACTTCTCGGCTTAGACTGCTGCCCCTACGACCCAGCCCCAGATAAACACCGAAACACTATTTTACATCCTCTTCTTTTAAGTCAATCGATCTGATTGGCCTTCTAATTGACTGCTCCTCGCAAAATATACGGTCTGAACAGCCGGTTTGGTGGGGCTGCTCTTCTCACAACCAGAGGTGCTGTATCAGAGATGAGAATACTTAGGATATCCCCTCTCAATAACTCAAACACAGCCAAAAGTGAAAGAGAAATCACAGTAACCACACATTTAGACTTTTTTTTTTGCTTAAATGTATTAGTTGTACTTACACTGATGTCACTATTTTAAACTTTGCTGTTATTTAATGTGAGCATCCACAGGTGTAGAAGAACTTATATGATTGAAAATAAAGGAAAACTGTGATATATGTTTAAACTTTAATGATAAAGAAGGATTCTTAAACTACAGGACCCCTGATAAGTGTGGTCATTGCCTGCAGGACCTTACAGCCACACACATTAAACAAATAAAAAAATAAAAAATAAAAATCACACATACTTTAGGATATCTATTTAATACACCAAGCTGGAACACTCCCTTTGAACCACCACATACAAACAGCCTCTGTATGCTTTGTTTAGACATATGACAAGAGGTTTACAATCTTGAGTTAATCAGAGCAATTATGCAACAAGCAGAATCTCATCAGGAGAGAATATTGACCAGTTTGAAGTCCAAGAAGTGCAATGCTCAATGCTGAAACCCATTGTACCATTTTTCCTGATTAAGTTAAGTTTCACATGACTGTCAAATAAGCAGTTCCCTGTTATGATCAATACATCCTAACAGTGCTGTCAACAGCTCCGAGTCTCTCAATTCAACACTCTCCCCCATCCCACCAAGCACCATCTCAAATGTCATCACAGCTGCCTGGCGACTACCCCTGGGTCCCATTTTCCAAAACACAATAGCCCATTAAAAAAAACAAAAACACGCACACCAGCCATGTTCCTCTATGAGGGAACAATCTGCTCTCGTGCCCAAGGGAATAGTAAGAGACAATGCTGGAAAATGAGACATGGAAACACGGGATGTTGTGGTAGATGTGAAAACACAACTGTCACAGTTAAACTAACAAACTGAAACACTTGTCCTGTTCATCTGAGGCTTGTTTCTCCCTTTATCGTCTCTACCCCCAAACCTTGGCTGGTATCCACACAGAGGCTGAGTTGCTCCTTGATAAATAGTGCCTGCACAATCCTGCTGAATGCACAATTTCATTGGAGGACACAGGGATGTTCCTATCCAAATATCACTATGTGATCTACGGAAACCCCAACCCCCACTCCATCAGCTCTGAATAAGAGCATATGTCAGCTGCAGCAGCGGCAATAGGAAAGAAAATGAATGTATAATGGCTTTACCGGTGGTTGTTTTGCAGTTATCCTTGAAGACAGTGTGTTCCAGGAGGTGAGGGGAAATGAATGAAGAGCTGTCGCAGTCAGAAGGCTTTAAAATCCTATCACAGTCTACTTATCGGTCCATATTGTGACTCGAGCATAGGAAATATGAAGAAAGCCTCTGTTTTGTGCTGTATGTGCTTGACGTCAATGCAAAAAAAGAGCTGCCTGAAAGCTGACATCGGTCCGTTAAGGTGGCGCTGTAATTGTCGAAGCCGAATGTAGAAGGCTTGCTCATGCTGTTAAATCTTAATACGTTAAAAAGGAAGACATGGTTGAAAAACGCCGGTAAGTCATTTCAAATGAACAACCGGCAAACTAATGCAGTGAATGTTCAGTTTACGAGCCGACAGACACACACGACCTTAAGCCCCCACTTTTGTCTTGTCGGAACACGGAAGTGTGTTCGGCGTATCCGTCTGTGCTACTGCGAAAGGCGGAGTTTTCAGTGACGCGCTGTGATTGGCCACAATATTAAACATACCCCGTTTTGGTTAGCCCGGAAAACAAAATGAAACATAACTACAAACGTGAAACTCCATGTTCAATAATGCACAGCTTCTGTAATCTTTTTTTCTCATTATTTACGTGCAAATTGTACACTTATCACCCTACCACTGACGTAAAATAAGCACCCTGTCTTTATTATCTCTGCGTGAGATAGCCAGTGATTCTAAATAAACTGTCTATGAAGCTAGCCGCTAAGCAAACGTTAGCTAACCTGAAAAAAATTAAAGCACACGGTACTCACGACCAGCCGTCGTCGGTGTCGATGCGATGACAGCAGTGACTTCCTTCGGTTTGTCAGCTTGCCCAGCTTTGAGGCCGTGCAAAGTAACGTTTAAAAAATACTGTACTCCTCTCTGGATATTCGGCTTCCTGTGTCTGGTAAATGCAGCTGAACATTTTATTTAAACCTCACGTGTTGCATCAAAACAGTGTCCCATCTTGCACGCGCAAGAAAATTTCGAGGTTTCCGTGAACGCACTACCGGATATTTGTTTTAAATAATCAGTTGATTATTTGTTCACTGTATTTGTGCCGACCTTACTTTCATCAAAAACTAAACAAATAAAGTTCGTTAGCATTTTATCAAAAATAATAATGTTTCGGTTAGTCGGTGTAATTATAAACGCAAGTACCGTCATACGATCAGTATCCGCGAAACATAAAACCAATTCCATCGCTTTGCACCAGAGGATTGTGGGTATTGAGGTTTGGCGTCACGTTTTTTAGATCCAGCATGGCAGCGAAACAGAAAAGGTTTGTTAATATTTTCTGTATTATGCTATGAATACAATGAGATTCATCCTGTATTTTATGTTGATGTTGAAAGTTAAAGCCTGGCCAATTAGTCGTGAAAGTCATTCTAACTCTTTACGTCTTTATGTTAGTAACTAAAGTGCTAGCATAAAGTGGTCATGCTAACTCGAATACGACTGCTGTATTCTAAGTGTGGTTTCTCTTCATGAAAATATTAATAAGAATAATAATAATAAAAGGTTCCTGAGTGTTTTAGGGTGATATTTGCATCTCACTGACAAGTGAACCGCTAAACAACAAAATGCTTACAAGTGAACTTAAAAACTGTAGAACAGTTAGACCACACACATTTTGATCGACTTGCTTCTTATGGATTGTTTTCTTTCTTGTAGGAAATTAGAAGACTTGAGTGTGGATGAGTTCCTGCTGACAGGCTTTGAATCTGACGAAGAGACTCCCAAACAGAATGGGCTCAAGAAAAAGACAGATCAGAACTCTCCAAGCACTAAGAAGTGAGTCCTTATATTTAGAGACCTTTAGGGGTTGAAAAAGAATCTTAAATGTGGGCACTCTCTGATACGGGTATACAAACGTGCAGCCTTTTCCAGTGTAAAATGTCTGGATATTGTATTCTATTCTATTCTATTCTATTGGGGTCACCAACTGACTTCACACCCCTTTAGCTATGGTACTATTCTGCTATATGTGCTACCTGGCCTAACCAAAGCCAAAGTCCTAACCCGATTGAGATGCTTTGGCAGGGGCGTAATTTCCAGGGGGGGTTATGACCCCCCCAATAAAATTATGAATTATCTTGCATAAATAGGCTGTTTTTACCAAGTTATTACCAGCAAAATAGTTGCATTTTTAGTCATCTGGTAATTGACCCCGATTTATTTATTTATTTATTTAGACAGAGATCTTGACCCCCCCCCAATGTTCAGCACAAAGTTACGCCGACGTGCTTTGGCGTGACCTTAAGTGCCTGGTAGCATTTCTTGCTGCCAAGGGTGGCACAACGAGTTATTAGGTTTAGCTTTTAGCCTTTAAAAAAATGAAATTATCATTTAAAAACTGCATTTTGTGTTTACTTGGGTTATCTTTGTCTAGCATTTTTTTGCTGATCTGAAACTTGTAAGTGTAACAAATATGCAAAAAAAAAAGAGAAAGAAATCAGGAAGGAGCACTTCAAATGATCTTTTCTGTATGATGTACTGTTAGAAATGTGCAAATGCAGAAAATGTCTCAAAGCTCTGTAACTTGTTTTGTACATACTCTGTATTTGTAGAGATCAAAAGTCTAAAGGTAAGGCCTCTCAGCACAAGGAGCAGCTGTCCAGATTAAAGAGCAAAGATCCCGAGTTCTACAAGTTTCTGCAGGACAACGACAAGGCGCTTTTGAATTTTGACGACACTGACAGCTCAGACGATGAAGACGAGAGAGGGTACCACAAACTACCATCTAAACTGGAGGTAAGAGGGATGCTTACTTTCTGGTGTGAGTTCTTTTGGAAATTAGCAGATTCTCATGCTGCCGTTTTACGTGTTTGTAGGAGGCCAGCTCTGGGGATGAAGAAGATGATGACGATGAATATGCTGCAAAAAGTTCAAAGAAAGCCAAGAAGGGAGCAGATACTATCAAAGTCACAGACAAAATGATAGATGACTGGAAAGCGGCCATGAAGAAAGAACCCACAGCTCATCTCTTCAGAGAAGTCACGCAGGCCTTCAAGGCTGCTGTCGCCACAACGAAGGGTGAAGAAGGCGGTGAATGCCGCTACAAAGTAGCTGACAGCTCAGGTGGGTCCTCATATCTGTATTCATATATATATATGGGTATATAACAGTTTAATTTGAAATTAAAACACCAGTCACACAGGCCAGTCAGCAACCATTTACCATCCAACAGTCACAAAGGAAAAATGTGTGTTCTCCAACGAGTAAGCAAGTGATTGTTGAAAGCACCATTCATGTAGTCCTAGAGAGGGGGGTCAGTGACCCCTGGCAACCATTGATTGCTATGTGAAAGTGTTAATTCTGTGACTGGTCGGTGAGTAGTTGGTCTTAAATAGCCCTTTTCCATTAGCACCTCCTTGGATCAGATCGACTTGGTTTTTAGAGTTTTTGATTATGTGGTAGTACCTGGTACCACGTACTTTTGTAGTACCTACTCAGCCGGGGTTTCAAGCGATCTGAAAATGTGACGACAACAGACTGCATCCCACTGGTTGGCTAGTCATTGGTCATGAGAGCATCTCCTTCATTAAAATCAAAACAGCCAGTTTTGAAACCAGGCAACAAGGAAAAACAGTGGTCCCCAAGTCTGATAAAAAGCCATACACCGAGCAGCAGATACCATCGCTGTAACGTCCACGGGACATTTGGACCCACTGCTATCACGACCTTATACACAATAGATAGGACGACTGGGAAAATGAGTGGATCCAAGTATGTACTGATGGAAAAGGCTAAAAGAGGTATACAGTGTTGCAATGGAGACAGTTCAGCATCTTCCATACAAACTGCTGTCGACTGCTGTGATCTGCTAGCAACCGGCAACCAATCACCAACCAGTAAGGGAATACCTAGCGAATTTAATAATTTAACAATAATTTGTTGTCAGCCTTTAATGACTTGTCACACGCTGTTGCAAGTGTTCATGCTTTTGTGTGATATTTTACTCATTAATTAGTTTGTAGTTGTGTCCCTACAGTTGTTTATGCAGTGCCAGCCGCAATAGAAATATATAAAATGCCTGGACTTGTTGTTATTGTTGTCAGGTGGGGTTTTATTTATTTATTTTTTTGGGGACGGGGCTTTTGTTTCTCACTTATTTGTACATTCTTTCGTCTCCATTCTGATACTTCTGGGAATCTACAGTTAGAAATTTGTTGACATCTCTGAATCCTCATGTTGAGGTGGTGATTTTTATTCGCTGACTGATAAATTAAAAAACGTGTAGTCAACAAATTTAAAAAAAAATGTGGTAAATGCACAGGAGGAATTGAGAGTATCAAACAGGCCAATCACTGTAGCAGTTATAGTTGTAGTTACAAATGTAACTGCAAATGTACAGTTACATTTGCACATCAGGTTACATTGTAGTGTTTCAGAGGGTTTATGTTACGATGTATCTAAAGCGCAGATTTAATGTTAATTTAAATATTGATCTATTTAAAGCCGTTTTAAGCACTCTGTAGGAAGCTCATAAGATTCACAAACACCAAAAAATGAGTAAGGTTAAACACCTGCTACCCATTTTGATGCCCAATATACATTTAGTACCATAAACGGGACAGGAAACAAGTTTGATTGGCCTTAAGGATACACACCATGTGTTTTGGGGCTGAAACAATAAATTTATCTTGGTTGTTTGCAATCAAATAAAGGTTTTTGTTGTTATTCCAAACAGCCATGTATTTTGTGAATACATTGTAAAGCAGACATTTTCCCCCTTGAATGAACGTCACCCAAAACATCAACTCACGATCTGGTTACCCCACACAGAAGCTAGAAATGTTATTTATGTTAACCCGCCACGGTTTAACAAGACACATTATATAAATAAAAGAAATGCAGCTTATTTAGACACAAACATGCCAATCTCTGTCACAGAGAAGAAACTGAAAACACAGTTTATCAGTTACAAAAGTCCTCTGGCAGTTCTCGACTCTTTTCTTTAAAGATTGATTGTTTCTAGAATTGTCTTATTGTGATGACATAAGCACATTTATATTCAGTCCTTGTGCTATTTATGAAAGATGCAACACTTAAGCATGCATGATGTTCTTTTTCTGTCTGCAGTGTTCAATGCTTTGGTCCTGTTCTGCATCAAAGATATCCACGGAGCTCTGCAGAGGATGCTTAACCTGAAGCCAGATAAAGACCAAAAAAAGTACAAAATCCACAATATTCACACTCGTCTCATTTCTCATCGATTGTCTCGGTGTAGCCGAGAAGAGGGGGAAAAAAACCCTGTTTACTCATTTCTTTGTTTGTTTTGCGGTTTGTTCGCAGGTCAGTGCTTCCTTCGTCTAGTCCAAGATGGCAAAAGAATCAGATGGACATAAAGATGTATCTCAGTGGAGTGGTTCAGGTTTGCTCTTTACTTCGTGTGTCTCTTTATTTTTCACCACTTAGATTTCATGCCTATGTTTTCCTGTGAGGCAGAAATGCAGAATACAGGGATTCATTTTTGTGAAGCAGAGTAAGTTCTGAATATCTGCTTTGAGATCATTTCTTGTTCTGTTGTTTCCCACCTGCAGCTGTTATCCAGCCTAACGGAGGCTACGGTCATCTGCGCGGTCCTGAAGCACACAAACCAGCTCGTACCGTATTACCTGTGTCTACCCAAACAGTGTCGCCACCTGATTAAGGTGAAACCTGCACCTTAGCTGGATGACATGGAGTAAAATATGTCAGTATTTATTGACGAATGATGCCTTAATGTGTCTTTGTTGTTGTTTCCTTTTCCTGTTTCTGACTCTAGCAACTAATGAAGCAGTGGAGCACGGGGGAAGAGACGAGTCGGGTTCTTGCCTTCCTGGCCCTCAATAAAATCTGCCGCCAGAAACAGGAAACTTACCTCAACCCTATTCTTAAGGTGAGCTTCAGGAATTGAGGTGTTCACAGCAAACCTGGATCTTTACTGAGGCAAAAGGGGGGGGGGAAAGCAAATCCAGCCTGGGCAGCCAGTTTTTTTTTTCTTAAGAATAATTGTCTTCCTCTTTGCAGCAAATGTACATTTCTTATGTACAAAACTGCAAGTTCACGTCTCCCAACGTGCTGCCCATGATCAACTTCATGCAGAGAACTCTGACAGAGATGTACGCCCTGGACACGCAGGTCACTTACCAGCAGGCCTTCATCTATATCCGACAGCTGGCCATTCACCTCAGAAACGCCATGACCATGAAGAAGAAGGTTGTTTGTTTTGTTTTGGCTTCTTTTTGCTGTTTGTGCTCACATAAAACAGTATTTATAGAGACTGACTAGTATACATCTGAGTCATTTAGGGCTTCAATTTAAGGATCGTTTTTGTAATTATATAAAATTCAAATATATATTTGCTTTAGAAACGTTCATGGACATGATGATTGGAGCTTAGTCCAGTTTACAAAAGTGATTTAAAGCTATATACTGACTGAGCAACCACACACAGTGACACAGAGCTATTCTCTTATATATGGAAGCTCACCCTGATTCACATTTGACCCCCCCCTTTTTTTTTTTTTCTTTAATAGGAAACGTATCAATCAGTTTATAACTGGCAGTATATTCACTGTCTGTTCCTGTGGTGTCGGGTCCTGAGCACACTGCACCCCAGTGAGGTACTGCAGCCTCTGATCTATCCACTCTGCCAAGTCATAATTGGCACCATCAAGTAAGTATACATAAATATGTTAAGAAAAAAAAGCTTTTAAAAGATTAAAAACTCAACCTCAGAGTCTGATGTATAAATAAAGCCACGACTTGGCCTCAAATACACACTAAACAGCCACTTATATTATATCATACACTTATGTTACACCTCGGTAGCACCTCCATTTGCTTTCAGAACTAGCTTAATGGAAACGTTCCTGCTTTGGTCCATATTGACATGATGACATCACACAGTTGCTGCCAATTTGTTGGGTGTAAATCCATGATGTCACTTTCTCGTTCCACCACATCCCAAAGATGCTGTGTTGGATTGAAATCTGGTGAACGTTTGAGTACATCGTCATGTTCAAGGAACCAGTTTGAGATCTGAGCTTTGTGACATGGTGCGTTGTCTTGCTGGAAGCGCCCATCAGAAGATGGGTACACTCTGAGATGGATGTGATTCAGTATTCAAGTAGAAGTGGCGTTTAAATGATGCTCAGTTGGTACTGAGGGGCCCAAAGTGAGCCAAGAAAATATCCAGCACTAGCCTGAACTGTTGATTGAAGGCAGGGTTGATCCAAGCTTTCATGTAGTTTACACCAGATTCTGACCTTAACATCTGAATGTTGCAGCAGAAACTGAGACTCCTCGGACCAGGAAATATTTTTTAAATTTTTGTCAGTCTGTGTGAATTGTAGCCTCAGCTTCCTGTTGGGATGGGAGTGGTCTTCAGAGATGCACTTCTGCATACCTTGGCTATAATGACTTACTGTGATTTGACTTACTGTTGTCTTCCTTAAAGCATTCGAGCTCCTCTGATCCTTGAAAGCAGCAAGTGATTTCTGCCCACAGAGATGCCTCGCGTAGGATATTTTCTTTTTTTGGGAACGTTCTCTGTAAACCTTAGAATGATTGCGCAGGAATATCGCAGTAGATTAACAGTTTCTGAAATACTCAGGCTGGTCTGTCAGAAGGCACGTATATGCCTTTGGGTTGGCTGATTAGATCTTTGCATGAACAGGTTTACCTAATGAGATGAACCATTGTTTGTACTCCTCCAATCTGCATTTTTTTAAAGATATTTTTGGTTCCTTCACCCAAAATTTTTGTAACTCATAAAGTGTTGCTTTCAAAATCGTGACAGAGATTTTTTTGTTGTGTTTTTTTGTACATGTTGCCAACAGCAGGTGGAGACATTGATCACTGCTTTCTCTTTCAGACTGGTTCCCACAGCGAGATATTACCCTCTGAGGATGCACTGTTGCAGAGCGCTCACTCTGCTGTCTGGCAGCACCAACACATTTGTGCCCATTCTGCCTTTCCTCTTGGAGGTAAGGCTTCACGTCATCTCCAGTAACCACCGTGCAGATCTAACAGCGTATCAGTGAGGGGTCAGGTTTCCAGTGGCCCGAGTCTCTCGCACCGACACACAACTTGAGGCCTTCAGATAGTTTGAGATAATCTACAATAAACAGCCCGTTGGCTGACTTTGGTGAAATGGAAACAATGAAAAGGTAGAAGTGATGAAATGTTCCGTCGGTGGTTTGCTGCGGAAAAACATCAGTGGCATACGAAATGCACTTTGGTCTCAACGGCCACAACTGTAGGAGCTCAGGAGGAAACATTCAAAGGGTAGAGCTGTGAGAGACACCTTTGTTATCAGACCAATCACGGGTCACCAACTGACAACATTTTGTCTGGATCAGGTGCTAGTCACGTGACCGCGTAGTGTGCCTTTGTGCGCAAGTTTTTATGCACGCTGTGCGGCTTTGTTGTGGTTTGCTGGAGGAGAGACATGTGCTGGCGACTGGCTCGGCCCGCTGGGAGTGGTCAGCGCATGTCTGTATGTGTTTGTGTGTGCATGCAGCAGTTTGACCGAAGCGATAAAGACACGGTTGTGGTTTACACTCTGGTCCTAACATGCTGTGCAGACCACATCCTCTCTGCCTATGGCCCACTCCCCACTTCTCTCCCCGTCATACACACAGATACACTCCGACCCCCGCCTCCCTCGCTCCATCTAACCCCCAACAGCAAGCTGTGTTTATTTGTGACGCACAATGCTTCCTGTGTTTTTTCTCCTTTACTGTTCCCCTTGTTAAAGTCAGGCTGAGGTACGCTGCTACTGTTTTAATTAGAGCAGCAAAAGCAGCCCCTTCCTCCTGTGTGTCTGTGCCTGTGTGTGTGTTCTCGTATCTCCGAGGGGGGTGTATGATTTGGAGCTTCCTGCTTGTGTAGCTGTGTGTATGCGTGTGCATGCGTGTGTGAGAGAGAGAGAGGGAGAGAGAGTGCACCAGGGTTGGCCCATGCCTTCCCACTTCCCCTGGCTCCCCCGCAGACCGCCACCACATCCTATGTTTGTACAGACAGCACCGGCCAGGAGCGTTGCTCTGCTTCGCACACATCGAGCATTAACGACCACACACACACACACACACACACACACACACACACACACAAACGCACATGCACAGAGATACAGGGAGTCAGAAATAGCTTGATACACAAATACAAGACAGAAATTCACTTGCGCACTGTGGGCAGATGTGAAAGCTAAAGCTTGTAGACAAATAGCCCACACGTTGGCTAGAATGTACTTTCACAGACTAAGATAGAAATGTGTCATCTCAGTAACACTGCAGTATTTAAAATGAGCTGCGCTGACTGATAATTGTCAAAACACTTTCAGCATCCCGCAGAATAAATGTTTTCTTTAGCTGTGTTGTCTTTGAAGAATAGCAAGTCGAATGCGGATTTACTCAAGATAGAGACGGTCGCGACTTTTATTAACGTGCAGAAGCAGTTCCAAATATCAACCTGCAGTCAGGAGATAAAGTTTCCACTGGACTTGAAAAACTAAGCACACCGTACCATTCAGTTGCTTGTAGAACCACTTTTAACTTGAAGCAATTGTTTTCTTTATGACTTTCTCTTAAGGTCCTGCCACTGCATTTCAGTTTGGTTGAGGTCTGGACTTTTACTTGACCTTTGCAACACCATCGTTTTCTTTTTAGGCATTCTGCTGTAGATCTGCTGCAGTGCTTGGGATGATTGTCCCGTTAAATTACCCAGTTTCCGTCAGCTGTCAGACAGATGGCCTCACATTTGACTCGAGCATTTGGTTCACAGTGGGGGTTCATGTTTGACTCAATGACTGCAAAGTCCTGTGGCTGCAAAACAACCCAGATCATCACTCCTCCACTACCGTGCATGACAGTTAGTCTGAAGTGTTTGAGCTGATATGCTGGATTTGTTTTTCTTTTTCATACATGGCACTGGGCATCATTGCAGCCAAACATCTTCACTTTGGTCTCATCTGTCCAAAGCACATTGTTCCAGAAATCTTGTGGTTTGTTCAAATGCAGCTTTGCAAACTTAAGCCGTGCTGCCATGTTTTTTTAAGAGAGAAGACACCACCTCTTGTCAACAAGCACCACACTTGTTCAGTCTTTTTCTATCTGTACTGTCATTAAATTTGACATTTAACATGCTAACTATGGCCTGCAGAACATTGCACGGTCTGATCCTCGGGTGACTTTACTGGAACATCCAGTCCTGCGAAGATTGGCAACGGTCTTGTTTTTCACTTAACAGTAGAATGATGGACTTCACAATGGCCTGATAACACATCCCAGTTTGATGGGCAGCAACAATTGCTTCTCTAAGATCACTGTTGATGTCTTTTATTCTTGGGATTATGTTAACACACGTCTGAATGCTGCGGACCAGCGAAGCTTCTGCTTTTAGAGAGGTGCTCACACTCGCTGATGATCAATAATTCAAGTGCATTTGATTAGCAGCACCTGGCTGCTACTTACCCTCTTAAGTCCTATGCAAGCAGTAACTGTGGACTTGGTTTCTCACAGATAAAACAGATTTATTAGCTACTTGGTTTAATTAATAGTGATGTTAATTATGAAATTTTGTAGGCCCAACCTGCATTATTGATTCCTTCATTAAGGGATGTGTCTGGATTGGATAGTTGAGAAAACAGGTGGATGTTACTCATACCAAAATCTGCATCCTTTTTAAAAAATGCAAACAAAAAGAATCAGACTCATTAAAAAGACCATGTTTTATATTTGAGATGGTATGCACTGCACTGTTGTATGAGTAATGTAGGTCAGAGTTTACTGTTTGTCTCCTCTTACAGATCTTCCAGCAAGTTGATTTCAACAAGAAACCCGGACGAATAAGTAAGAAACCCATCAACTTTGCAGTCATCCTGAAGCTTAACAAGGTCAACCTAATCGAGAAAGCCTACAAGGTAAGTGTTACTGTGACCGCTGGTGTTAAGAGTGTTAGACCAGGTACTTCTTTATAGCTGGTATACAGCAGTTCCTGCTGATTCTGTCTTTAGTGTGCTGAGATGGAGCAGCTCATGGAGTCTTAGTTATTTTAGTGCTACTCTGTGACAGAGTGCGTGTGGATTGAGGACAGCGCTGAAAGTCAGAGCTCTCAGACTGACCCTGAGTCGCCTCGCTCAGTGCTGCAGCCAAGAGGATTGCAGCTCTGTGGGATTATCCCCCGCACTCCGCTCGCTAGGACTGTTCTCACCGCTGTCACCCGGGCAACTGCCGTGAACCCCCGTCTCGTAAACACACAGCAGACCTGACCAAACAACAGATCTGTCTGAATCAGAGCACCTCTCAGTCCACACAGGCTTCAGATGTTTTATTTCACAGAAAGGCAGCTTAACGTCTAGCCCTGTAGATGGCATCTTTACGTATTCAGCTTTTACTAGAGGCTGAATAATAATAACTGTTATTAGTATTATTATTATTATCATTATTATTATCATGGTATAAAGTAGGTCTTCATTTGCCCTGAACCTTTAATAGGTTTAGGTGCTACATGGAGCTCTGAGTAACACAAATGGTAATCTCAGGTTGCTTTTCTGTGGTTTCCCATTTGTTTTTAGTCTGTGTTGATAGAGAATATAGCTGTTATGAAGTGCTAAAGTTTGTACACTGTTACCGTCACATAGTGGCTCTGTGGTGTAGCGGTTAACAAAGTTAGCATTACGTGCAAAAAGATTGTCGGTTCAAGACCAAGAGGAGAACCAAATCCTGCCTCAGGGGTCAAGCTAGTGTACTGGTACCCAGTGCCTTTCCCAGTCTTTGCCAGGATGTAGATGCAGCTGCTGGCTGCTTTTCAGCCTTCAAGCTGTTGGTGCTACAGTGTAATTATTTTCAATGCGTTTGGTTTTCCTGGGGCGGCATCTTGGCTAGTCATGTTACTTTTTGGTATATTACCTAAATGGTAACCATTTGATCTCCTGTTTATAAGCCGGAGGTGACTTCATGTCTCAGTGACACCGACATCCACAGCTGTGATGGATCTGTGTGCTAGCACTATACATTGCAAACAGAGTATATTGATTAGCACAACATTGTGATAATGTACTGGGCAGTAATTGCATTTTGCTTGCTTATTGTTGCCAGTGTAGACTTGTGCAGTTTGTTGTTCATATAGAGTCCTTTCTGCTTTTCAGTGAAAGTACAGTCACATCAGCTCACACTGTTTGAGTGATTTAGTGAGTTCATGCTAAGCGAGATGTGATTGGTTTGGAGACTTATTTTAAGTTAGCCCCGACCAATAAGCAGGAATTACATTGTCTGTCCCAGAAATGCCAATATCCATGAAAACAAACACTGCATATTAGAAGTTCAACATTAAATCTTCCCAAAATAGATCTGGATAGAGACACGGATCAATTAAAACAGCTTGTAATGCATTATTGATTCTTGGTTAGTAAACATTTAAATGTTAATACCAGGCTGGGAAAAGCTATTGCCATGATTAATTTGTAGCCAGTAAGATGCTTCTATAGATCCACTCGTGTTAGTTGCACATGAAATAGGAAAATGATGTCATTTTGTAAATTGTGAACATTGTTTGTAATCGTTGCTGTCCTGTTGTGTTTTAGGACGGGATGATTGACCAGCTGTACGACCTGATACTAGATTACTTCCACGCTCAGGCCAGCTCCATCGGGTTCCCTGAGCTCGCCCTGCCCACCATCATTCAGGTGAGGCATACTTCAAAGCGATCTTAAAGCGGACAAGAATTTATTTATTTATTTTTTTTAAACTTAGCAATTGTCTAAAAAAGATTAATTATTCCCAAAGTTTTTCACCTCAATATATGATTCAGGATCTGCTGAACTGAATCAGCTTCCTTTAGGGGAAACAATAATCAACCTTTGTGCTTGTTCTTACCTTCTCATGCACCTCCTCCATGTCCCTGCAGCTGAAAGCGTTCCTGAAGGAATGCAAAGTGGCCAATTACTCCAAGCCGGTGCGCCAGCTGTTGGAGAAGATACAGGAGAACAGCAGCCACATCACAGGACGGAGACAGAAGGCCACATTTGGAGTGGCCGATGCCACCGCTGTGGTGAGTGGGTCTGGTTTGTGCGATGACTGTCTGGCCCTTCTGTTCGCTGGCATTAAGCTTTTGCAAACCTTTAACTTAGAAAACAAGTTGCAAATACAGAGCAATGTTCTTCTATTGATCCACATAATAAGGTCAAATAAATAATATGTTGAAAATGGCACTAAATAGGTTTAAATTTTAAAACTACTAAAGGCTAACTAAACATAAAGGTCATCAACAAAATGCAACATGGGCAACAGAAAAAAAACATTTTACTGTAATTTTTGCTTCCAAGCTAGACTTGATTTCATTTTAAAAGCAGTCTTGAGCAACAGTTCTCCAGACTTTATGCACATCTTTTCAAATGTTTCTTTGGACATCCTTTGCTGAACCACTTAATATTGATCCATGAATCATTCAAGCATGAAAAGGCATGTAACTCAATGCCTTTTGTTGTGTTAGCCAGTGTTGTGTCTACACATGACTCATCTACATGTAACATACCGTTTGCCACTTTGCTACTAGTAGCCTGTCACAAAAACAGTTCCCATTTCTTTAGTTGAATCTATAAATAACTGCCAAAGATAACAGTTTGACAGGCATAAAATACTATATTTGCACCAACAAGGTGATTCCCAAAGAGCTATTAGATTGGCATTCCTTGAAATGGTGTACTGTGTGTTGAGGGCAAACAGTATCTGAAAGTCATGTCCTGGAAAAATATGGGAAAACATCCTGCAAACACCTGACACGGGACGTGAGAGATGTATTTGACTCCTTAGCTGATCCGTACTGTTCCCTGAAGCCTCATCACACACTGTCTCAGTGGAAGGCTGGTTGTCAAAAAGCTGTTCTTATGGAAGGGAAACATAAAGAAAAGGCCAAATTACACAAGAACTAGACTGAAAATCAGTAGCAGCACATATGATGGAGCAATAGATCCAAATTTGAAATTTTCAAATCAACATCAAGGACGTCTGGAGAGAGGTACAACAGTGAGTATTTACAGTCATCTGTAAATAAATTACAGCCATTATGGATAATAATTATTGGTTCGTGTAACTATATGTTTAACAATCATATTCCAGTATTTCTAATAAGAGCACCAGAGAAATCCCGTTGCAGGGAAAAATAGCTTTTTACTTTTCTTTGGGATAGTTTCCAGTTGAGCTACGTGCTGCAGGCCATCTAACAACTGACCATCTAACGCCACAGGCAGAAGCTGGTAATGGAGAACACCTCTCTATATAAACCTTAAACTCAGCTAAGAATGACCCTGTGCTTACTCCAAGGTGTAGACCCCAGGAGGTCTCAAAGGGCCAGTTATACACAGATGCAGTTACCTGTAGTCCTTCACTGAGTTACTGTCTGTGTCCTCTCCTAAATGGGAATAAAGGCCAGTTTTCAACCTGATGAACTGTATCTCCCATATTCATTATGGACAGTTTTTTTTTTTTCAAAATAGACTCATTAATAGCTATAAGGTTTGAACTGAGGGTGGTGCCTGATGCAGGTCCTTGGCTGTGTAAACAGAGGGACGGTAACAATTGCAGTGCAGCCTTTTCTTTCTTTACTCCAGTAAAGGTTCAAAAGGGAAAACGTAAGCTCTGAAAAATAAGTAAGAAACTACAAATTAGGCCTTTTAAGGACATTTCTACCAGCAGGTTATTTGCAACACTATCTGAACCTCATGCTGTATTAACATAATAATGAAATTATATTAGTACATTGGAATATAAACTTTATTTTAGAATTTACCTTCACAGCTAAAAAGAGTTTTAATGGGATTTTAATGGAGGGAACTCTGAGATCAGTTACAGTAATCTTTTCTACTGAGACAGTGGATTTTTCTTTGTTTACATGTTATAGTCAGCTGACCTGATGGTGATGCTCTGAGCTTTACTGCTCTTTCTACATTTACAACTGAATTCAACTAGATGTAAGCAGATGCTTCACAGACTGTCTTGATTTCCATCCTCTACACTGCCAGTACCCTGTTTATACTGTCTTTATACTAGAAAGTATACAGCTGGTATAAAGGTTGAAATCAATGAATAAATCTCAGCATCATCAGCTTAAATTTAAATTCATCTCTGCTGTATGTAACCTAACACTGACAATGAGCACCACAGCCACTGTGCACCGGTCCAACACAGCGCTTTACTGTAAATTTACCACCTTACTGCAAGCTAACCTGTTTATCCTGAACTTAACTGCCAAGTATTTTCATACAAACCCTGGATAATGCAAAGTTATTATACTGAAGTATAACTTACCCCCAAAGTGTAGCGCTTCAATCAATTACATGTTTTTGCCCCTTTCATCTCTTTGTGTGCGATAAGCCCCCTTAAAGGATAAACCAATAGGATTATCTTTTATGTGTTACTGTTCCCTCCATTTAGGCTCAAATCAGTTTGATGTTTGAATCTCCCAGACTTGTCAAACCTAAAGTAACGAGCCTGTTTTGTAAACGTGAGGAGTAGAAAGTAGAAGCATCTGTGTGAAAATGTAAGAAGTAAAAGTAAAAAGTTGCCAGAGAAATAAATACCCAAGTAAAGTACAGATACCTGAAAATCCTACTTAGGTACAGTAGTACTACTTAAGTACTTTATTAGTTCCCACCTCTGCAGTCTACTTGACTCATGAAGGCCTTTTTCTATAACTCAACATGCATATCTTTGGACTTGAAATGCTTATTGCAGTATTGGCTGCAATACTGGTTGTTCCACAAATCTCTGATATTGCTCTAGAACATGCAGACACAGTCTCTTTAGAGCTCTATGCAGCATCTGTAGATCACCAATGCACTACTTTGCGATGACGATGGTGGATCTGCTGTAAGATTAAAGAATTTGCATCACAAAGAGCAGTGCTGGCAACATAGTGGGCTGTCCAGGGCTAACAGATGTAGTTTTTCCAGGGCAAAGAACATTGACTTTGTTAGCTTGTAGTACTGGTGCTACAAAGGTTGCTAGTTTTGTAGCACAAGCATGAAATGTCTGTTAAAATCCCTAATAACCAAAAGCAGTGCAGTTCATACTTAAACACACTGACAGTAATGTGTAATATGAACACACAATAACTAGAAATCTTTTCAGACAAACGTGTTTGTCAGCAAAAATGCAAACACAATAACTTGGATTAGTGTGTCTGTGTGTATAACACCTAGGGGTACAAGTATACGTACTGCATGTATGTATGTGTGTGTATATATATATATATATATATATATATATATATATATATATATATATATATATATATATATATATATCTATGTGTGACATTTGAATGTGTCTGTATGTAACACCTCTATAATTACAGGTGTCAGGTGTGTCAAAGTGGTGGATGTCTAGGTGACATCCACAGTAACAACTTGCCCTTTCAGCTCTGTGCCCTTAAAATCATATTAACAACAAAGTAAACACCAGTACGGTAACTGAAGAACGTATTCAGGAAATATTTTCTTGATACGAAACGTGAAACGCTCTCTCCCTCAGACTGCATGCTCGGGAACTTCTCTAACATTCCTCCTGGCTTACATCTCAACTTCCGTGAAAACATCAGCCAGCAATTTAGATTTGCAGCAAATGGCATAATTTTATGGAACACAGAATTGTTAGAAAAGGAGCAACTTGAAGCAAGCATTTCCCTTTTTTTATTGTATTACCTTTTTTTGTTTGTTTGTTTTCTTCTTAACATCGTCTCTTTTAAATATCTTGTTTTCCACGACGTAATGATTGTCTGGTTTACTCTTTTTCACTGCTTCTGAGCAGTGCTGACAAAAAGTTGCGCCTTAGCTTCATAATTCGGCCACGGAAAGTCCTTTTCCCACTCACTGTTGTACTTCCAAACTTTCCCTTTATTGTCAGACGTTCCTTCAGTTGCTGCAGGTTGTGTTTGTTTCATCCTGATGGCTCGATTTCTCCGATTTTCTTTTAAACGTTTAAAACATCGCTCCATTTATTCAGTGAAAATACCGCTTCCAATTTCCATTAAATTCTCTGAGCCGCCTGCGCATACCGTCTACCAATGGACTGGCGGCAAACACAAAGGAATTGTGGGAATTGTTGTCGCATTGATACGATAAAAATTTGTTATCACAGCAGATTACAATTACTCTGTAGCATTGTGATGTAGCATGGCTTCACAAAAAAAACAAAGTGGCTTGCAAAGCTGTCGCATTAGTGCTCCGTATGCAAAATAATTTGCTGTCTCTTTCTTTCACCATATTATTAAACACTAAATCTGGAGTTCGCCAGTCTGAAGGTGTGTCTGGGACCACTGCAGGGTCATAGGTGCATCTGCACACTCTGATGCTTGGAAGTTTGGAAAGAAAAGCGTCTGGAATTCTTTAAGTTTCTTGAAGACGTTTCATTCTGATTCAGAGCTGAAGAAGCTTCTTGGATGAGAGGTGAAACATCTTCAAGCTCCTTAGATTACCATAACCTGGATGACTGAGAACCTACGCAGACACGTATTGCAAGGTTTGCTGTCAGTAAAGTGAGCGCTCGCATGATTGGAAAGCTTCACAGTGATGTCTGATCACTTCATGGGACAAACATCCTCCAGCCTAGAAAGCCATGGCTGAAATGTCCAGTGTGTCAGCAGACGCAGGGTTCAGGCGGGGGCAAGATTGCCTCTGTGTGGATGCGTTTAATTATACCCAAGGAGATTCAGAGCTTAAGTCGACTAAGTTCATGTTTGTGGTGTGTTAGCGCTTCTTCTATAACCGAAGGAGGAAAAACAAAATCACTTCTGTTTCTTATGTTCTCATGGGAAGTGGCTGCATGTCCACACCCTCAGAAATGCATCATCTTGTCTGTTACTGTGATGTTTTTATAAATGTCGTCAAAGTGACAAAAACACATTTAAAAATTTGAAACAACCTCTGCTGCACGTGTGTTCGTTCAGTTGCTCTTTAGTTGTGTCACCTGTACTTTTGAACAGGTGTGAACTGATGAATATTTAAGAGCGTTTAAAGATGAAATGGAAGCGGATGGTCTTCGTCTGTAATTTAGCTGATGAAACTGTGTGTGTGTGTGTGTGTGTGTGTGTGTTATGGAAGTGTGAGAGTGTGTGTGTGTGTGTGTGTGTGTGTGTGTGTGTGTGTGTGTGTGTGTGTGTGTGTGTGTGTGTGTGTGTGTTTACATAGTATGGCAGACGACGCGGCACGGTGCCAGCGCCTGTCGCCACGGCTCTGTGCTCAGCGGAGGCTGTCGCCATGGCATTGACTCCCTGGCACGGAGGCAGGGGTAGAGGTGTCACCGCGGGCGAAGGAGAGGGGACAGCCCTGCTGCTGTCACCGTGGAAAGGCCACGGCCCCCCTCCGGCCACCAGCCCCCCTGCTGACATGTCACCCAAACTGAGAGCTAGCCTAATTAACGACGCCCTGCACACTCTGCCATCGCTCGTCTTTCTCTGATCTGAAAATATTTAGTTTTGTTTGTCTGACCGAATTCAGAAGTAACGTTTTCTTTCTCTTGTCCCGTCTTCCGGTGCACACGTGTCACTCTGTCTTAATAGCGACACTGAAAATTGTGGTAAATGTGTTAGGCCAACGGGTACAAGAGGCCACGGTCTGTTCGCACTATTGGATTTGTCGGTCAGATAATGTGATTGGGCCTAATCAATATTGTCCAGAAAGACCTTTAGGGGCCGAAGAAGATCTCCTCTTTCAGGCATCTTCAACCCGTCTGTTTTCTCTGACTTTGATCACTCTCGTCTGTCTCTTTCTCCCGGTCAGCTGGAGGTGGAGGTGTAATATGAACCTGCTGAAAGGCTTGTCTAAACAGATCCTGGAAAAGAAAGGGAGAGAACCCACCTGTGTATTTATGCTTATTAGGATGGAGATTTGCATTTCCTTTCACATACACATACCTGTCCTGTCCACACCTGTGTGCATTCTCCATCTAAATATCTGTTCTCTGTCAGGCGGCTTGGGAGAAGCAGATCCAGGAGGAGGGGACCCCCCTGAGCAAATATTACAGCCAGTGGAAGAAGCTGAGAGAGAAGGAGATCCAGCTGGAGATTTCTGGCAAGGAAAGGGTAATTATCAAACCAAAGAAACCTGCCAGCAGTCGCCTTACTCAGTCATTATGAGTCACTTCTACTGTTTTTCATTCATGAATGTTCACGTTACCCAGAAGAATTACTCTGTTACATAAAAACAGTTTTGTGATCACGATTAAGGCTGTTAAAATGCAAGCGTGTGTACAAGCACTGCAGTTTGTTTTTTGTGTTTGTGTCACATAAAGATGGAGGATCTGAACCTTCCTGAGATCAAACGGAAGAAGATTGAAGAGAAGAAGGCCGAGGACAAAAAGGAGTTCAAGGGTCTGTTCCCGTCTGACAGCGACTCCGATGAAGATGATGATGCAGGACTCAAAATCAAAGGTGAGCTAACCCCCCTCATATCTGGTTTCCCCCATTTATCTGAATCCGACCCTATCAAACGATGCAATTTGTGGACTGGTGCAGGTTATGGTGTATTTCCCAACTTGGCCTCTAGGGGGCTGCATTTTGTTACAGCAGTGTAAAAGCTTGAGAGGTGATGACAGTTCACTGTGATTTTATGTTTTTTTTCCTGCCGTTATCCGTTTGTGTGACGTCTCCAAGATTTGACTACACGAAGCAGATCACCTGCAGAGCGGTTTGCCGTAAGGCTCCGAGATATAAAAGCATCCACAGAGGCCGTTTCCGTGGAAATTAAAATTAAACCCCAAATCAAACTGAAGAGAAAATCTCTCGCTTATCAGAGAGTTTGGTTCTCTCTTGCGCTCTCCGCCAAAAGGAGCCGTCAGCTCATTCATCCTTTAACAACCCCCCCGTTTGTCTCTCGTCCTCTGCGGGTCATCCACAGGTCAACCTCGATTTTATAGCTTTACACTCGGACACGCTCCAAACAGAAAAAAACCCCTCCGCAAGGTCACTGAGGAACAGAGCAGGCGGCAGGGTTTTTATTTTTTTTTAATGCATCTGGACTTCATTGTGGGGAGAGTCCCCACAAACGGATGGGCAGCTGCCGGCAAGCATCCCCTCCCCTCCCCTCCTCCCTCACCCCTCTTTCGTTCATCCTTCCTCAACTCCTCCACACTCACGAACTTGCCCTCCCCACCTCCACCCCAACAGGAAGTACAGGCTTGGATCCCAGCGGGGGTTCCTAATTCAAACCAGCCCACTGGAACAGCCAGCGGTGGCCTCTCTCCCTTTTTTTTTCTCCCTCTCTCTCTCTTTTTCTGGCTCTGTAGACTCCAACCAGCTGCCCCCGCATGTCCTCGCAACACGTGCGCAGACACACACACACAGACACATCTCGATGATAGCACACAAATGCACACCCACCGCCTCGCCGTCCAGTCTCGAAGAGCCAAAAGCTTTCAGGCAGCTCACCAAAGCTCTCTGCGGTCTCACACACTCCCGGAAAGAGGGGGAGTGCGAGAAGGGGCTGATGATTAAGATTGGTGTGTGTGCGTGTGTGTATTTGTGTGTGCGTGGTGGTAATAAGTCATCCAGGTCATTTGGGGGCAACCTCAAAGGTACAACTGAAATCTGCGAGCA
This sequence comes from Oreochromis aureus, assembly GCF_013358895.1. NCBI lineage: Eukaryota > Metazoa > Chordata > Actinopteri > Cichliformes > Cichlidae > Oreochromis > Oreochromis aureus. The sequence continues at coordinate 21,989,779 of NC_052961.1, read as the reverse complement.
CCATGTGAGCAACAAAGAGTGGGAGAGGGCAAGAGCGCGTTTGCGATCTTAAATTCAGATGGGAAGTACCTGATGTTTTAATAGACGTTGTTTATGTGTGTGCGTGCGTGTGTGTGTGTGTGTGTGTGTGTGCGTGCGTGCGTGTGTGTGTGCGCGCGTGTCATAAAGGAAACAGCTCTGTTTTCCTTCTCTCTCCCCTATGCCGTCAGCTTCTCATCACACCTCAACTTCAAAGCATGTGGACCTCAGTTGTCCCTTTGGCTAGACAACACACACACACACACACACACACACACACACAGCACTCTGAGAGTAGCACACCTTAAATTTCAAAAAGAAAAAAACCCAACTTCTCTCCAACACACAAACACAGACACACACACCAACTCTGCCATTATCGTGGAAGCTGTGGAACCTGCCTGCTATCTCCATTTGCTATATTTAGGCCGTGAGCATAAGATGTCTGAAATTGCCGGTAGTAAACTGTCATGGGTGTTTGTGCACCAGCAGCAGCAGCGGCGGCGGCGCCTGTAATCGACTCTCAGTTCCATCTCAGGAGGAAATAGACACTTCCAGCTGCCTCTGATACCTGGCCCACATATCCACGTCTCCAAAGTCGTCAGACGTCAGCGATGCACCGGTGCAAACTTAGGAACGTCTGAAGAAAGTAAGACTAGACAAATTTCAGCGCGCTGTAATGTTTTTCCACCGTCTCCCCTCAGGTAAGAAGAGCAGCCGTGCGTCAGATGACGAGGATGACGAGGATGACGATGATTTTGAAGACCTGTCTGACCTGAGCGATGATGAGGGCATAGAGGGAGAAGACTCAGGTCGGTATTCACAATTAACAGTTTTGACACATTTTATGGTCCTAATTTGTCTGTTTTGGTTAATTTGCTGTGTAGAGGCGTCTGCGTTACCCATTTCTATCAGTGCAGGGTCAGTAATATGGAGGCTGGCTGGTACCAAGGGTAAAACTTAAAATTACTGTTTGCCTCTAGAGCAGGGATGTCAGACTCGTTTTACACTGTGGGCCACATACAGTCCACTTTAATCTTAAGTGGGCCAACCCAGTGAAACAGCACTTCCTGAAGTTTATCTGCACATTTAATCCTGGTTGTATATTAACATAAGAAGAATTGTAACAATATGTTTTTCTGCACGATATAGAAATGGTGCTGTAGCAAATGAAAGACAGACTGGAAAGTTTTTGTTCATTAACAGCAAATGTTTAGTTTTTTCACTGTGGACACAGTTTATTCACAGATATCATCTATGAATTCATTACTTTAGTGTAGTGTGGTCGTGGAAAAGCTCTTTATCAGTAAGAGAAGCTGTGAAATTTCTGTTCTTCATATTTTCCAAAACAGTCCAGCGGCCGGATTGGAGTCTTTGTCGGGCTGCGTGTGGCCCCCGGGCCTTAAGTTTGATATCCCTGCTCTAGATAATGCAAATATAGTCAAGTACAAAAAATTAAATTTTAATAAATATTTAGTTGTTTTTGTAGCAGGTTTTCAGGCATAAACTGCCACATGATGCCAGATTTGGGTCTCGACGGTCTGAACTTTTAAGTTTAAACATCTCTGGGTTCGGCTGCTGGTTCGGAGGGAAGAGCGATTTTAGAATTTAGACTAAGCATTTGCACTGAAATAGTTAAATTAATTCAGTCTCTTAAATGAATTTATTATGTATAAATGAACAGAAATGGAATTTAAGGAGCGCTACTCTAAATTTATGCTTTTCAGTTATGCATTTATCATCCGTGTGTAACTTTTGAGAAATGGTTTACATCACATTTTAACATGGTGGTCTCACAGCTGGTAGCAACTCCTGTGGCCACTCATTAGCTGAGCCTGGAGAGTAAACAACATTGTAAAAATGTGAAATGTGTCAGATTAGAAGAGGTTTGTTAAAAATGCTGTTCTACTCTAACGTGTGCACATATAAACCACTCGATACCTGCGAGGTTTCTGATGTGGCTGAGCGTGAAGTTTAAGTACTTCTTGTCTATATTCCAGATGATGATGAGGAGGAAGAGGAAGGAGATAAAAAGGCTTCCAAGACTCCTCAGCCGCTGTCCTCCTCTGCTCTGATAAAGCTGGCTGAGGGAGAGGAGGATGTACTTGAAGACCTGGAACTGTCTGATGACGACTGAGGGTCTATAGGAGCGGTCAATATTTCCAGTATTTCCTCTCTTTGCTATTGTTGTTTTAATTTTCTGTCTCCTCATATGTACAGTACAGAGAAGTTTAATTTTATTAAACACTGAGCCTGATACAAAAAAAAAAAATTCCTGTGTGTCCTTGAATTTATTTTTTTTTAAGATGCTAATTGAAGCGTGTATGTGCATGTTAATGCACAAGTGCACCTGAAACGAGTAATTTGTGTACATGTGCACACCTGTAGGCACCCCCAGGCTTTGTAAGAACGGGCTATTTGGAAGGAGCTATGAAGCTGGCTGAGCCGGGCCCAGCCAGGCAGGGCCGGCCAAGAGGAGCGGGTACAGAGAGGCGGGTGTTCAGCCCCGAGGCAGCAGTGCGGTGCCAGGCTGGCAGGGTGGTGTCTGATGCTGCGCCAAGACTCTCTGCCCAGGTGGTAGAGCAGCAACACAGGCTGGTCTGTTTCCGTGCCAACTCCTCACCCACCCCCTACCCGGACCGCTGTCTTTTCTGTCTGTCTATCGCACATGCTCAAACACGGCTGTCCTACTCCCAACTTCTCCCCCCCGCTTTTCTTCCTGGCCTTCGATGATCTTCACGCCAGAATTCACAGCTAAACCGATGGCGATTCTGACCTTTATCACGAGGCACATTTACGGCACGTATTCACCGGTGTAGGAAGGAGACAGGTGAACTACGAGACGTGGTGTGAAATCCTTCAACTGCAGATCTGATTTGAGCAACTCTTGTGTGTCGTCACGTTTCCTCTGCGGTGGTTTTCAGTGAATTCTGAACCTCCTGGTGCAGAGGCCCGCCTAAAGCGAGGGGGAAGTCCCAGCAGAGTGTGAAGAGCGCACTGCTTTGAAGGAGGAAGGCGAGTGTGAGCGAGGGCTGCTCCTGGTTCTGTTGCTGTGTGCGTGTGTGGGTATATGAGGAGGGTCAGGTTTACCCCCACAGGCAGGGAGGCCTTGGCCTGCGGCTGAACCTCACACCCCGACAGCTGGTGTTGACCCGAACTGTGCCCCCCATGGGTCACCTCCCCTTTATAAAACACACACACACCCCGCCTCCTGCATGTTCTTTTTTAACGAAAGTACCACAAACACCTGAGGAGGAAAGAGCATTTCTGATATTTGAAGCAAACACGAGAGAAAGAAGAGAGGCTTTCTTTAGCATTTATTTCACCTGTGTGGTGAATAGAAAAATAGGATGAAGACAAACTTTTGAAGGGAAATCTAGAGACCATTTTTAATTTGTTTGCGTAGTAAAAAAAACCCAAAACAAAAAAAACCATAACAAATTCAAAACATTTGCATTAAGAACTTGTGCCTTTCTTTTCCCTGCAACCAAGAGAGAAAGTAAAAGTATCTTTGGAATTCCATCTTGAGGGCTAATTTTAATACATATCATCATCTGTTTTATCTACTACATTAAAAGTCCTATAAATATTTTGTCCTCATATTTATATGCTGAAGTAGCATTCGAGATTGGAGCATACGTTTTTGTTTTTTGTTTTTTTGTTTTTTTAATATTACACTTTTTTAAAAAAAGGGCAAAACAAAAACTGATGAACAAAAAGTACCACCAAAGTTCAGCAAGTCACATTTTTTTTTCAGTAAAGAAAACCTTAATCGTGCAACTACATTTAACAAAAAGTAAAAGTACCACGTATGTAATCTTCAGGATATTTTCATCTTAAGCATGATTCTGTACAATTTTGCATGTTTTTCCTACCTCCCACAGTAGTCAACACAAGCGTACAATGACATAAGGGATACAAACCACAGCTGCTATTGAGGCTTCTCCATTTCTTAGCATTTTTAATCCTTTGTTTGTCAGTAAACGACAGCTCTACCTGTGTCATCTCAAATAAGAGTCCCACTGAGTGAGGCACTAAGCCTAGCATTCCCCTGTTTGACCGTTAATGCAAAAAGAAGCGCAGACACGTTGTGAAACATGGTTTCAATTCCACATATCCGGTCATCTTTGGTATCGGGACAGCGGAATGCATAGTTGCAGTGATAAGAGAGGAAGCTGGTCAGATCTAATGCTGCTCAGCATATGTTTCAACTCCAGCCTCTAGAAGAAGAAGAAAAAAACACAACCAAAAAAAAACAAAAAAAACACATACAGCACCACGCTGCTGTTTGGCCTCGGGGAAAGGGGCGAGGAGGAGGGGAGGGAGGGAGGGAGAAATGTCTCTTTTTTTAATTCCTGGGCTTTGCAGGGTTCTGGGTGAGAGCAGTCAGAGATGCAGAGACTAGAGAAAGAGAGTGAGCGAGTGAGCAGAGCTTCCTCCAGCCCAGGAAGGAAGGAAGAGTTTCCGCTAGCGTCTGACTGTCTGACTTGCAAGAATGTCGCATTTGTGGCAGGGCTTTGCTCCATTTTTTTGGCAGGCTTGCTGTGACCAGCTGTCTCCTTTTTCTCTGTCGCTTCACGTCTCTCCCTTCCAACCCAGTTTCTTTGGATTCTGCTCGGCTACAGCCCCTGCAGAGGAACTCAGCTGATTGGTTTGTCGGATACGGTCCACACTGTCCAGTTGTCTTTTTTTTTAAATTCAAGTCTGTTATTTTCCCGTAAATTTCAGCTCAAAAGGTGAAGGTGTTGAGAGGTCAGTCTGCTTCAAGTTACACTCCCCCATCCCCATTCATGAGACTAGTCTTCCCTTCTCACCCCTTCCCATACGCTCCTATGAAGGGGTTTTGGCCTCGTATCGTCCTACCACATTGCCGTTTTCCTGCTTGGGGGAGGAGCAACCTGGGGTGGGGCCGCTGTATGGGGAGGAACTGCTGCTGGTGGAAGTGGGTCGGTGTGGCACAGAGAGAGAGAGCGGCAAGGGTGTGTCAGATGGCGTAGTCAGGGGGTCCCGATCGCGCTCTGGGGGTCGCAGGGCAGCAGAAGGTGGAAACGGGAATGCCAGTGGGAATCCTGTCATGTAGAAAAGCCTGCCAACGCGGCGAGCCACCTGAGGAGACGAGAGGAGATCACATGACTGTCAGTACAGCCTGTTGAGCATCGGGTTATGGACTAATGTATACTGAATTTAGAGAGAGAAGAAGAGAGGCTGGAGAATGTGGGGCAGGCTAGTTTAAGGGAATCAGCTATACTATTCTAGCAGTTTGTCTCGGTCCTACAGACGGGAACGCACACTCAGACAAACACGGGTCCACTTGATCATACACAAACACACACACACTCTCACACACGCAGGTCTGTGAGGTGTACCTGTGAGCGGATCTTGAGTGCGGGCCCCAGCTTTAATCCCATGGTGTTGAGCAGGTGCTCCTCAGTGAGCAGTGGCAATGTCTCTCCATCAATGGCCTGCTCCCGAAACACCTGGCGGAGACACAGCCTCTTCAGCCACAGCCCCGACACACACACACACAGAAACACACACAACCCTACACATTCGCTCACACGAACACTACAGAACAGTGGGCTCTATTCCAAAATGTTTCATACTCATTTTGAGAACGCAATTGAAGTTTATCAGGAAACATTTTTGCAATATGGATGATTCAAATTGTGGAGACTGTAGTCTTTTATCATTTTAAACATCGTAATGTTGGGATTGGGATGTTTTCTCTGCCATATGTATATACGGTTATCATTTATTGTGCAGAAATGACTCCAAAGGTTCATCTAAATCTCCGACTCTAAGACAGCTGAAGCCTAATTATGGTGTCTACTTTGTTCCTTATCCGTTCCCTTGGAGTCAGGACAGCAGCAAATCCCTCCCCATACACGTCTCTGACTCCAGAAATGTTCCTCTGGCCCTCTTCCACAGCATTTTGTCTCATCTCCTTTCCATCACCCCCAACTGGTCACAGCACATGCTGCTCTTCCCTGAGCCTGGTTCTGCTGGAGGAATCTTCCTGTTAAAAGGAAGTTTTTCCTTTCCACTGTTGCCAAAGTGTTTGCTCATAGGGTGTTATTTGATTGTTGGGGTTTCTCTGGGTTATCGTAGAGTCTTTACCTTACAATATTAAGCGCCTTGAGGTGACTGTTGTTGTAATTTGGCGCTATATAAAATAAGTTGAATTGAATACCTAGTCCTAATATTTTACTAGTTTCCATTTTCCAATGATGAGAACTTTCTCTGGATAGTTCATTTTGGAACGTCGCACAGCCTGGATTAACACACAAATGCACGTTTCATTCACACAAGCTACACCTACATGCACTTTAAGCTCACCGTCATTCACACAAACATGGCTCAAACTATTAAACATGACCATGCGCTCTCATGCATCCACACACATTCACAAAAAAAAAAACCCTGGAAAAAAACTGCAGGTTTACTGCTTCTACCTAAACATAATGAGACGCCTTTGACAGTACTGCAGTGGTTTGGGGGTTTGAATTATATCTTAGTACACTGTTTTTCCTCTATGGTTAATAATCAGCCTGCCCCTGGCCTCTGTCCCCTTCTCTCTCTCTTTCCTCCTGCTCTCTACGTTCTCACCTGTGTGTATTCAGCACATCCTGCCAGGCTGCTTATGAAGCCGCACACATCCTCCACACTCCACTTGCTGATGTCCTCCGCAGGGTTTGCTGTGGCTGAGTCCTCCCCATCCATGAAAAGACCTCCCAAAGAGCCTGAAAAAGCAGCAGTGGGTGAAAATGATGTGTCAATATATACACACCAGGTAAAAAGGTGCTATTTGTTTTAAAATATGTATTTTTTTTGTTTGGTTTTAAGTGTCTTTGGCTCTGTTAACATAAATAAATGAAGTAAACTAATAGATATCTTAAACCCATTTAATAAATGACTGTTACAGTTTCCTTCAGGTGCTGATTACAAGTCTTTTCTTGTGCTTTCATAAAGTAAACGTGCCGCTTGCTGCTATGTCATCCCACTTTATGCCTGCAAACCAACAACGCCCTCAATCCCTCCCTTCTGCCCACGTGGCTGTGCTGTTGGTGGCGTGCATGTGGGTCACCCTGGGGTCAGAGGAAGAGGCCCTAACAGGGAGAGGCCTCCACACTAGAGACACGCACAGAGAGTGATTCTAATGGATTTCACGTGTCAGCTCTGAGCTCTGTGTGTCGTGTGTGCGTCTGAGTCTCTCACCCGTGTGAAAATAAGGGTTGGCGTAGGGGAATCCGAAGGGAAATGACTGGGCATGAAGAGCAGGTAGTGGTGGCAGGAACCCTGGTGGCAGGTGGTACTTGAGATCGGTCTTGCCCAGTCCAGGGGTAAAAAGGTGGCGACTGGGGGACTCTGTACCTGCAGAACTACAAGGGGCGCTCAGCCTGCCTGAGCTCTCTACAGTCTCCTTGGCAGTGTCACACACTCCCTTGCTGCCAGTGTCTTTACCCCTGTCCTTGGGTTTACTGCTTGACTTGGCACCGACTCTCTCCAGCCTCTCATCGCACATCTCTGTCTCGCTGTCTGAGTCCTTCATTTCCTCTTCGTGCACTTCCATGTCTTCCTCCCTTCCTCTGTCCTCTCTTCCTTCTCTGTGATCTCCACTACGGATTTGCGTCTGGGGGACCCTGCGAGACATCTTTCTGGATTCGGCATCTGTGCCAGCAGTGGAGCTCTGCGGCTGGGTGTCTTTGGGTGTGGACGCCGCCCCCGGTTGTTGCTGTTGGTGGTTGAGTGTTAGGAGGGGCGTGGTAGCCCCGTGTCGAAGCACCAGCATTGCGTTCGTGCGGCGGGCCAGTTCCTCGCGGAGAGGATGGCCCTCTGGGATGTCATGGAGGCTCCGCAATGCTGGATGGTCGGGAGGAATGCCAGGAGGTAGAGCCCCCAGAGGGTCAGAGCCCAGCAGACGTTGCTGTTGCTGTCGCTGGTGGAGATTTTCCAGCTCTTTCTGTCTCAGTAGCTCGGCTGACATCTCAAGTCTGCGGCAGCGAAATACAGAGAGGTTTACCACACAGTCCAAAAGCTTCCTAAACCCATATTGTAATACTTTTGATGTAGTCTTTCATAATCACTTATTAAACACACCTGGCCAGGTTCTGCTTTCTCAAGAGCTCCTGTTGTCGGGCAAAGAGCTCTGCTTGAGCTGGCTGGAGGAAACCGTAACCTGTGACAAAAACAGCACAAATGTAACAATGCAATGTCCCAAGTTTTTGAGGAATCTTTGAGTTAACATGTTACAAACTAAATCAAAGTGCCAAAAAGAAATACTAGGGTGAAAACTTGATTTTTTTTGTGTGTTGTGCAAAAGTATCCATCTGGCCTTAGAATTACTTATGACTCACCGGGGGCTTGGCAAAGAGCAGAGGGCATGCCAAGGAAAGGAGGCCGCAAGTGAGGTCCTAAGGCGATGTGAGGAGCAGTTGGAGGGGACAGTAGGGGTGGAGGATGGGACATTTCTCTGTGGACACAAATTAAACAAAAACATCAATCTCAATTTTAATTTTACTAAATAGGTTGAAATAACACGAATGTTCGGCATACGCGACTTCCTACGTCAATGGAACAGTTTTCACTTCACATTTTGATTTTTTCCCCTCTCTCTTCTCAGAAAATTTCAGCTGCTGCTCTGTGTGTGTGTGTGTGTGTGTGTGTGTGTGTGTGTGTGTGTGTGTGTGTGTGTGTGTGTGTGTGTGTGTGTGTGTGTGTGTGTGTGTGTGTGTGTGCGAATGGTGCCACACTGCCAATGTATGCAGTGTATTTTTATCAGTGGTGCTCCAGAGGCCCCCATGTCGCCCCAGCGCCTCATCAGTCTTGTCACGCCGCAGCAAGCGCCGCTGGCCATTGCTGTACCCTGGACTGCAGCCTTTCCTTCCCCTGCCGCCTCACACATACACGCCACAACTCCAGACCCACACACATAATGAGGGCTGAATGCACAATGCCAGTGTGTCATGCTCCGACAGCTGGGGCGGCCCCTGCGTCTTGACCGGGGCCACGGGCTGAAGGACCTTCTAATTAACACTCATCCCTCCTCTCTTCTCCTCCTCTCCCCTTTTTTCTGTGCGCTCTTCTCCCTGCTTCCCTCCCTCTCTCCAGGCTGCATTGAAGCCAGTGTGAAAAGATGGAGCGTCCTACAACCCCTGCTTCTGAAAAGGCCTCTCCATTATTGGCTTCGTCTTTTGTCCTCTTTGAGGGGGAAAGGTGCCTCTCACCTTTCTCCCTCTTTCTCCATCTCTCGCTCTGTATTACCCACCTTTTTTCTGTTCTTTACTCCCTTTTCTCTCCTTCTCTATGACCTCTGAAAAATCTGTCCGCTCTCTACTGTTATTCCTTTTGCCTGTGTATTTTTATCTCTCCTCATCCCTTCATCTTATCCTGTTTTTGCTTTGTGCATCACTTCCTTTTTTTCCCCTCCCTACTCTAATACCCTTCTGTCATCCTGTCCCTCTTTCAGTTTGGCGTGCATCCTCAGGGGCACGGGAATATGGTTTCTGAAGCAGCATGTAATGTGTGAAAAGTGAGGCATGTGCACTTTGACCCACTGAAGGCGTCAGAGTGTGCGAGGCTTTGATCCCTGAGTGGATGATGATGCCGCCCGCCTGCTCCGTCTCTCTACCCTCTCTCGAGCCTTTTCCAAGGCCTTTTCCTGAGCTCCAGCTCCAGCTTCTTTTACCCACACGTCTCCACTTCACTCCCCTCTCTCTGCTCCCTGAGCTACTGCAATCACACCAATCAGAGCTCAGCTGTGCGCGACTGCCGCCGCACAAAAGCATACACGGGAAACAAGCTGAGGAAAACAACAGAGTCAAAACCAACACTGGGACACATGCGACCGCAAATATTGTTTTGCAACCGTGTTCAAATTAGCCAGCGCCTGCATGTCTCCCGCCTCACTAAATGGTGAGGGAAAAGGGAGAAAGAGAGAGAGAGGGGAACTGTGAAGAGGGAGGGCACATCTACGAGAGCTGGTGGATGAGATGGGGTGGTGTGGGAGGTGTGGGGTGGCAGAGGCAGCACTGAGAGGGTGGGTGGGTGTGTGTGCTGGAGAGGGGAGGGAATGGGGGGGGGCGGCAGCATTCATCGATCGCCTCCGCCGCTGAAATGTTAATGCTAATCGTATAACCGCTCTCTCCGGCGGTGCCTCGCACTCCAGTGGCAGCTCCAATTAATCTTGGGTGAGGGCTGTGGCGCGTGACCCTGGAGCCGCGAGCCGGGGCCCCGCTAGCCGCTGCTTATGTAATTACACCGCCCAGTGTGTAATCACCTGGCCTAATCCCTCAGGGCTAGCAATTAGCCTTCCGACGCGCAGTTCCACTAGGCTACGCTAAGGCGCCCGCAACCCCCCCGCCGCCCGACCATGGCTCCCGCATGCCAAATTCCCATCACCCCCCGCCCCCCCCCGTTCTGATATTCCCCCTTTCTTCTTCCCTCTTCTTGTACCGCCTACCCTTGCCTAGCGTTAGCCCTCAAATGAATAACGGTCAATTAAAGCTGCATGACTGGGGCTGCCAGGCGTCTGCGCCACCATAATTAGGCCTAATCACGGGGAGTGAGAGAGAGAGAAAGAGGAGAGAGAGAGAAGAGAAGGAGTGTTTGTCTGACACTCCCCTCCACTCCCTTCCTTCATCTCTCCCTCTCTTCCTCTTTTTATAGGAGGCAATTTTGAGGGAGGAGTGGCAGACATTAGTCGTTTTGCTCTGGGGCTGTGTGTGTGTGTGTTGGGTGCTCCTACATGTGTTTGTGTGTACTTGTCTGTCTTTCTCTGTGTGGTTTTATTTTCTCTTTTTTTTTTTTTGCACCATCTTTGCATTTTGTTGGCAAACCACTGACATGCTATAAAAAGATGAGGCAAAAACACTCCGAGACTGAAAATAGGCAGACTCACAAATGCAAGGTGGACTCATAATCAAGCAAAACTGTATCGCTGGATTCTCTCTTTCAGCCTGTGTGTCTCCTGCCTGCAGTGAGGCCAGGGGCTCCTGGGGAATTCACTGGTGTGTGGCGACCTGTCAGAGTGGCGACAGCGGCCCCGTCCCACAGCAGCCCAGGCAGTGTGTGTGTGTGCATAAGTGCGTCTGTGTAAGTGTGTGTGACAGGGCTGCCCTTAATGACTGGAGCGTGGGGGGATTAGGAGCGCCGCGCGGCCGCCTTCGGCTCCTTCTCCGCAGGAACACATTTACACAGGAAGCTCATTAAAATGGATGAGGCTCCCTCCACGCTCGCGCTCTCTCTCCCTCTCCCTCTCCCACCCTCTATCTCACTCCCTCCCCTTATCTCACACTCTCCCGATCTCCTCACTCCCTATTTTTGTTCATCTCTCTCTCTCGCTCTCTCTGTTACTTCGTCATCTCGCCATCTCCTCTCTTCCCTTTTTGCTTCCCTTTCTTCATTCCCGCTTTATGCTCCAATGTTTTCCACTCCCCCCCCCCTGCACTCTCTTTACTTGTCTCTACCCCTCCCCTATTTGCCTTGCAGATGCTTGGTGAGCTTAGTGCCATTTAAGGCCAGACAAATGGAACGCCAGGCTCTAAGCCCATCGAGCGGCCCTAATGATTTGTTTTTAACAATGGGCCCTAATGGGCCCCAGGTAATCAATGATGAGGGGTCGATGGAAAGGTGAGCCACGGAGAGAGTTAGGGAGGAAGAGAGGGGAGCGCTTCCATCTCTAACTCACTCCCTCAGCCTTCATTCTTCATTTTACTGCTGTTATTATTATTATTTTTTAAAATATACCAATTATCTCCATTTTAATTTTCTCCTTACTTTTGCACTCATTCTACTCTGTTTTCCCCCTCCCCCTCTCTCTCTCTCTCTCTCTTCTTTTTACTAGCTCTGGTTATTATATGGGGATTTGGTACAACCTGGCCTTTAGGTTTTAGAATTGGTCCATTTGTCTTTTCTTCCTGTATCCTATTGCTTGGACAATAGCACAAGTGATAGACAGATTAAACTGTTTCACTGAGGGTTAAACAGAACGCACAAGCAGGGCAGAGTGAGGTAGAGACAGACGGACGGATGGATGGATGGAGGTAGGGTGAGGCCTAGTTAACTCTCCCCGGTCCTGTGTGGCTAATTACTCTGTGTGCTGTCGGAGAACAGCCGCGGCTCACTGAGTACATTCACACTGCACCACTGGCCTCTCTCACACACGCGCACGCACACACAAATTAGCAGACATATTCACACAAACAAACCCAGATTCAATCCGCATAGATGAGTACACATGCAGACCGCCAGCTTGAAAAATGGAACAAACACATGAACACTCAAGGCCCCCCCCAATCTTGCCACAACACACACACACTATATACACACCCCCACAGTCTCCCAGAGCTGCACCACACAGCGCCTGGCCGCTCTGCTTCCTGCTTATTTCCCCCTCCTGCCCCTCACCAACCCCTCTCTGCCTCTCTCTCTCATGCACACACAAGCACACACACAAGCGCACACACCCTGCTGCCGCACCGCCGGCCCATTATCGATCCCCCGCCTCTCCCCGCGCCACATAAATAATCGACAAGCAATTACCCGCCCACTCCCGCTGCCCCTGGCTTTGTTTGGGAGGCGCAGGGGCCAGCGCTTTGGGGGGGGAGGGAGGAAGAGCTGGCGTGCAGGCGTGCAACTCCACAGTGGTAGCCAAGAGGTTATTGGATCCTCAGTTTAGCCATGTATGTGGAAATGCACACGCTCACACGAACTCTGCAGCACACAGGAAAAGCCAAATATGAGATCAGATCTCGCTGAGGAAGGTGGGGGTAGGGGTGCTGTACAGTGCTGTGCTGATGCAAACTGGCAGGTGATTAACTCCAACTCTTATGGTACAGTTATATACACGGGCCAGGTGGATGCAGGTGTTAGGGTTTCTTTTTTCCTAATAATGAATAATGCAGGTATTTGTTTCAACAGCTACAGCTGGTTACGGCAGCGCTGATGCAGAGACTGACGCCGTGCATCTGTTTTTACCTGTCGGTATAATGTGCGTCCCGATGCTGCGGCAGGCCCTGCTTGCGTCTCTGGCTGGATGAAGAAGAGCTTCCCGCCGAGGGCAGGTGAGCTTCTAAGGCCACTGGATTCCTCACCGCCGCAGCCAGCGCTTCCTGGCGAGCTCGCAGCATGTCTGCATTACGGAGCAAAGGGGCAAAACAGGGGAAAGCACAGCAGGAGGAAAAGAAATGAGATGATAGTGTTGATGTGACAAAGATGGGATAAATATGAAAGAAAAGATGGATCAGAAAAGAAAGAGGATGGAAAGGGAGAAAGAGAGATGAAGTTTAGCATCCAGTTGTATTTACTGAACATTTGTAAAAACATAATTCAACTAATTATACATTTAGCTGCTGATATTTGGCTTTTAATATGTGATACAAGTTATTAGAACAAAAAATAGAAGCGGCACATGCTCTCAAAAGGTATTTATTATCCTGTAGTGATGGATTTAAGGGTCAAGTATGCAGGCAGCTTATAAAAACACCCAATAAGTCATTAAGAACTCCACTCGGCCTCATTCCACCTTTACACTGAAATGATGGATTTTCTTATCCATTCATCTACATATACAGATATCCACACAGAGTTTAAAGCCATGTGTCTTGCTTTGGAACTGAGCTGACCCGATTTAAATGAATACGAGAAAAAGATTTGGATCCAGGAAAAACACGCCATGAAAAGTAACATTTCTGCTATTATTTTTTCTGATATTTATTTTTTTTAAAAAGTCTGCTGTGCAAAAAGCAGCAGAGCATGTGCAGAGTATTTTTACCCCTCACAACCACCACCACCGTGCCTTCTCCCTCCATCTCTACCTGCCCTCTCCCCTGCACCTTATGCCCTCCACCTCTTGCCTCATTCCATCTCTTTCTTCTCTTATCCCCCCCTCTTTCTTTTCCTCCCTCTCCCTGATTCTCTCTCGCCCTCGAAGGAGAAGAGGACTCATCATTATCAAGCCAGGCCAGGCCACACCAGGAGACATGGCTTCTAATGAGAGAAAAATCCATCCTGCTCTCTCTCTCTCTCTCCTCCCTCTCACTCTCTGCCTCAATCTATCCATCCCCCCAACCCTCCACCCCCTCCCCCAACTTTCTTTTTTTTTTTTTTTTTTTTTTTAATTAGACAGATCCCTCGGGAGCTAGGGGCCATTTCCGCCGCCGGTACGGGTGTGATGTGTGTTTCTGTGTGTCTGCGTGATTTAGGTGCTTACGTGTATGTGCCCGGCTGTGTGTGTGTGTACACACGTGTGTGTCTGCGTGTGTTGAAGCAGTTGAGCGGGCGCCGGGGTGGGGGGGTGAAGCGACAGATATTAATGCGGCCTAGCTCCGGTGTATCGATCTGTTTGCTGCGCCAGGCCGCGAGGGACTCTGCTGGCGGCAGACAAGGGTGTGTGTGTGTGTGTGTGTGTGTGTGTGTATGTGTGTGTGTAAAATGGGGGGGGGAGGAGGATAGGGAGGGTTGTGAGAGATAAGGGCAGGATCAGAGGGAACTGAAGCCCCAGAGCGCGTGCAGACACACACACGCACACACACACTCTGTTGAGCACTTGCATACAAGGTGCAGCGAAGACGGGGTCGAATAGTTGACCTCTATAAGTTTCCTTTGGTCGCAGTCCCACCTCCACCAATTATTTTGTATGTCTGGTTCAGGTTTACTTTAGCAGTTTTGTTAGTCTTTAGGAGTACCAAGCGCCCAACTGAGAAAGAACGGTCACAATAAAAGCTGCAGAGACAAACACTCTAACCATGCTGGAGACCAAGGAGCAAACACACCAACTTTTAGAGATACACTGAAAGTCTTGCGTCGATACTGATGTTTAAAATAACAGTTTGGCTGAGGCAGATGACACTGAGCCATAAATGTTTCCAGGGGATTCTGAAAAGTTAAGAGGCCAGGAAACACTTGCCGTTTCCATGAAAGTTCATTAAATTACTAATGTTCTAAGTATTTGTTAATAATTTATTTACCGATGAGCAGCAGACCAGTGTTTTGGTTTCACTGTGATTTCTTCATTTCTAAATGTGACATACGTCCTAACATTAATAAATTTTCAGACACAATGTTTGTGTTTTGAGATCATGCTTCTCATTAGACCTTTAAAGGAGTCCATAGGAGCCAGCCAGACATTTATTTTTAAAATATGAAAATCAATCTTAAAACCCCAAATATGAGTTCCCAAAAGTATCTAAGACCTTGAATTTGACAGGTATAACAGGTGATATACTCCTTTAAATCGACACAGTACAAGCTGTATGACCTTTGCTTCGCTGTCTATTATTTCTTCCTGTTATTCTCTACATGTCCACTCCATGGAAGCGATGCCTCACTTCAATATTGGGTCCATATTTTCTCTCTCCCTCCCTCTCTCTTGAATTCTCTTTCATGTGAACTGAGAGCAGCATGGTCACCTGGGGCTCTAACCCTCTCTCCCTCTCTTTCTCTCTCTGTCTGTGTGTGTGTGTGTGTGTGTGTGTGTGTGTGTGTGTGTGTGTGTGTGTGTGTGTGTGTGTGTGTGTGCGTGGACAGATTAGGTGCTCGGACTCGGAATGTTCCCCTCTAAAACTCTTGTCTCATGTTGCAGCTGCTGGCACACAAGAGGAGAGCCCCTCTGACTACAAATTAGAGTCCTAATTGCGGACGGACACACACACACACACACACACACACACACACACACACACACACACACCTCTTTCTTTGCATGAGTTATTTTGGGAAGTCCCAGTTTGTCGTTCGGACCCATTCCACTTATCCCTCTTTTGTGCCATCCCATTTTTCTCCCCACCATCATTCCTGGAGTTGGGCCTAAATCCCCTCAGTTAAGCCGGGCTTTCCTCAGCACGAGAATACAGGGAAGCGCTGCGCTGATGCAGCTTGGCCGGCCCCGTGATGGATTTGGTGGACTGGCAGGTACACAAAAGCCAGCATCTATCCGCTAAAGCGCACCATACACCAGAAAATTAAGCATCTTTTCAGGAAGAAGCATTTATCAGCATTTAGCCGGTATCATAGGCTTATGCAGCTGTAAATATGCGGCATGTGTGCTCATGCTGAATGTCCTCGTCCTTTGACCAATCGCACTGCTTGATTTTTTCACTTTTTTGGGATGATGCTAGAGGTGTTACGCACAGCTCCACATTTCGACGCTGACTGAACTCCAAGAGACAAAACAGGAGAACACGCCCCCCCATCCCACCCCTCCTTTCACTTTCATCTGGATCTCTACCCCCACCTCTCATTTTCTTTTCTCTCTTCTTTACTCTCCTTTCATCATATGAAGAGGGAGGGAAAGCCCTCCTGGCCATTTCTACATCCCTGCCTCCCCTCCACCTCCACCCCCAATTTCAACCCACCCCTCACACCCACACCCCCAATCACTTCTTTCGGTACTCTTCTTTTGCCCATCAGGTCCAGAGAGAGAGCCTCTCACACAACACGTTGCAACTACACATTTCCCTGCACACACACATCTAGACGCATGCATGGAGAGTTGCTCTTCACCCCCACCTCTCCACGCACGCACACTTTCATTTTCTGTGCCCCACACTTCAAACACATGAAAGGATGCTCTGCGGGGACCAAGGCTAAAGGGAGAGTTGGCGGTAAGGAAAAAGGAGGAGGAAGAGGGGAGGTGGTATAAAAGCAAGCATGAGAGGCAAATGTATAGGAGAGATGAGGGGCCCCGGGGGGGGTGGGGGGTGTAGGTGGTTAAGGAAGAGGGTCATGGGGGCCTCAATGGAGACCAGGTCAATGTCAAGGGGCTCGCTCTCGCTGAAGTGATTCACATCGGCCTCTCAAGAGACAAAACAGCCATCCCTCTGTCCTACATCCCAAACTGTTCACAGTGTGGTTCCTAACAAGCGGCACCTGTTAATTGGAGAAAGGGAGGATGTGGAAGCAGTGTTGTGTTTGGCAAATAAACTTGTAAACAGCCAGTGGATTTATAGAGGAATATGGAAGGGTGGCTGTCAGCACTAGCAAAGCCTGCGCTGCCCGTGGCTCCTCAACCACTGACAGCATCTAACACATATAAACAGGAGTGTGCTATGTCACAAGGAAATTATCTTTAAGTGATGGGTTCATTTAGTGTGTGGCAACTGTAACTTGTTTTTTATTTCTTCCTCGAGGAGAAGTCATTTATTTGCTCTTCCCTCATCTGTGTTCCTTCTTCATTTCCTCTCCTTAGATATATATTTTTTTTCCTCTTTACCCCTGCCTCTTCTTCTCTGCACAAGTGCTGGTCGGATAAAGAAAGCACATTTGCAGAATAAAGGATAATGTGGAAACTATCAAATGATTTGGAATGTGGAAGTGAAGAAAAGGAAGCGAGTATGTCAGCATCGCGCCAGAGCGCTTGCCTCAAAACCGACGAGGCTTCTGGGAAAGGAAGCCGGCGATCAGACTTAGCCCAGGGCCATAAAACCCCCCACAATACACTGAATTTTCCCTCTAAACTCCTCTAAAACAAGGAGGGGGGGTGCAATTAAAGCTTTTATAGGCTTCGCCCCTAGATTTGCAACCAGCAATTAAAAATCATTACTAATCAAATAAAAATAAAAGCTGCTCAAACTACACTTTGGCCCAAGCACTGATTGGATTTATACTACTGCAAGAAAGACTCGTTTATAAAAAAAAAAAAAAGAAAAAAAAAAGACCTTGGTAGGAGTTAATGTTACATCCTATAGAAAAAATGTGAGAAAAATATTAACATTTTATGCTCAGCGACAAGAACAAAAAGCCAACTTATCAATCTGTAACAACTTTTCTCATTTTCTCTCCTCCCCGCCCATCAAACTCCAGTTTCCTCAAGATAAAACTGGGGAATTTTATGTCTATAGAAACTCAGTGAATATGTGACACACTAGAGGTTTCCTGGGTGAGATTTAGAGGGTTGGCAGGCAGCCAATGAGAGCTCCTGGATCAATCATGGCGTTGATGCATGTGAAGGCTTGTGGGTGTTGTTAACAACGGAGAGTCGGGGTGGTCAGAAATCACCCTGAGTGACACTTTGACACTGGGTGGGCAAGCACCGCAAATAGAAATGTCAGCCGTCTCCGTGGCCGGGCTTTCACAATGGCAGCGGCGTGGCATGGTGCTACATGGTAGTGTGAACACAGAGCTGTACTCCAGGGTTACCAGGTAGCACTGCACCTCAGTGACTGGGCGACAGGTGATGGAGGAGGGTTATTTTGTTTTGTTTTTTTAAAAGATGCTTGAATTAAAGTGAACAAAAAGAAACCTCTAGATCTTTTATTTAGAAATTTCTAAATCATATATTACTATTAAGAATTTAAAAATCTGTGAAGTGGGGAAAGATTAGAATCAAGTAGCAAGACAGAGCTTTGTGTACTGACCGTGACCGGGCAGACCCATGCTGCTTGCTAGCTGGTAGAGGCGTTGCTGCTGCTCCTCGTAGGACCCTTGCTCGCTGAGCGCTGACATCATGCGCCTGTAATGTTCCTCAGGGCTCATGTGGCCGTGGCTGCCGCCTGCTTCCACCCCTGGGCTCTGGGAGTTTTCTGCAGAAAGGAGGGGAGGGATTAGTGATTGCCAGTAGCAAACTGATCGGGAAATTTCTTTTAACTTGATCTCCAGGCTCTGAAGCTCTCCCCAAAAATTTCTATCACCTCAATGGCACACGAGGTATTTATAGGAAGAAAAGTCCACATTCATTTGCATGTCACGATGTGAAGAGCACGCCACAAGCAAGAGGTTGCATGAAATGTAATACTGTTAGCAGCCTCAAAGCATTAGTGGCTCTAAATGGTAACCAGAGGTCACAGATTTGTGAAATTTTGCAGTTCAACAGCTAAAAAGCCGATTCAACATCAGACACATGAAGCACTGTGCTTTAACATTACTGTGAACTTTATTGTCAGATAAGAAATAGTGATTCAAACCTTTTCTCCATGAAAGGTTTTCTAGTTAAAATTTGATTTCAGTTCTTAAAAGTACTAGACCCTTTGAGAAATAACTAAATATTAAACTTTTTTGGTCATATTTTCTCATTTTACCTAATAAAACAAGTATAAGTTTTATGCATTTGTTAAATATGAGTCAGAACATGTGCTTTCAAAGATCATGAAGGTCCAGTGGACTGGAAGCCTCTTCACATAAAGCTACATGCATAGCCATGCATTGTTAATGTTCAGAGCCTGACCCCATCATGAACTCACAATTTCTCTTACACAAAGCGCAGCAGTAGCTCCGCTAACACTGCAGTGAAGAAACTTATTGTATATAATGCAGACTACAGAAAACTCAACAGTACAAAACAACTCTCAGCTTCGACCACTGTAAGTGTGGGTACGTGTGTGTGTAACACCTCTCTGTTGTGTTCAGGGTGTTGCGAAGACAATGCAGTGTATGATGCCTATCTAGCCGTCAGTCCCTCATACTTAATCTCCCTGCCTTTGACCTCCCTCTTCCCCCTCCCTGTCAATAGTAACATGATCTAAGGTAAGAACGGAGGGGGATATAGGAAGGTGGTTAGGGAGTTAGAAAAGGGAGACAGAGGATGAGGTGGAGGAGGGAGAAGCAGAGGAAAGAAGCAGGGGTTATTTTTACCACCCTCCTCCTTATTGAAACCTGAGTCTGGCCCCGGGCAGGCGAGCAGGAGTGGCGCTGAGGAGCGGAGGTGGGGTGGAGGTGGTGAGGGAGGAAGCGAACACGCAAGCATCTCTGTCTCCACCGACAAGCTCCAGCTAATCCACCCAAGGTCCTCGAGTGTTTGTGTGTGCGTCCGTGTGTGCGTGCGCAACTAGTCTGTGCCTGTCTAAAGTTTTCCTGCTCTCTAAACACAGCAGGGGGTGCCGACTTTGCAACTGAAAGAAAAACAGACATCATTTACACAGTGGTATCCAATCTCTCTGGCTCCATCCACACACTACCCTCACAGTCTGTCTCTTTCAGTCTGTTTCTCCACCTGCATTAGTCATTAAAGGATCTCTTGTGTCACCACACTTGGAGGCAAAAAGATGTAACTTAGCATAGATAACACACAAATACTAACCCACATACAGGTGCCGCGTCAGGCTTTGGGTGTGGACGGAGCTCAAGGTTAAGACACAGGATCAGCAATGTTTTGACAAGGCTTAAATGCACTTTTCTGGACAGCTGGCTGCATACACACACACACACACACACACACACACACACACACACACACACACACACACACACACACACACACACACACACACACACACACACACACACACACAGAAACAGAGTCTGCTTTATCAGTTTCTCTTGTTTCAGTTTCAGTTTGTGCATGTACAGCAGAGGAAGAATGTATGTATATATGCAAAGCATATACAGAGATTGTGTTTTTAAAGCCAGAAACCTAACCATACACACTGTGAGAGGCACAAAAATACAAACTCAAAACACACAAACCTCCATTTGCCTTAAAAGGAAACCGAGCCAGAGTACACAAACACACACTGTTCTCAACCAATAACAAACCCATGCATCTTTCAGAGGCAGGGTTGTGTCTAAGTAAGACGATAATGGCCACGAATGAGTGCTTCTGTACACAGAGAAAGAGGAAAGAGGCTCCAGGCAGGACTGCAGTCGGTCAAAGGTCACCTGGTGGCCAAAGGTCAAAACAGGGATCACGCCGAGCTCTACGCAGCTCAATCTGGCATCCGAATTACACACAACTTCTTTCACTCATCTAAATTTTAATGCATACTTTAACCCTCAGAAAGAAGATTTTATTAGTTTGTCAAATAGGAAGTGCAGTGTATGCACAGTGCTTGTGAGTCTGCAGAGATAAGATGTGTGGTGAGCTGCCCTTGGGTTTTGCCTGCTGTATAATGCATCAGTCAGGAAGTCTTCGTCAGGAGCCCAGAGGGACAGCCTCGGTGGCTGTGCCGGCTCCATGCCGGGCGCCTGGTTTCACACCACACGAGGGAGATATGAATAATAGAGGACAGCGCCCGGATTGCAGCACTACAGAGGAGCACCGTCTTACCAAGGTGTGCCTTGTCAAGGTCCGTCATTTACGCTGTGCTAATTTCACCTAGAGAGCAAATAAAGAGCTTATGCTCATATGAGTGTGTCTGCCTGAGGATATTACTGTACACATGTGTTTGTTTGGAAGACGACAGACGGGACAGGCGCCCATGTCCTCAAATCACAGTTTTCATTCATTTTTTGTGGAACACACACATACATAGAGGTGATCAATGTTTGATCTTTTTCAGGGCTAAAAATGAAATTATCAATCAATATTAAATCACTTTGTAAGAACTTTGTTTTTTATTTAACTATTTATTCATTTTTGGTGACATCCTCTAATGTCTGCATATGTAGTAAGAAAGGGGAAAGAGATGGCCGCTTCTACATACTCCTCTATCTCAACCAGGAGCATGTGACACACTGAGATCTGGTACATCATTTGCTCTGTGGGCCTCTGTGACCTGTAGTCACCCATAACACCTTTCTCTGCAGGGATGTTTGCATGTATATTTGGAGAAACATGATTTGGGGTCAACATTCTGACATTCACCAGCAGCCGAGTCAACTTCCATCTTTTCTTTTTAGTCATCTTGTCTTTTTCCCCCTCATAACTTTCACCAGTTTCACACACAAATACACTGCTTACCTTTGGGGGATACGCTGCGTAACTTCTTGCTTTCAGAGGGACACTCGCTGCTGCTGTTGGGAGAGAAGCTTCTCCTCTTGCCTAGAAGGTCATCTGTAAACACACACGGAAACCAATCAGAAACAAAGACCAGAGTAAAGGCTCGATATTGCCGCTCTCCTCTGTCTATACCTGTGTGCATGGTGGCTGCTTTGGAAATGGTAGAAGAAAGAGAAGTGCGAGTGAAAATAACCAAAGAGGAGGAGGGAAAGATGAAAAACAGAACAAGTGAAACAAGGCACGGGCGTATGGAGAGGTGCGTGTTCTGTCAGAGAAAAGAGAGGCCCTGCACTGCCGTGGATGACGGATCTTCCCCCCTTAGTCACGTGTTTGTTTGTCTATCTAAAGCAGGGAGGGGGGCTCGGTCTCTCTGTGCCATAATCTCTTTCCAACAGTCTGTCCTCAACTGTTATCACCATCCTTCCTCTCTCTTTCTTCCCTTTTTCCAGATGTTGAAGCAAAACCCTCTGAACTAAAGTGCACAAGATCCTCTCAGAAATACCGCTCAGCTGACATCATGTCTGCCTCACGTGTTTTTATTTTTATTTTAGTTTTTATACCTCTACAACTACTTTTGGTGTCCTCCCATAAACCCTCATGTCTCTTCATTTCTGCATCCCCTTCCTTCTCTCGTTAGTCTCATCTGGGTGTGTTTGAACCCTACTCCTCTCAGGAGCACCTCACTCTCACATTAACACCTCTCTGGCTCCTCTTCTTCCTCCCTGTTGTCCCCACTCCTGCCACTAGAGCGTACAATTACAACACCCCCCTGCCTCCTTTTCCCTTTCCCCTCCCTTACCTCTCCTCCCCTCTCATCTCTCTCTTCCTTCCTTTCCCATCCCATCACCTCCCACCCCCCCGCCACCTCCCCTACAAACACACCTCAAATCAATACAGGCCTTATCAGAGAAGGAGGAGATGCAGAGCACATCGCACGCAGCGCCGGCAGGAAGGAAAGAGGCGTTTGTCATTGCGCTCTCTCTCTCTCTTTATTTCCACCTCATGCATCTCTGATTTTTTTCCAACTCTGTTTCTTCCTCCACACAGACAGCCAAACCCATCTCAGTGACTTCTTCTTCCCTTCTTTCCACTTTCTCTCGTTCCCATCTCAATGCATAGTTTTCAGGGTGAGGCGAGTTTTTTTCCCCCTCCCTCAAGGAGAATGGTTCATCTCTCTCTCTCTCTCTGCTTCTCTTTTTCAGCAAAGCAATTTTTCATCATTTGCACAGCAGGTGTAAACAGTGCGGAGAAACAACGAACACAGAGTAGAAATAAAACACATCGTCATCGTCATCGCAATACCCACGCAAATACAGTTAGCTCCGCCTCTTTCCTGTGTCCAGCATTAATATTGCTGGTGGTACGTGAGAGTAAAGCTGATATGGTGTCTGAGCTTTGACCTTTAACCTATTAGCCAAACTTGTGCCCGTTCCTGTCTGCAAGGGGAAACAGAGGAGGGAAAAAAACATGGATTTAGACAGGACTCGGAGGATTTTGCTGTGCTGCTAAAGGAGTGCCGGTGTTGATGAGAGGGCGAGCGAGCAAGCGGGAAAGGATGGGAGGGAGGAGGTTCACTAATGATCCGGTGTTTGATGTTACCTCTCAGGTCCTGAGGAGATCCACTCCCTATACCATCCAAAAGAAACAGCAGGAGGGGGCGGGGGGGCACAGGGAGTAACGCTAATGGACAAGTGCATGCATACACACAAACTGAATGCTTTTTACCATTTCTACTTTTTCTCCAATCTCTTTTATGATCTCTCTTTCTGTTTTTCTTTCTCGTTTTCAAATCTCGCTTGGTACTTTTCTTTCACTGGTCCTTTCAGGGAAAAAAAAAAATGAAGGTCTCCATCTATCCTATTAGTGAAATATTAACAAAGAGAGAGAGAACCCCCATTAGTTAAAGCCCCTCTTCTACCAAACACACACGCGCTTAGACCCACACCCAGAGCCTCTCATGATCAAACACACTTGAGTCGTCTCTTGAGCCGACCTCACTCAAGACACTGTGTCTCCTGCGCGAGTGCCCGAGGGCCCGAGATTTGAGGGCGGAAAGCTTTTAAAGCCAATTAAATGGGGCTTCTTAGAGCACCGGCGCTCCCTTTTAATGCCAAACCCTGAGCTCTGCTAGCATCTATACTAACCCTTTTACTCCCACTAACACAGCTTACAGTCAAGTTTGCTACCTTAGGCCTTTCCCTATCACCTGCTTGTTAATATTGCTAAGGAATTAGTGGTCGTGGAGTCAAGAGTTTTAGTCCGCCTTCAAGGCTGCTATTTTAACTGTCAAAATACAGCAATTATTAAGCGCAGACAGCGTTCGCTTCTAATGATATAACCCCATGTTTTAGCTTTTTTTGGTCAACAGACAATCTGCAGTCTTGCCTTTTTTTTGTTTTTTCCAGACGTGTATGTGAACACACCATGTTCCAGCCTCTGCCTCAGTTCCTCCTTGCTAGTTAACCTCCTCCTTATCTGCTGTTCCTCCCACTGAGAGAAAAGATAGATGAGAACTGAGGGATAGAAAGAGAAAGAGGAAACAGCAGGACCTAAACGACTTCTCTTTCATGTGACACCAGCAGGGCGAATCGTCAGCCAGGAGAACGTTCCCCTTCCTCTCCTACTCTTATTTTTTTTTTTTACCCCTCTTCTTCCTCAAACTTTAGCCCTCCTCCTCTCTTCTCTCCATCCTGTGGAGCGCGTTGACAGCTCAGACAGCCAGACTCCTTAATTCCTCTCTTACTCCGTTAATCTGTCATCTTTATCAGGCCGAGGAAGGGGAGGGGGAGGAGACTGAGTGGAGGGAGCAGCTTGGGGGGGTGGGGTGACAGGCGGGGACGTGGGGTGGGCCGCCAGCCGCAGCCCCCCGATCAATCTCCACATTACAGCTGACAGAATGGTGCTAATAACTTATTGATCCCTCCTCCGTGCGCCGGGGCCTCCGCCGGCCCTGAAAGCCCTGGCATTGATTGGCTTACGGGCCGATGCAGCTGGGAAAGGGCGGGGTGGGGGGGTGGGGGTGTATGAGAGAGGGTTGGGGGTGGTTGATGGAGTTGGCGCGAGTGGAGGATGCACCACAACAACATGTGCAAATGTTCTCCAATAGGAAAACCGCCACAAAAACTGCTCGTCTTTCTTATATGATGGAAGAAACTGAAAGACGGACAAACAGAGCCAGAAAAAAAAAAAAAAATCATGAAAGGAACGGAACAAAAAAAACATACATCTGACCTTAAAGTGAAAATCTGTGAGTGTGGTATTTTCAAGAGATCATAATTATGTAACAGAATAAAACCAAAAGTAGCTTTTGTCTTTGTCATCCTCACTGCCTTCAGCCGGATACAGTCAGTCCCTTATAGCAGGAATCCTCCGAACAGGTGGTGCTACACGAGAAGTGAAGTTTCCATCAGCAGTACCAGTGGTTTGTTTATAATGTCGGTTATGACAACCACTGTGACTATTATGACAGTCACCCAGAAAAAAGTTTTTTAAAATTACTAATATGTAGGCATCGGTATACCTCACTGGGTTGAGTAGGCAACCCATATAGCAAAAGACCACTGCAGAGTGCTTTGTTGTCTACTCCATTTCCAAAAATAACGGCTACAAAACTAATCTGATAACTGTCTGTCCTAATTCTATGGAAATACCATTTATATTTGGATTTCTTTTTAAAAAGCCAAAAGAAAAAAAACATGACAGAACTAACTAATTAGAATTAAAAATACGTTTGGTTAATAAATAAAATGCTTCCTTCATCATCCTTTCTGAATCAGGAAACACAGCATATAAAAAGGAAAAAAACCCATCAAGAAATATTTATATATAATATTGCATAAGTAGATTAAATATCTGGAAAAAAAAAATCTGCAAATGGAACATTTCTCAATGAAACTTTTCCAATAAGGTTGTTCTGAATCCAAAACTGATGTCTAATATCTTCTGTCAGTCTTAAATGTATTGCTTTCTTTGTCAGATCTTTCCGTCTTCCCAGCATTCATCCGTCTTCTTCTGCTTACAGAGACTGTTCCTAGGCAACAGTTCATGCCCAAATATGCAAGCTAATATTCCCATTCAAACAACGCGCAATTCACAGGTTATTAAAGGCAATTAAAGTTTTAAAAGTGCCAAGAAATATTTCTGTGACACACAACTCGACCGACTGCTGATTCTGCTCAAGTGTAACTTTGCACAAGTACGAGCAGCAAAGAAAAAAATAATAAAAAATCTAAGATGTCAAAGAACAACTGAAACTACAGGGTTTCTCTTAAGTTCCCAGACAGGAAGGAAAAAACCATTTCCACTATTAATTCAACTATTTATTTTGTCATCTTGAATTTCACATCTTGACAGAACCATCAGCATGTCTATTTGAGAAACCATGAGAAAGCGTTTTGTTATGGCAGTGCAATTACATCCCTGTTAAGCTGTGGGATGTTTTAAAATATTTACTATCCACATTTCCCCTTTTTTGCCGCTGTATGACAGAGCTAATATAAGCACATATCCTGGAATGTTTACTTTGGGGCAGAATTGCCTTTCTATGCTAATCATGTAATAACTAGCTGGTAATACTTTAAAAGCAATCCTCGCTCACAATCAGTTTGAAAGAAAAAGGCCTTGCACAAACACGCTGGGCTGCAGATTCACACGCAAGCAAACATTTAAAACCAGGCCTTTCGAAACCGCACACGGAAAGGTGCGCATGCACAAACACACACAAAAATGTGCTCAAGCCCCAAACCGCTGCTGCAACCCCCAACCACACACACGCCGACAGGCTGTAACTGCTTTTGAGAGTCTGAGTGTTGGGAGCAAAGAGAGAGAGGGAGAGAGAGAGAGCGGCGGCCCAAAAACACCTTATCTGCCTGTTTGAGTCTCCGGTCTGACCGCAGAGCCACGGTTTACAGTCTCCACAGGCAGCCAGACTCTCAGCATCGGCGCCCCTGCCCCTCCTGCCTCCTACCCCTCCTTCCCCTCCACCCTCCTCTCCGCCTCTAACAGAGCCTCTGAATAGCCAGTGGCTGGGGATTGAGAGAGCGAAGCAGGGGAGGGACGGATGGAGATGGGAAGAGAAGGGAGGGAGGCAACCTTCCTGTCTGTCTCTCAGATTTAATTAACGGCCCACTCCGGCACAGAGACGACCCGGCAAGCCTGCTTCCCTTTCCTCCTGACCCACACACACACACACACGCACGCACACACACACACACACACACACACACACACACACACACACACACACACACACACATACGGAGCAGTCCGCCGCCATAGTTGCTGCTTACCCTCCCTTGATACCACTACCGCACTCATTCATCTCATTTTCTTCTGGCTCCCTATTTCCAAATGTTTCCTCCATCACAGCATCTCCGTCTCTCGCTGCTGCAGACTTTGTCTTCACCTCCTCCTGGCTGTCTTTCTCCCTTCTTTCCCTCCACTGTTCACTGGTACACATTAAACACCTCTGGAGGAGTCGAACAGCAGAGGTGACTGATGCAACAGCATAAACATATAAACACAAGCATTTATGCTGCGTCAATCCCAAAGCCAAATAATCCACTGCTTTAAAACTTCATGTACGTTTCACCCACCTAAGTATGTGGACGCAAATTCGAACTTGAGTTGATATTGCGTAGGCACGCAGATGTATAACTACATGTTATTTGTGTGTAATTGTGTGTTTGGGAACGAGTGTGTGTCTAATTTCACTGGCAGACAGAATTAGAGCCAGTGGCTGATCGGATTGGACTTGTTTACAGACACGAAGCGAGCCGCTTAGGCAGCCTGTTAAATCTCCCTTTAATGCTCAAGCGGACAGATTTTAGGGTCTTGGACCCCCTACGTGTAGGCCACACTGTGCTCGCACCATCCCCCATTGCCGCCCCACACCCACCTCCATCCCCTCTTGTCTTCCCCCATTAGGAAAATCATTCATGGCTCTGATTTCTCCATTAAGTTTAACAGCTGATTAGGCTGGTGTATTGGTGGAAATCTGTCCCAAACAGGGACCCAAAGACACCGGCTGAGCTGGCTGTTTAGCAATCTAATACCCTCCCCACCTTGCACCCACTCTACCTGATATCGCAGGCACCGTATGGACAATTAATCTGGCAGACAGAGTATATGAGCACAAGGAGAGAGGGTAGGGAAGTGTTGGGTCTGGGGTGATTATGCCACTTGCTGTGCCTCCTACTAATGGGATAAGAAGGGACAGGGGTTGAACTCCGGGCAACAGCAAAGCAAAGGTACGGTCTTTACTGATAAAAAGGCACCCAATTATTTAATTAAGGGTAACTGCATTTATTTCAAAGTGTTTGGATTATCTGATAGAAGTGTATAATCCAGGGTTATTCATGTGTCATTATCAATATTTTCACCTGCAGGCAAAAAAAAAAAAAAAAAAAAAAAAAAAAATTAGCAGAGATAAGAAAAAATAAAAACTCTTGAGATTAATTACTTCAACGAGAAACGCCTTCCAACTGTTTTAAGTCTTCAACAACCCTAAAATTATAGTTAGTGAACTTCTTCTATTCCTGTGATAATGTGAAGATTTTGCAAGTGTACCATCAAAAACTACATAAACATACTTGTGCGCCACTAAAGTTAAGTGCAACTGACAAAATGTGGACGAACCATGCAGTACAATGGACTTGTTTCTAAACAGTGACTTACACAGAGGCTTTCTGAGCAGCCATATGTCTTTGATGGCTGCACAATATCCTCATACAGTCTACTTGACAAATAGCTGTGATTAAATGTGGTCTGTGTTCTGTGTTTAAGCTGGAAGCAAAGCTCTTAGCTTAGCACATGCACACCATGGTTCCTCTGCTCACATGAAACTGGATTAATGGCAAACAAAGCCATTTATTCAGAGGTAATTTAAAACAGGGGGTTTAGCCAAAAAAATAAAAAATCCTGGAGTGCGGCAGAGAATGTGGGAAGAACATTAAGTAATCAACATGAGCGACCTTTAGGAATTACTAATACGCTTATGTTAAATTCCCTCAATCACATAAATTACAGTAAATTAAGTGGTTAATGGAACGTTTACATGTGTTATAGGAGGTGTAAAGGGGCATGTATCATCTGCCTACATGCAAGGAAGAAAGAGAAAGACAAATGTAAGAAAGAGAAAGAAAGAAGCCACCTTACATTTTGCATACATACACATGCGTACCGTTAAAACACACACACACACACACACACAGGCATCATCATGATCCTACCTGTGTGTCCAGTACTGGTGCCGTGGTCAGAGGCGGACTGGCCTTCGGGCATGCCGTGCTGTCTGGTGTGGTGCAGGTTGGATATAATTGTAGAGAGGTCAGTGTCACGACTGCAACACACAAACACACACAGAGGAAAGAGAACACAATTAAAAGTAATGAACAAAAGAAATGAACTAGTAGTAAACCCAAATCATTGTGTAAACAGCAGCATATAAATTCATACTGTTTCACATTAGACTTACCACCGAAATCCTCCATACAGACAGACCTGCGCTCTATAAAATGCACATCTTCACACAGAGCAAGCAACAAGTGGCTGTCCTGTCAACTGGCTCTTAGCTCTGAGGTGTGTAATACACTCTGACAGACTACCGCATCCAGCACTTTCAGGTCTCATCCCTACTCATCTTCCACACTAAGATGTATTAATGAACATATTCACAACCCATAAGCAGGTTAACAGCTTAAAACCCGCTCTAATAATATGCAAAGACAGGTAAAGAATGGTTAAGATAAATAAACGATTCGATCGCGCTGGGAAGTGGTTTTATTTATTAAGAATGTGTAAAGTCCTCAATATAAGCCACCATTGATTGTGCTAACAATTAAAAAAAGGAGCTGCAAGTCTTCCCTAGTCTTGTGCCTACACTAATGTTAAGTTTCTCACATGATAAAAAAAAAATAGAAAGAAAGAAAATGATTATTCACAAGAATTTCTCAAACACCCTGTCCTGCCCTTCAGCACCCAGAGGAGGAGCAGGAGGAGGGTTAACAGATTAGACCCAGATTTGGTTGGAGCCGCTCTGTCCTTTCAAATTCTCCACCAGCTGCCTTTCTAAACTCCCCACACCAGCGGACCCACACAACTGTGTCATGGAGGCATTTCATTTGCAATCTGATTACCATCCTGATCGCATTAAATGGCATAATGATGGGAAATAGGCGCTTAGCGTTTGAGGGTAGCATGGCCGCGCGGTGTGTGGAGTGTAGTCAGTGTAATGGCAAACAGCTTGTGTGGCAGGAGAGGTACAGGGCTGAATGTGTTTTTTAGTTACAGTCTACATATCTTCTGTCATAGTTATGTGATATACCTGCTACACACAGCTGTCCCAAAGCCCATGAGGATTTAGAGATTTTTGCACATGCATGCTGTGTTGTTTTCACAGTAAGCCTAACACGTCAATTTCACAGCATCAGCAACCTCTCGTGTGAGCAGCAATCTCATTTACAGCCTTAACTGGCAACTTTATTGAAAGCAGAAACATCTATGAAGGGGGTCTGGTATGACACGGCAAGCACAGTTTATGGGACAGAGGCGGTGAATGGTTCTTAGCTGCCACCACTATGACGAGGCCACACTGTTTGCGGCTGCTGGATTTGGGTTTTTACAGTCCCATGATTACAGGCTCCTTCTGTAATGTCAGGCTGTCGGTCGCCAAGCTGTTTTCCACACGCTAACAGAAAAGATGAAGGGTAGTGCTGAGGACCTCATGCTGGCCGTGCTGGCCTCACCAGTCACCTCTCAGGCACAGAGAACCAATGACTCAGAAAATAGTCGCAGACAAAACAGTCACCATCGGTTGCTAAGCAAGGAGACGCTTGATTGGTCTGTGACTGCAAACTTTTTACACTAATGACAGACTTCTTTTTTAGAGTGCAACTTACTAAAATTGGTAGCTCTAAGCGTCTGAGAGGGCAATGATTTTCTTCAAAAACGAAAATGAGGTCCAAAGAAGGTTTTTTAAAGGTCATTATCGTGCGTTTGTGTCACCCACTGACTCCAAACTACGCCATCCGCGCACACTGCAGTTAGATGCTCTACTGTGGGGAGCTGCAGCCAAATCCATCAATCAGTTAGCTGCATTATAACACCACCCTCTGTCCATCATTTAAAGTGATCGTGATAATGCCATCGTGAACTTCTCAGAGAGGTGACGGGGTTATTATCCCATGGTGAAGTGGCCGCTCAAAGCCGTGAACGGCAAGGACATTGTTAGTTGGGTAATTAGCGCACTTCTCCTGAGCTGTCCCGCCTCAGCTTGGGCTAATGAGGGCCTAGCCTTATCCCCACCCACCTATGCCCTCCCTCAGCCCCCTCCTCCGCTCATTCTGTGAGCGGAGGCAAGGTCACACTCAAGCCAAGATGGAGAGGGGGGCTGGGGATGCTGTTTAAAACCCAGTCACCTGAGTCAGCGCTCCCTAAGGAGCTCCTAAGGCCAGAGTTAGCTGGGAAGGACGGAGGCCTTGGAAACGATGGAGGGAGGGGGTTATATAGCGGTTGTTGAGACCGATTGCTAAGAAGGACATGAGCCAGCTTCTCATCACCCATGTGCACCAGAGACAATCACCTTCTGCTTATCTCTAAACTGGTCAATACTGTTCCTTTGTTACTGGACACAGTGAACCAGACACTGGGTTAGCCAGTGTGTGTTATTAATCAAATACCACTAGCTACTAACATTACTGATGACATAAAACTGTCATAATCAAACTTCCACAAAGGCTGGATTTAAATTTCAATACTGGTCCATCTCCAGCTATGATACATAATTTTTTTAGCCCGTATAAAGCAGAACATTGCAGTTCCAAGAGTAACCACTTGAGGCTGGCTTCAAATGTGAGTCACTCCCATTTGAAACTGTTAAATAAGAAGCATTTAAACCCATGTTCAATAGTTTTGGGCTCCATAGTTTTCCTTTTCATATGCATTTTCATTAAAAATAAATATGGATGCTGGTAAGGCTCAAAGTTAGGTGAAAGGGTTTGAACTGGACCCCTCCACCTTGTTTATACCTTTTGTGCTTTTTGGAACATTTTTAATGTGTGAAATATATGACGAATAAGATCTGCTGTGTGGTGCAACACATAAGAAATTGGAAAATGCATTATTTAGCATTATTATTATTTAGCAGATAACTGTGTATGTGCATTACGGTATATACTATGTATGTATACTATGTGTAGTAGTATTTAATTTAGTATTTAAAATATGTATTTATAGCTTAACAAGAGAAATGATTTGTATTAGAGTAAAAGTTGATCTTTTGTTAAGAAACGCTTGTGTTCTCTTCTACCAATTCAGTACTATTCAAAATAACCCAAACAACATGAAAAGGCTTCTGCTGGCACCAGGAGTCAACTCAGTATAAATGCCCAGTAGTGCCCTGCTGTGGCATTGGCACGTGGAGCTGAGGTGGCGGGGCTGGAGGTCACAGTGTGAGCTGGCAGAAGCTGGCGGCCCAGGCACCCTGACGCCATGTCTCACACCACCGCTGGGAAAGTGCTGACAGACAGACAGCAGGGATGTGAAGGAGGAGGAGTAGGAGGAGGAGAAAGAGCAAGAGAGACAGAGACGGGAGAGAAAGACAGGGTGCAAGTGCTATGAAACATCTGGTACGTACAGGTTTACTACCCTCATCTACTCAAGACAATAGCCCAAACATACAGCCTGCTCCAACCTGCGCAGGTGGCCCCACAGCAAAATTCAAATACTACCAGACAGTATGTAATATTCAACAACCAGAGAGAAGAAAGGCATGCACATGAGTATTATGTTGAAAAAATTAAGGAATTAAAAAGAGTTTATAAAAACAGCCATCCTTTCAGACCCATCAAGTCTAAATGAGGACTCTTGTTGGTTTATTTTGAGCAGGAGACGCACAATTGTCAGGTTTCCACAGTTGAATCCAAAGGTAACATGCAAGTGGGAACCCTGCAAGTGGAGGGGGTAATGAATAAATACAGAAACAGATACATGAATAAGTCAGAGTAGCCCAGCTTCACTTCTCCTGGTTGTGCGCCTGCTGTACACGCTGACATGAGGTCGATAAAGCAGCCAAAGGAGGGAAGACAATGGAAACACAATATACAGCAAGTCTTCCATGTTACATTTCCTTGAGAAAACTGCTGGTTTTATTTACTCTTGATTTCTCATCTGTAATGCAAATCTCTCCTCACTTGGAGAGAGATTTTTGTTTTTAGTTTTAAGGAAAAATTGGACTAAATAAAATTTATATTTGCAGTTTGAGTGGTAATTCTCATGTGCTTCAACAGAGGACACTTTCATTCTGTGTATTAATTTCACCTGATTGGCACTGATATAACAGGGCAATCACTTTGATCTTTACACGTGGAAATCTCGAGCCACATCTGAGCCTAACAGCTGAAACACTGCTGACCATATTTCCGTCCATCCTGTGTTATGACAGCAAGTTAACAGAGAGAAAACACTCTTCTGTGTGGAAACAATGAATGCCTTGCTGCTAGCCAACGCCCAATCAACTACTAAATTGCTGCGACTATGTCGCCATGGCAAAGGCATGTAAACAAGGCCAATTTTTTTTCCTTTCTTGAGGCGGAAAGCTCCTCTAAAAAGCTATAAAACCTCCAAGCTCATTAATTAGTGCTTTAGGGGAGAGCCATTTCCAGTAATTTCACACTGTCTCTGACCCCTTACTGGCATAAGGCAATGACACGGTTGTTCAATAAAGCCAGAGGACAAAATGTCAAATGCAACAGACATACAGTAGCTAACTCAGCATCAGTGTCTTTCTCCATTGGCCAGATTAAATAAAGCTCTCTTATTAACAAATGAGCCAATGATGCTTCCCAAATAGGGGCCATAAAGTTATGTGAGAATTTTTTTAATCTTCATAAATGTAAGCATCTGCCTGCTGCTCACAGCCTGTAACAAACAGTAACCAAGGTACTTCAAACTCATGCCAACTCTTCTACATTTTGACTTAAAATATAATTTTGCCGCCATGACAAGGAGGATATTAGCTGTAATATCACTGGACAGGAAAAGATGACCCTTTAATTAAGTATGTTTGCTGATTTTGTTACAAACACCTACCTCTCATTACTTTAGCGCCTCTTTTGCATATACAATTAATTGCCGTGGATGACTGAGAAACTGTTCAAGTGTCTTTTGTGTTTGTTTTGGCAAAGGCTAATAATGGGTATGAAGAAGTTTGTCTTCCAGAGGTTGCAGGTTGGAAGGCAGACGTCAGCAGGTGTAACTTACAAAATCCACGGTGGCTGCCAAGTAATTATCCAGACTCTCAGTCAGCACTTTTCAATCAACCCTTGTTATCTATAGCCAAGATAAACAAACGCTAAGATAGGCTTTGTTTTGCCCTCGAGTAAGACGCTAAAATCTTAAAACTTCCCTGCCATTAAAAAAAAGAAAAAAAAAAATTATGAAAAATGACCCCATAGGTTGATGGTGTAAAAAGCTTATTTAACCGGAGCTACATTACAACATGACGGCGGCAGTAGTAATTATGACGGGAGCAGACGAGGAAGTGAGGTGGCGTAATTACAGAGCCATAAAGCCTGCATAGGTAGGATGCTGCAGAGGATGAATAGTTTGAAAAAACACTGAGCTGACCTCCATTTGCACTCCTTTTTCCAACCAAAAAGTCATAATCTTTTCCCCCCAAGATGAAATTCATCAATCAGTGTGTAAATAATCCTAACAATCTGTAGCGCAGACACCACAATAAGAGCTTTGGATACATTCTGATATCCAGGAAACGTCCATATGCGTTCTATTGCGATAACGATTATTGGGTTAGTTCTGTGGTTTGGCTGCACTTCAGTCTGTAGTTGGTCTATGCTTATTCAGCAGGACAAGTGCAGATCTATAGAGTGCCAAGAAAACCAATTGTCTGTTAAGACAGAGACTGCTACCATTAATCAGATTAAGGTGGAGTGTCTGATAATGAATTCTGGAAATGAGAAGGTCAGAAACTTTCTGACATCGGTATGCAAAATCATTTTAGTGAAAAATTTGACACTTTATACAAGTTCCATGCAACTCTGCAGTGAAAAACTTGAACTGAGTCAAAAAAAAGAGAATCTCCCAACGTAATCCTTCTGGAAGTTAATTTCCTGGATGAAGCATTACGCAAGGATCAAACGGTTAAATACCACATGGCACATCTGATGTGCTCTTTTAGATTAAAGTACAGTTACAGTAGGCAAGTTGCTGCAACCAAGTGGGTGTGACGGTGCTGCCGCCAGCTCTGATGATGTGAGGATGAGACAGCACAGATACACTCACATGTATACAGAGGCCCTGTATTTTTCACATCCATCGGACAAATCCAATTTGTTAAGACCCTTCTACGACTCACTTACGAAGCTGCGGTCAATGGAAATCACATTTCCATGATTGGACATCCCATTATCCTGTTCGTCCAGACCCACATTGGGGGATAAAGCAAGGCTGAGACGGATACCCACGACAGACCGGAGCTGCGGCTCCAGCGAGTCCGTCGCCTTTCAAAGGGTAAAAGCCTGACATATTAGTCATAAGTGTTCTTTAAATTCATTATCATCTTAACACGCCAGCGGCACAAGTGTCAGGGGGAGGGGAAGCCCTCTTAAATGAGGTTAGTGGATCCATTTAAAGCTTCACAGTTGCTGCGCTGTCCGCCGTGTCACGCGTAAATCTCACGACATGAAAAACATCCCCTTCTTTAATGAGGTTGCACAAGCTCCTATAATGCAGCTGGGGAGTTTCTGGGTTTAATCAATGAACAGGCTCTGCCTTAAATCAATAATCTGTCCGATTTCTAAATATCACAATCAGTTTACGTACATACTGAGCAATCACAAAATTCCACGGTGGCAATTAAAACAAAAAACAAACACACACACACACACACGAAAAATTATAATTCCATCTCAGTTTAGTTTTTGTTCCTAACCCCATCGACTATACGCCACCAGTGACAGTGTATGACATCATTGTAGCCTTGCACGTCTTTGTTTGCATGTATGAAAATGGACACATGATTATTCACTTGTATCCAGAGCAGTTCCCACTTTAGAATCATCTTCATTTTGAAAATAACTCTTTAATATTTTTGGTAATTTAACAATAAACCAGCTTGATGTAAAGAATAAACACCCCCAATCATTATGAAAGCATTTGAGATGTATGCCTAAAACATACTCCAGGGGGATTATTATTATGATGTGATACCAGCTACTTCTTAAAAATAAAAATGGCACAACTCAAAAAACTCCTGCTTTCCTTCCAGATCTGACAAAAATAAAACACTACTCATGTGAATGATGAGGACCCAGGGAGGCTTTATAGATGCACTGCACTGCATGTTTTTACCACTGCCAACGTGTCTTTGAGGCAGCATATGCTACTTCTTTCTTTAATCTAACTCGAGTTGTTCAAAAACACTTCATAAGCGTTTTGAAACAATCTTTAGATCAGCTGAACACCATAAAGACGGCAAAATTATCTTTTCTATTATGAGCGAACTGCTCCCTGCTACAGTATAGGATGAAACAGGCAGCAGTGACTCAGGTGATTCAGTCATTCGATATCAACTCAAGACAGACACACCGAGACTTGGCAGGAGCAGGATAACGCAAACTAACAAACCAATTAATGCCGTGAAAGCTCAACAGCTTCCATTAGACATCCCAAAGCAAAAACCTTGCATATATATTTTTGAAATGCAGCTCTTTGTTTGTCTAAAAGTGAGCCTTTAACAGCAAAATTATCCTGAAGCCACTTCTGATGCAAATACTACAGACGCCTGAGGTGCTATTAGTTTATTAAAGCTACATCCATCTGCCATTAAACACAATCTGAGAGGCAAAAACAAAAACAAGAAAACAAAGACTAGTTTAAAGTTTTCTTCATGTGGCGACTAAACTACTTTATTCTGAAGACACAATAAAAGCCTGCGTAAAAATATATAACTTACAACAATAAAAAAAATAAAAATTCTGGGTAATTACCTGTTAATTTTGTGAAAGTGCATAACAACCAACTGCATTCAAGTCATAGCTACAAGTCAAAGGTGACTGACCTCTTTCTCATGATACTGTAATGCAGCTCATCCTCCTGTTTGATGTGAGCATGATCCCCACTGGCCCGGTCACTGCCTTCACTGTCGTCACTGCTGAAAATGGAGGCCAGCTCCTTCTTGGGCACCCGGTTAGGTGGCAGGGGGATGGTGCGCTTCTCTGCCAAGCGCCCGCG
Source organism: Oreochromis aureus (assembly GCF_013358895.1). Taxonomy (NCBI): domain Eukaryota; kingdom Metazoa; phylum Chordata; class Actinopteri; order Cichliformes; family Cichlidae; genus Oreochromis; species Oreochromis aureus. The sequence continues at coordinate 21,952,863 of NC_052961.1, read as the reverse complement.
GTTCTGCAAAACACAGAAAAGGCGAGACTTTAAAAACAGGATTCAGTAATTCCAGACAGACAAAGTACTAAAATGTGAGTGATTTAAAGTTGCCACTCTTTGAGATCAAAACACTGAAAATACAAGTAGATACTCAAAGTAGAAAATCAAAGCCAAAAAATAAATAAATAAAAAAACCCAGACCTGAACACCAGATTTCTTTCAGTTTAGGATCCATGGGTTTCTATCTGCAAGTCTGGCTGTATATGAAAAAGAATTGGCAGAAATTTGGGAAAGTCTGATTGTCAGACTGCACACTGACAGGAAATGATAGACTAAAAATCAGCCGAAACAGTTACTGCAGTAATCAGAACGAGCTGTAGTACCGCTAATCAGAGCCTTTCTGGCTGTTGCCCTAAAATCACCGCAGAGAGTGCACGATTAGCACACAGAGGTAAAGGCTTCCCACTTGGAATAGGCGTTATCAATGAAAATCCAACTCTCTGTTATATCTCAGATACTGCAAAGGACATTACATAACGTTAGCCTCTGTGGGCAACGTGCAAGAAAAACCCCTTCCCTGCTCTTTGGCACAAATCTGCAAGATTAGGCTTTGGAAATAGGACATGAAAAGAAACCCAATAAATGCTGGGAACACCTGCTTTGGTCAGATGAGACCAAGATAAATGTGTTCGGCTCAGACGGGGTTCAGCCTGCGAGGAGTGCCACAGTAAAGCACGGAGGTGGGAGCGTGATGATACGGGGTTGCATGAGTGAAAAGCATGTTGGGGAGATGACATTTACAGATATCGGTGAGCCAGATGTAACGTGCGTGTGCGCATGTGTGTGTGTGTGTGTGTGTGTGTGTGTGTGTGTGTGTGTGTGTGTGTGTGTCCTAAAGCCTATCCCAGCTGTCATATGTTGAAAGGCAGGGTATACAACATAATAAAAGATAAAGGTTACATGTTGCCTATTACATGACTTTTTATTTCAAAAGCAAATCTATGGGAAGAAAATAACTCTGTCGGTGAACCGTGTATTTATTTTGTTCCAAAACTTCCTGGAGTTAGCAGAGCAAAGTAGGGATTAAGACAAGAGTATGGCCGTAGGGATATCGGGAAGTGAAGCTGGGCGACCTTTAATGTGACCTGAAGAGGTCACTGCAGATTAACACGACCCTATCACAGAGCAATGGGAGAAGGGTGAGAAAGAGGAGGGGAGGAATAACCTAGATAGGAGGACTGAGAGATGCATAGAGTAAAAGAGACCAAGTCAGGGAAGAAAATTGGAGAATGAGCAAGGGAACGATAGGGCAGAGGAGAAAAGTTAACAAGGAAGAGAGGAAGAGCAGATGTGGGTTTTGCACAGGAGAGAAAAAGGTGAGAGAAAACACAGAAATAAAAGAGAATGCGGTGAGTCAAAACATGAAAGAGAGAAAGCTCCACAGAGGGAAGGTCTGTCCAGTGTGGGAGAATGGACTTGGATGTGAAACTATATTCCCCTCTCTCTCTCTGTCTTACTCTCTGTGTGTGCCTACATCTCTGCTCTTACTCCTTCAAGCCCTCCAGCTATCCCTTCCACCACATGCAACCCCACACTCCACCACTCCTCCCTATATTTCCCTTCTTCCTTCGCTCCATCCATCCCAGGAGGTGCTGTAGCATGAGTGGCAGGCGGGGGCAGAAGGAGGGATTTGGGGGCTCCTAGCCAAGAGGCAAACAGGTGCAGCCCCTCTGGAGTCTCTCAAATGGCACACATTAAAAAGAGTTGGGAGGGGACAGAGAAAGATGAAAACATCCCCCAGGATGAGCAGGCCACAGATTTCTGAAAATTTCTCGCCTTTCTGCTTTTCTGTGTCTTGCTTTAAAAAAAAAAAAAAAAAGGAAAAAAGGATTTTTTTATCTGTTTCCTGTCCTGTTGGACCTTTCTAGAAGTTGTGCATCATCATTTCAGGACGGTTGATCACTTTCTAGTACTTCTGCTTCTTCTACTCCAGGTCCAAGTCAAAGAAATTAATGCTGGAGCTGTAAAGGAGTGGAGGGGCCAAGAGTGGAACCCCCCCCTTAAAGAGGAATAAAAATAAATAAATCACTCCTTTATGGATCCAACCACATCCATCTGTCTCTCTTACACACGCACATCTGGCAAATACAAATTCTCCACCTCCAGGTCTATTTATTGCTGTCTTCACATTGTCAGGGAAAACACATGTGCACTACACTCGCACCGTGACACACATAAACGCATGCATGCTCTCACAGTCAGGCACACCTGTTAATATTCCTTAGAATTCCCCTCCAAAGCGGGGGATTTTACTTGGAGCAAGCCAGCAATAGAGTGTACACAAGAATAGTTTGTCTAAGAGCAGTCGTGACTGTGACTGTGTGTGTGTGTGCGTGACAACCACCCACATGGCCGTGACATACCCAGCCTGACAGCCCCCCTCCCTTCCTCCCTCTTCTCTCCTCCCGGAAAGCCCCAATCCTTTCTTTAGTGGCACTGACGCAGAACTGGGGGTGAGCTCCCACTGCTTCCGGCAACACTTCCGCAGGACGGGGGAGGGCTCTCTGAAACAAAACATGAAGCCAAACACACCCCTGGCAGCCCACGTAGGAGCGCTCAAAGGAAGGGCGCCTGAGCGCTCATGCTCGTACATGCACGCACAAACATGCGTGTGTGCAGAGCTGAGGCAACCTTACTGTGTGTGGTCAACCTCCTTTCAGCCATGGAAAAAAGTCTCTCATAAAAGTCCCACTAAAAGCACCTCTATGAATATCACCTCCCACGCTTTCTGTCTAACAGTCAGCCAGCCAAGAAATATATCTGGGCTTCACATTTACACACACACACACACACACACACACACACACACACACACACACACACACACACACACACACACACGCATAAGGACATACCGATGAACTGATTGCACAATATAGACAATTACAATTATAATGACTACAAACATCCAGAACACACAGACACTCTGCCAATCACTCACAATATGCAGTGAAGCCAGCACTAACTGAACCTGAACTGAAATTTCTCAGTGATTCAGACAGATCGCTGCATGTTTGATACTTTGGGGGCAAACAGCAGTGCAGGTGTTCATTATGCTATTACAGGTCAGAGATAATAAGAGATGAACTCTAGGTTTGATGCAAGAGCATCCTTCAGAATCTACTATATATAGTATTTACTTTTTGAAGCCTACATAACACAAAAGCACTCACTTCCATTCATTGAAGGAATTATAAATATTCGGCATTAATAAATATCTTCTGGTTTAACTTAATCTACACAAATCATTTCAAAGTTAAAATATAAAGTTTTTATTCTCAGAGATTTTTCAAAATAGAAAACATGGCGAGTTTTTCTAGCCCAAAGGCTCTTCATACATGTTAAATTAAGTTAGCGCTATTTATTAAACGAAGGATTAAATCAAGCCGCGCCATTGAAACACATTTTAAAATGAAGTAACTAGTAACTTTGAATTAAGTGTGGATCTAAAAAGTGTCAACAGTCGGGAAACGGCTGTAAAATGCTTTTAAATGAAGAGTTAGCTTCTTTCAAACTAAGCAAATTAAATGAATCTCTTCGGTTAACCCTGCTAGGATTACATCATAAAAGCTGTAAGATGACTGGGGCAGTCCCGCATATTTAAGGCATTGGGGTAACTTAAATATCTAGGTTAAGTAAGATTACAATGATTTACAGGCCAGTTTTTTCAACAAATGATTGATATATAGAAAAATAATTTATTATTCCATTACATATTAATTTAAAGGTGGCCACAACTGCTTTAGCCAGTGAAACAACATGTTACTTTTGCATTACGTATTGTAATAAAGATCTATTAGCTTTAAAAACAAATTTTTGCGAGACGTTAAAAGTTTTAGTGTCTTTAGGTTTTATTTTTAACTATTTCGGTCTTCTTTGTTCATTCCGTTTGTGACGTCATCCATTTTCTGAAGTCCCAACTTAAAGCCGAACATGTAGCATTTCCGTCATCGACATATTAGTGTTTTGAAACCGGATGCGATTTGCAGGTGATGGTTCTGTCTGTGAAACTGCACACTCATGGGCTATCAACTAGCCAATGACCATATCCTGGATAATTCTCCTCTTTGACAACTAGAATGACCAAAATGCTTTTTTTGTTTGTTTGTTGTTTTGTTTTTTTAATTGAGCGTAACCCGAAATGAGTGACTGAGGTCATACACTGAGCAGGAAAGTGTTTACTGGCATGGTGTAGACTTCTATGCGTGAAAGTCTTGTAACCACAGCTTCGCCCCCCTAGTGGTGTTTACAAAGAATGCAGATTCAAGGCATTTCTGCATTACCTTCACTTTTTAGACCCAGAAGCTACGCCCATCTGTAAAACTCTCAACGGATTAATTGTAAGTCGTTTTCTTAATTCTATGAATGCTAACACAATTTCCATGGCAAAATTTTAGAGACATGAATAGCACCAACTGCCACTTAAGCCCACTTCCAATCCTTTCGGCCAATACTGTGTAGGCTTCAAGTTTGGATCTACAACCAGATTGCTATTCTGAAAACATTGGGACTACAATTTTACTACCTGGTAACATTTACATATGGCTTGCAACATGGAACTGAACTGCATGCATTATGTAGTTTCACTGATGGGTAGGCACAAGCACAAAGCCACCGATACAACAACCAGAGACAAAAGTCTAGAAGACCCGCACTGTTTAGTTTCTTTTTTCCTTTACTACATATAGAGATTTTAATGAAAGAGGCTTTCCACATTCAGGACTAAAAGGAATATAAGGACAGTGTTCACACAGAGACAAATATGAGAGGAATGGGCCATGTGAATTGCACTGGAGAAGAAGAAGATGGGCACTCTCAGAAAAACTTCTGATCCTCCTCAAAATATGCCAAATATAGAGCACATAGTTTCTCTGTTACTGTTGGGGGCTTGTCCGAATTAAGTTGTGAGGAGCATTAACCTAAGAGTGACCTACATCTAAATGACATAATGCCGTCACTTTAAAAGACTGATGAAGCCAGCACTGACTTCCTGTGTCTCATATGGTCTTTAGTGTGGTGGGCAGAGATTTACTGAAGTACTGAAATATATGCTACTGGGCTCACTAAAATGATTTAAAATTTAATGAAGAGGCAGGAAATCAGCTCATTACATTCTTGTTTATTTTAACATATAGGAATAATACATTTTTAATATTTCAGTGAGTAATGCTGTTGCATTTGCAGCCATAAATGCTCATAAATTCATGGCCAGTGCATGGCTTAAAAGCAACAAAAAGCTGTCTTGGTGAAAAACAATGCAGGCTAACATCTACAGCTAAAGCACAGCTTGGCCAGCAAAAGCATTCAAATTTAAAGCAGAAATTATAAGGCAATCTAATGTTTTCTCTCTAAATTCATTTTAGACTTTTAAATAAGCACTTGGTGGAAAAGAGGACTAATAAGTATGTTTTTTTTCCTCCCCTTTCTCCATGCGTTATTTCCTGAAAGGTGCAGTGCCCCGCCGTTGGCTCCAACCAGCATTAGCAAGCACACACACACACACACACACACACACACACATATATACACACACAGAGCAGAAGCCGCCCGTGACATTCCTGCAGCTGCGGCGCTCTCTCTCCCTCGCACGCGCCCCCCCAGCGATCTCCCTGGGGGACGAATGCCTAATGAGTCACGCGCCTGTCTGCCGTTACCTCGCAGCATGTGTGTGTGTGTGTGTGTGTATGTGTGTGTGTGTGTGTGTGGAGGCGGGATGGCGGGCCGACTTGGCGCGAGCACTAGGGGAAAGGGGGAGGGGGAATGAGGAGACGACAGCGAGGGGAGGGGGGGTGAGCGTGATGATGGTGGGTTTGGCGGGGGGGCGCGAAGCGGTCATTACCGCGCTAGCATAAGAGCTCTGAAACAAGGCCAAAACAAACAATTTGTCTGTTGTGTGTTTACGCGAGACTGAAACACAATTCGTCACAAAATGCAAAATCTACTTTGTTTAGTCTCATCTCCTCACCACCGATTCCAGTGGACACTAAGGCCGTTATGACATTTTCACAGGTGCACCTATGAAAAAGGTGATTAACTACAAATTTGTCAGCTTTGGTCAACCTGAGGTCGCTCAGTGTGCAAACACGACCAGCATAACCTAGCTACTGTGAATAATCAGATTAAGGTAATGGTTTGATTAAAGTGTTTACATGGTTCACAGTTAATCTGATTTCCCCCACTAACCTAATAATAAAGTTTATATGATTTGTTTGATAGTCAGGATAAAGTCTGTAAGAATTTCTACTGGTCTGTAAAATCTCTTAATGGAGCCACAAGTCATCAAAAAACGGAGTTGGTGGAGCTGCTTTTGCTTTGGTGAATTCACGGAAAACATTCATTACCCGGCTCTGCTACTTTTCATGATGTTCGTTCCATGAAAGATATTTAACTGTCGTCCCCACGTTATTTCGGTGTTTTTTTGTTCTTCAACACACCCCATATGTTTGTAGAAAAAAAAAAAACATTTCGTACTTCGTGACCTTTCAGCAAGTTTAGAAACAAAACTGAAAGAAATCAGACAAAGGCACAGTATACTGTGCAGAGACAATGACAAAATCTCTATTTGCCTCGTGGGGTTATAATCGCATGACTAGTGTGAGCTTCACATTAAGAAACTTAACAGACTACACCAGACAGCAAAAATTTTTAAAAATGACAGCTGAAAGTCGCAGCTTTACACAAGTGGAGAAAAACATAGCTATGCCTTAACACAAGTGCACAAAAGCAACACAGTTTCATCACTTTTATTTTATATACATATATTTTACTAGTAACAGTTACAGTAACTTGTTACTGCTCTTCTGTAAAAACATAAGACTTAGCTGCATGTTCCTGAGAACTATACTACCATTTAGCATGTTTGTCGGCCTAACCATTACCCTACTTTTTAAAGCAAATCCTATCAATACTTTAAAATTTTATTTGTAGATGATGCTCCTATCCAGTCTGTTCAGGTTAGAGTCTAAAGTGCTCGTTTTATATTTTCCGTCTATACACTGCAACAACTGTGGATGCTAACGAAATTTCAAATAATGATGTCAGTATACGCATTAGTGATCACTGGTAGCAACAAGCTCGGTTTCAGATAGTTTTTTTTCCCCCTTTCTAATTTTGTCTCTGTATGATGTCAGAGAGTGGAGATATTAATGATGCGTTTCAACTCGTGTGCACAGCTTTTTGCCGTGAGTAGAGAAGCCCTACGCGGCTCCTGTTCGGACGTTTACGAAGAGTAGCCAACAAAAGAAGGCTAGCTTCAAGGGAAGGCGCAAGGAAGCTAAAACTGTTTGGTTTCAGAGCGCGGATTAACTGAGGCACAGAATCAAGGAAAAGTGAATCACGCAATAGTAGTCTAGTACAGTTGCAACCGATGCAAATGAGTATCACAGGTTCCATTTGAAATTTGTAGATGGTTTTAGACCCGATTTCCATCGCACCAAAATAACATCAAATAATACCAAATAACAAACATACTTATATACATAACACAGCAGCATCAGGCTTGCAGACAGAACAAAGGCAATGATCTAAAAGCAAGTATGGAGAGCACGAGTAAATATGGGATTTGAATTTTCCAACATATTCTGGTATAGTGTTAGAGATGGTTCACTAAAGATTTGGTTGTTACATCATCTTGCAAGCTTTTGGAATAATTTCGGTAAGAACATGCTTGTGCTGACAGAGGTATTAGCATGGGGTTTCTTTAAAGGTCAATATTTTGGTTAATAATAAATAAATAAATATTGTTTGAGTGCTCCTCGTCATGTTCACTCCTTCACACATATTGTACTGAAAATGTGTGATAATAGCAAAAAGAACTATAAATCTCCAATGAGATCATGCACAAAAGCACCAACTCCTTATAAGTTCAAATGCACTTTGAAAAATAGATCTGATTGTGGATGGCAGTGTGTGCGAGTGTGTGTCTGTGGTTTATGTGCAGTCTTTAGGCAACACTTGGTTGTTCAAGGCCATGTGAGAGAAAGAGGAAAAAAAAAAGTGAGAAAGCACTGTAGGACAGACAGGCATGCGACCAAGACCCACGCCTTCCCGACATACACACACACAGATATATTTACACACATGCACACATGCTCTCCTGCACACTCGGCCCCCACGCGCTGAGCCAAGCGGGCAGTTGCAGCCCAGTGGAGCGGCACAAGGCAAAAGGGGAGGGGGTGGATGGGTGGGGGGAACAGTGGAGGAGGGGCTGAGGTGCACAGAGGGCGAGAGGCGGCGAGGTGGAGGGGAGGCTGCAGGCTTGGCGCTGGGAGGTCAGTGCCGGTGCAGCCAGGCGTGCAAGCGCGCCTCTCACGACCCCCCGCCCCCCTTTCTTTCCTCCTTCCTCACTTATTCTCTCTCTCTCTCTGCCTTTCCATCGCCCTCTCTCTCTCCAACTCTCTCTATGTGTTTGTGTATGCCGACTGAGGTCGCCACAGGGGAGCTTTACAGACAGGTAACGACCGTGGCTTTCCTTCCCCTGACAAATATGGGGGGGGAAGAAGAGGGGAGAATAGAGCTGTGGCTAAATTCAGCTGATATTTTTTGTTGTTTTCATACTGTGAAGAGTTTAACCTGAATTAAGCCCATTCAATGGACAATTGCATAAAAATCACGTGTGACAACATTTAGAGAAGTCAACTATATACATGCAGCTAAACCTTGTTACATCTGTAACATTAAAAAATACATATACATTCTATGTGTTTACATTAAGTATACAGCTAACAACCAAATTCATTATTAAAGTCAATATTAATAACCAGAAACTCATTAGACCATCACAAACTGGTGAATGTTCTTTGGTTGAATACAGGTATGAGTTCTTTTCAATGTATTGAAAGATGTATGATAGCAACACAATAGTGTCTACAAAGGTCTGATGTGGCAGATCAGGCCTACAATTATCAGAGGAAATCGCACGTCAGAACGCAAGCACAAACACTTTACTCCACACACACACAGAGATATCGAGGAGGAGGGTTTTTCAAGAAATATCAGCATTATCTTCACTGTGACAAACCACATTTGGTTGACAGACAGCTGTTCCAACTTATTTTAGGGGCATCTTAACAGTGTCCGCACCCAAACATATATGTATACCCACCACAGTGCAGCACAGAGCTCGTTCACACAAACTGCCAGACACATTCAGCTCTCAGTCTTTGGCATCTCTGCTGAACAGGACACTAACGGAAGCTAATGGGTAATTTGCTAAATTAAACAGTTTATTTTAACTGAATTATTCATAGATGGAAAGACAACAAGAGCCACAAAAATGGTTTTAAGTGTGTGTATATGACTAGGATTGCATTTCTGTATGTCATACCCACATTACGGTTTTAATGTCTCTCTATCAGTAAGACTGATGCACATATTGGAGGCTCCATATCTAATTGGTCGCAGAGACACAGAGAGAGACGCGCACCAAAGTTATGCACTTGGCACAACTGCAGTTTCTGCACACTTCTGAGCTGATGACCTATTCCATTGTTACCATAGCAACGTAGCATCAGCAACATGCATGCGTGCGTGTGCACAAACACAGAACACGTCACGCAGTGGATACGGTCTAGCCATCACACAAACACATCGTCCTCCTATATTTCACTCAACATGGAGCACTTTAATTATTTAATTATCTCCTCCATTCTTACCCAACTGAAAATGGGTGTTATGAACATAATGAGAAAGAAGTTATATGCAAAAAGTGTGTGTGTGTGTGTGTGTGTGTGTGTGTGTGTGTGTGTGTATGTGCTTGAACAGATATGCGCGGCTGCGTGTTTAATTCCACTTTGCAAGAGAAGCCCTTGATTGGAGGAGGTCTTTACGAGCCGGAGGAGGGGAGTGTAATTTCCTCCCGGCCTCCGCCAGTTCCGCTGAAATAACAGAGCAGAGGAAGCCCAGCTCTCCCGGGAAGACACACACACACACACACACACACACACACACACACACACACACACACACACACACACACACACACATACGTGCACACACAGCAAGCTGACAAGCCAGCCGGTATCAGGCAAAGACAAACACAAATACAAACCAACACAAACATACGCAAAGACAAAAAGACAAATACACAGAGCTAAGATAAAGTATTATATAGACACTCAATAAGCAGCATCTGAAAACCTCAATGAATAACCGTAACAAAAGCAAATGCTAATATGAAAGAGGAATCCTTTAAGCAACTTGCCGTTATTACATAATAGAAAAGTAAGACACCTCGACAGCGAGTCGTAAAGGAATTAATTTCATAGACCAACATTAACAACATATTTAATCCATAAACTTTCCAGTGTAACGGACCAATTTGTGTCGTGGTGTTATTAAAACAGCTCGTGCCCAGGCAGACGCAGCAAATTACCCTCCCTGATTTCTGTGCAGGCAGGTGAGACGTCTTCCCACCAGCTGCTGCACTTTTTTATGATGGCTTGCCTCATGCCTATAGCGAAACAAGATCACTCAAAGTTCAGCCGTCAAACTTTCAAAATAAATGTCGGCATGAGGTAATTTGTGTCAGTAGGCAGGCATATAGTGTGTGTGTGTGTGTGTGTGTGTGTAAGAGTGCAGAGAGCGAGAGCTCATCAGTGAGGGAGTGCTGGCTGCCATGCCCTGAGGGGAGTCAGTGGGGAGAAAGGGAGACGCCAGTACAGGCCATACAAGTCCCGCTGCCTTCCCTCCTCCGCCTAACCCTCACTGCTCCACATAGAACTGCCAACATACTCCGCCTGTGTGTCTATGCGTGTGTGTGTGTGTGTGTGTGTGTTTGTGCGTGTGTCATAGAGGTATTCACTTGGTGGGTTTGACTTTAGGCTTCAGCACCAACCCAAGGAAAGGGGAAAGAGGCAGAAAAGGCTACAACAACAACCTTAAGGCTCTCATATCTCTGCTTACGTCAATAACAAAGTTTTCTCCGTCACAGCTGTAATTGAAGTGGAACTGTACAAGCCATAGCAAGCCAAGAGCCAATGATATCAGTAATGAGCCTAAGCGCGAGCAAACGCTCACATTTTCAAATCCTTCTGTAAAAAATAAGACGTGTATTTTTCCTGCCCCCAACCTCCCTCAGGTAATTTATTTTGGCTGAACTCAATGTGTCAGGGTGCAGGTCTTCATTCTTGGCTGTAAAAAATGTCACCAGTTTACCTGTATCACTCAAACACCTCCGGCTTATCAAACCCGCCTTTGCCTTGCGTGCCTCGCACACAATAATCAGCAGTAGCCACGCTCAGTAGCTCGCTAAGCCTCTTACACCCTTCCCTCAAGATTAGAGCTTGGGAGCGACAACAGATGCGCTCCGCGGTGATAAAAAAAAAAAAAAGAAAGAAAGAAAACACAGACACACACGCAAAGACACACACTCACGCTCAAAACCCACTGCACCTGTGTGAACAGATTTGGCGGCAGCGAGCCCGCAGTGTGCTTGCTCAAAGCTGACACACACACACACACACACACACACACACACACACACACACACACACAGAGTGGTGATGCTATAATCGTGACACACCTGCAAGGCCTCAAGGTTTGGCACCGTGCCCCTGGCCGAGCCCTGAGGGAGGCACTAGGCAAACAAAAGTTCAACAGCCAGGTGAGGAAACTGACTCGGCGAGACAGAAGAGCCTGACCACTGATACCCAACGTCAGGCATTAGACCTGGACAGCTCAATGCCTCCGAATAAAAGGCTGTTTGATACGCCACATCTGTGAAAGGCTGAACGTGGATTTGATATTCATGCTGAGGAAAATTACCATCAAAGCTGACATGTGTGCCTGTAGGGTCTCTTCCATCAAGGTTACAAAGACTGCTTCACAATATACTCTTACAGACTACCCCCACTGGTAGAATAAAAGCTGACAACAAAAATACCAATAAATACTGGTATGTCTTTTCCAGCTCTGACCCACGCCAAACTCAACTATAGGCTAAGAGGAAAAAATATATAATAAACAAAAGGGAGTACAGACTCCAAAGCCCTTAAACAAGATTTTGCGAATTAAGAAATACAGAAATAAACTGATGTGCCAGCCGAGAAAGAGCAAACAGTCATCTTTGATTTAACTAAGCAGAAAAACAAACAATTATATTGCCTATCTGCAAAAGAAAATGACAAAACCTTTGACACAAATGTTTTTTTTATACCACGACTGTGCTCTTTGACCAGTTATAACCTTCACCACCAATGAGATAACTCTTCACCACTACAGTAACCCTACACACTAAAATAAAGAAGTTACCTTTAAGACAAATAAGCTATACCTCAGCAAGTAGCGTTCCTATACCCGACATAAAACATACAGAAAGCCACAGCAGCCACCAGTATATAAAAAAAAGAAAGAAATATTCTTACCACTGGGGATGAAATTCGACAACCAGGACAATCGCAGATGGGTGGATGCACCTGTAAGATTCCTTTGGACATAAGAGTCTTGAGACTTTTTCCTGGAAACAAACAGGGGAGACACTTTCAGGGAACAGCTATCATATCCTCCATCAACTAAACTCATCTCCTGTAGCATGGGAGAAGCTCCCCACTAACATGGCACTTGTCTTCAGCTCTTCACCTCAGAATTTTAAAGACAAATAATGTTAAATAACAAAAATAAATAATAATAACCAGATAATTAACACAACATAGACCTGAAAGAGTCAGTACCTCCAAAGACTTGCCTAATCTCTGTTTAATTTTATCACTGTGTCCAGCTGTAGCCACTGTTCAGGGCTGCGAGCCAGCCAGGAGCTTACTGACATCTGTCTATAGGAATCGCTATATTAAACTATAAGACTATCATTTTTGACCTGTGGGCGACACCCCCACCCCCCCCCCCCACCCACACACTTCTTAATGCGTGTCAGTTTTGCCTGAGTAGCCCTGCATGCGCGTGAGTGTCAGGCGAAAGGGCGCGCACCAAGCGTAGCTACTGCATAAGAATACTTTGAAGTAAATGCCAAGCTAAAAATCACTGGCAACGGTTTCTTGTTTAATGTTATTTTGTTCTTGTTGGGGGTTTTTAATGAAAAAAAAAACATTCAAAATGAGTCAACAGCTTTAATGAGAAACACTGGATACAAATAAGTCGCATTAAACATGAACTGTGATGCTAAATTGACGCAAAATATCGGCTCATAAAGTCTCCTCAAATCTAACATGCAATGCGTAAAAGTGAACACCCATGCACAAGTGCAGCTGCACCTAGCGGAATGATTTATCTCATAATGTGGAAGAAAACAATATATCTGAACTGTCACGTATTTCAGTAAACTACGTCTAACTTTTCACCTCGGTCCAGTGCAGCCAACTCCTAGTGCAGCCCCGGCTCGGTGTGTGTGAGCGCAGCCCAAACTCTGTGTCAAAGGCTCGGAGGGTATGTGGAGGATATGCGCCCTTTCTCATCTGTCTCCTTACGCACCGACTGCTGTAACCCTTTCACTCCAAAACTCAGTACCGAACCACAGGATTCAAGTTAGTAGCCACACTATGCGGCGTCTATAAAGCTCCTAATTCACCGTGTCGTGTCCTCCTTTGCCCGTGAACCTTCAGAAAAGTGAAGATACAGTTCTTACCTTTGTGTCTGATACTCCGTTTCCAATCTTTGGCAGTCTCACGTCCACTGACAAACTGGAACTCGTTGGGGGTGAGCCACTCGCCCCTGTATTTAATTGAGGGTCCCTTACTGCCTTGACACAGTTTATTGATATAAAGCAAAGCCTTGTTTTCCCCGCACTCCACCTCGATGCAAGGCTCCCCGTTGTCGAAGAAGGGCTGAAAGTCGGGGATGGAGGAGAACCTCTCTACCATTAAGTCGTCCGTGTGATGGTGGAGGTGCTGGTGATGCAGCGCCGAGTCGTGGAGCCCCAAGTACGCGCGATGATGGGCGAAAATGTGGTCGTAGGGCGGCGGATGCGGGGTCACCACGGGGATAGCGGTGGCATTTAAAGGGGCCAAGTATTCAGAGGGGTTGAACGCAGTCAATGCCATGTCGTCTCCATCCAGCCTCTCCTTCTTGATGGCAGGCATGTTAGTGGGAGCCGAGCGCCGGTAACAAGTGAAAAGCTGCTGCTCGCCCGATCCAACTTGAGCGTCCTCTTCGTCTGCGAGTTGGGCTGACCCAGACTTGGAGACGCGCCGCTTGGTTTTACGCAGTCCCGTGTCGCCGAGAGACAGCGGTCTGATGAAGTTGCCGGATAGATTCCCATTCAGTAGTTTCCAGCTCGCAGCGGCAGCAGCGCTCTCCGCCAGCCTCACAGCTCCTACCTCCCACATTTAATCACACTCGCTCTGTTAATACCTGACATGCTGGGCAACCCTGAGCCCCTCACACTCTCCTACCTGCTCTAATCAGTAGCGGCCACGTTTTACCTCGCACTTCTTAGCGTTTGAGAATTTTAAATGTGGGAGTTTTTCTTTCTTTCTTTTTTTTTTAAATATCCACCGAGTAGAGGCAAACCAATCGCCAGTGCAATCTTCAAAAAAAAAAAAAAAAAAAAAAAAAGCAAAAAAAGAAAAAGCGATTCTGTTGTGGAAACTTGGGGGAGATGTAACGAGCCCAAATGTTACAGCCAATAATAAGAAGCCGATAAGAGTGCGTTTTTATTTCAATTAAACCACAGTTATATGTGCCATTGATCAGAAACGCGCCCCAATATTATTAATAATAATAGTAATAATAATAATAAAATATAAGACTTAATAATCCTGAGTGTCTGCGCAAACGTTGGTGCGGTTTAAAGTTTGGTAAGAGTTGTTAGTTTTTAACCCCTGTGTATGTCGCTGAAGTCACGCTGAAGTTCACAGACTCAGACCAAACAAGATTTGCACTCTCCGCCGCTTCTCAACTTGGCCCATTTAAACAGCGGAGGCTAGGCGAGACCCACACAGAGGGAGGGGGGTACTGCGAGGGACGGCACTTCAGTGCGTAAAATGGAGGAACCACCACGAGGAAGCGCGAGGAAGTAAACTATCTCCACCTATTTAACTAAGTCTTAAACTTCTTTTCAGCTCTTTCCTTCTGTTTAGCCAAAAGCTCACAATCGTATAATTACTAAGTAGAACACTGACACAAAATTGCACTCATACAATTTAACAACTGAAAAAAAATTCAACCCTAAAATATGCTTGTTGTGTCATTTTAAACTTCACTATTAGAAGAACTGCTCCAAATTTTGCTTTGGCCATTTTTTTAGCCAACAACAACAAAAAAAGGCCAGTTTTATTCACATGTTCAGCTTGTAATCACTTCATCATCATATAATTTCACAGCTCTAAAGTAGTCCTTTACTATTAACCTAGCCTATACAAAAGAAATGGACTGCTGGACGGACGTCAGAGACCACCAGATCCACACATGGCCACTGCTGTGTTCCGTTTTGGTGTCTAAATTCAACCATCTTATTTGTTATACTTCACCTACTATGACCCCGTTCTGCCCTCTCCTGCCACACCTGCTGCAGTGTCTTTATGTGAGCCACCGCTTTCAGAGCTGAACACATTTTCACCTGTTAAGCTCTCTGTGTGTTCTATTTTTGGTGTTAACCAATACAGATGGTGTTAACCTTGTGTTTCTATTTATTATAATAAAAAACAAAGCAAAACAAGATTGATATCATTTTCAGGTATTACAAAATTTGGCAGGCCATACCATTTCAAACAGCAAAATAGTGAGCTGTTAGACGTGTGCTTAATAACTTTTATTATTTTGTCCTTTATATAGCTTCTGTCATGATGTAGACAGGAAATACAAAGACAGATACTGGTGTGACATGCAACAAAAGTCAAATTATGGACCAAAAATATATCTCTGTGGTCTAACAGACTATTTTGTCCTCAACACAGTCATAAGTAATGGTGGTTTGTTTGAGTAAAAGTGTTAAAATGGAACTAAACTCAATCATCATATAGCACATTTAAAAAGGAATTGGTCTTATATGTAACCACTGCTGCAGACTTTTGTTTCTTTAACTGGAGTATAACCCAAAACCTGGAACCATACTTTCTGAAAGCACTTTCTCTCCACGCTGTCTGCAGGGTAGGCTCCCCTGAGCTCCTGGAGCTTATGAGCAAGACCACATCTGACCCCCATCAGTGAAGAACCACCCAGGTGGATCCACCACCACCAACACATGGAATAGCCATTCCAGCAGCAGAGGTGGGGTCTAAAGCGCTGTGTGTCAAGAGCTTATAAATCAGGCCAAACTGCCTCTGACACACACAGGAAAGAGGCACGCCACACCACAGGCGGAAGCACTGCACGGGAAGGCCGGAGTCCACAGCCCGGGCCAAAACTGGTATAAAAGCCTCCAGCCACGGCCAGGCAGGCAAACACACAGCAGACATGTATAAAAACAGATGCCAGCTACCTCACTGAAGATGATGACAGGCTGTAGATTGACATTTTTCCCTTTGGATATGTGAAGCTGTGATGTCTGAAGGGAAAAGTAATGGAATTAGTGGGTTTGTGGATTAGGAAGAGACCAAAACAGATGTTACACTCACAGCTAAGGAAGAAAAAAGTGACCCGAGATCACTTCTCCGAAAAGCCTCGTCTGAAACAGAAAAAAAAAAAAAAATCAAATCAAACATTTTTCGACATATCTTTCCATGTGACGGCGAGCTCGCCGAAAAGCAGCACTGACATTAATTATGAACTGCTGACATTTATGGCATATGTTTAAAAAGTCGTTTCTAGGAAGTGGAACGCTGCATTTCAGATTAGAAGCTCTGATACTTTATCAAAGCGGGCCTCACCGCAGCAAAATGTCTCGATGGAAACCTTGTTGATAAGTGCGTTGGCGCTAGAGGCTGCACCATCGGGAGAGCCCTGATGAAACTAGTCATAAAGGGGACACCCAATACTTACACCCACTGCCCATCCTTGAATGTGACTCATTCAAGGGGTTCCCCAGAACTTCAGTGACGACACCTCAACTTTCACATCTTCAAAAAATTGGTTTGGTGTTAAATGAGTACAACTTTCCATCAGCATCCTGTGTGTCTTACATAAAAAAAAAAAAAATAAAAAAACTCTTGATTTGATGGGGAAACCTTGCTCAACCTTTCTACCTCCTTTAACCTTTTTACTTCCTTTTTTGCAGTTTGCAGTGTGGAAGAGTCTCGTGTACAACAGAAAAGAAAATACCAAAGAAAAACCCACACCTGCTCGTACACCTCATAAATTTACAGTGAAACAGAAAATCCCAGCATCAATGTATAATGGCTATATTACAGTAAAATGGTATCTTATTTTAGTTAACAGAGCATTACCTCTGCTTGTGTTGCTTTTGAGCTGAAAAAAAAAGTTAATTCTGTTACATTTGAAACCAATTTAGAGTAGAAATAACCCACAGGGCATAAAGTCAGGCTGTTTTGCTGTAATTGTGTAGGAGCTTTAATAAAATGTGTGGTAGATTCTACAAAAAAAGTACCTCCCACAAAGATGATATAAACATTTGTTCTTTTGATATAATTAACTTTTTGTTGCCAACTACTTCTTCACTCTGTGACTTTCCGTGTTTCCTGAGATGTCTCTGAGCAGCCTACACAGACGCACACTTGTGCATCTTTCAGCTATGACTTACTCTAGTCAAGCGATCATGAGTCAAGCCTTGCACTCGCACAGCAAAACACTGGTGGAGATATTAGCATCGTCTCATCTTAGAGTTTCTCAGTCTCATGCTAAATGCCTGTTCACATGTGAGTAAACTGGTGAGCCTACAGTACAAACCCTTAGATTAGAAATGAGATACTGGCTGATTTAACAACCCCAAAATATACATAGAAAGGAAACCAATCGCCCACTAAGGAACAAGAGAGACTTTAACACTACTGAATTTCAGGATGACCTCTTTTCTCTTCAGGTTGGTCACTGAACGTAATACAGACACCACTTCACTGCACTGTTTGCGTATTTTCTTTTGACATTTCATCACTGTAAGATTTTTAAATGATAAATTAAACATTCATATTGCTAAATTCCACTGTTGCTTTCTGAAAATTCTGTCTATGAGCGCTACATTATGCAGAGGATAAGCGTCTACAGCTGTCTACAAAACTTCAAAAACGCAGTCAGAGATCAGTCCTCCCCCTGTAAACCATAAAGGATGTTTACACAAACTGTTGGGGTCGGCTTATTTGGCCGTGTGGGCTAATGAAGCACAACTTTTGTCAGTCTTCAAAGCGTATTTTACAGCCATTCTCTCTCCGTGTCGTCCGGCGGGAACCCCCCTAAAGCGGCCTCCGCCTCTGCGCCGTTGTTGGCAGCGGCCCGGAGCCGCAGCGCTGCCGGCGGGGGAGAGAGGTAATAAATAACCCGGGGAGAGGAGCGGAGACCGCCGGGCGGTGCACAGTCTGACCTGACAAATACTCACTGGAAAACCATCAGAGAGCGAGAGCCCACCCCTAGCGCTTGGAGCCAGCCTTTCAGACATGAGCTGCAAAATATATAGGCCTGCCCCTACTGGAAAAAACAAGGAGAGGAAGAAGACAGAAGCGTCTCCGTCTCTCCCCCCCGCATTCACATCCAGACACCGCCGGAGACACGGCGAGAGTAATTAACTATTTAAAGTTCTTTCTGAAAGCATCAAAGTACGCCCTGTCCAAATCCACTACGGCAAAATAGGAGACGATAAACAAGTCAGAGGAAGTTACAGGAAGATTAAACTATTTTAAGTTTTGCTTGACATGGAAATGACTCAATTAGCCTGAATTTAACCCACAAGTTCACTAATGTTCTGCCTTGTTTGCTAACTTTAATTGGTGACCTTAGAGTCACAATCTCAAGAATGTCCTTGATTAAAAATGAGCATATTTTCGTGCCTATACCCCAAACCTTCAATGTTATCCCATTAGTTTTTATGATAACGCCTTTGTGTGCGATTGCATTGCAACTGTACTGTGAAGGATTATGGACATGCAACCTACAGACATGCATTTGTGCAGTCCTCTAAAAAAGAAAACCAGCCACAGACCGTATAAAACACTCAGGTAGCTTCCCAGCTGGAAAAATTAAGCCCATGTTGAAGTGTGCTCAACTTGCATTTCATCTGAAAACCACCAGAGAGCAACAGCTGTGGTTTCAAACACACTTCCTGTCCATTAGAAGTTTACTGGAAAACAGCTTCCTGCGTTGACCTCTCAACACTTTCATGTTGAGTTTGAGCTCAGTCAGTCATTTTGAGTCATAGCGATTAAAAAACAACTCTAAATGAAGGATAATCTGTGATCATGAAACCATATAATCATTAGCTAACGCTTTGTGATTGACAAACTGTTGCCAATAAGCGTGTAGCTTTACAAAGAGACCCACCCATCTCTACCACATCCATTTTTTTGGCAACCAGAAAAGCTCATCTCAAGGTTTCAAAACAGGACTTCAGAAACAGCAGCTACGCCCATCTTTTATAGCGTCTATGCCAACAGCAAAGCCCAATCAGACTGATGTGGTTTTCTAGGTTAAATGCTGATTTGTTAAAAATTGTGCCTGAACAGGAAAGAGAGAAATAGTGCAATTTACCAAGTACAGACCAAAGATTTTAAAAATAACACAAGCAGCTCAAAAAGTGCCCCAGTGGAACCTTTCATTTGGTTTCACTTCAGCTCTTCTTATGTTATACAACTTTGGTTTTATACACGGCTGACTGCAGGACCAACAACAGAAAAATCAAGAGGACCCCACGGCCCAGTTGTTGACCCCATGACTTTTTACAGAGTGGCAGTAGAAATCTACATTGTGTAGACTCCTGCACAGCTATGCACCAACCATGCACAACCATTTGTTTACTTTAATAGGTTCCTAAAATCCTAAAAAAATAATAATAACAGAAATAATTATGCCATCCAGACGAGCAGTGTTTTGAACAATATCAATACACATACACTAAAAAAATAACGTCCAGCACTGCCAAGAGCATACTCAAGTACCAGGTGGCGATATGACCCTAACTCTACAGAAATGTTGTCCCAGTCACAAGCCTCGTGCAAACAATAACAAGAATCACAGTCTTGCATCATAAAAGATGATAAAGACGCCTACTTTTGATGTTGCAATACAAAAATCTTTGTTTTCCTTGCTCACATGTAAACAGAGAAAATGAATTTCTTAAAATCAAGTTTCCAAAAGCTCAGTTTTCAGTGACCCAAAATGCCATGCAAGTATGTACGAAAGGCCAAAACACATAGATAAACCTACATTTTCTAAAACACCCATGTACGTGTGGAAAGGAGTGAAGAAATTTCAGAACACCCTTTTAAAAATGTTTCTACTTTACTTTTGCTAGTTTTTTGTCGAGACCACAGCATCAACAATATGCAAACTGTTAGTCAGCAGCTAAAAACATTAAGGTGAAATGAAAAACTTTGCAGACAGATAACTAACCAAAGTTGTGGTTTTAAGCCTTAGCCATTTCATTCTGTAGTTTATGGGGGTTCTCTTGACACATATATCAATCAATCGTCTCCTTTTTATCCATTTCAGATTTGGGGTGGAACCCATCCCTGTTGACCCAGTGCAAGAGGTTGGCTACACCCTAGACAGGTTGCCAGTCTATGGCACAGCTAACACAGTGACAAAAAACATTCACGCTGGCATGAGTCAGTGTACCCTAAAGGAGTCTCATACATGGTTTAAAATCACCAATCAACCTAAAGTGCAAATATCTGACAAACTCCACACAGAAAGGAATCAATTGGAATCAAACTCAGGACCTTCTTGCTGTGTTAACCACCACACTATTATGCTGCCCAGCTAAATTAGTATTAATAGTTATTTAACTGTAGCCTGTAATATCATGCAAGACCACAAATACCACATGGAGTGAAGTCACTTAGTTCAGATTTCCAGTTTGTGCCATCAACCAATTGGATAGGCCTAACCTAAACATGTGATGTAGCACTACGCCCCATTTGTGTATACATGGACTGTTTTAGATGGATCAAAGTAGTGACAAATTGGGGACCACAGATTTTTCAGTTATTAGAAGCAACTGTTGGACCAGTTGTCACAGCCACAAGGAGGTTTATTCAACGTAAACAAGACTAAACGTCTGACTCATAGGCCATCACCCAACCACAATGCTCTGCCCCTTCCTGCAAGAGGAACCAGCTGTGAGTAGTGCACTGATAATAACACGAGCATTTTAAGTATAGAGAATATGGTATTATAATCAGGATCCTTTAGCGTACACTGACTCATTAGTCTTAGAGATGCATCACTTCAATCAGGAGGAGATCATTTACATATGAGTCAAACAAGGGAATTCCCGTCATCACCCCTAAACAGTTGTGAGCTAAATAAAGATGTTATAACGCAAGGCCCGTGATAGGATGCAAACAGCAGGTTCAGTGAGCTTACGCTACCCGAATAGAAGCTGTTGCCACATCCTATGAGTTGTTCTGAAAAAAAACAAGGGAATTAGTATTTTGGCTCATTTGCTGGGTTCAAGTCCCCCCCACCCAAATTGTTCCTTTTGTATAATTGCTTTAACAGGACAGCTAACATTAAATGTTCCACGACCTGTGAAGTTCCACCTTAGTAGAAAGAAAAAGTCCTCATCCATATTTGAAAAATACTTTTTTTATTTATTCTTTTTTTGTCCTCAGCTTCTTTCTGTGATAGTCAAAATGTGAATAACTAAATGATAATAACATAACTGATATAATCAAGGCAGAGGATGGAAACATAAATTAATAACTAAACTAAAATGAGTACATTTCTCAGTTGCTTTCTGTACAGTGATTTTTTTTTAATGCATCTCGGTAAATTCCCGCTAACATTCAAGCAGAAGCTCTTGTTACAGCGAATACTTTGCATCTTACAACTCATCATTCCTTCCATCACATACTTGATGGTCATCATTACTAGTATCAATGTTCTCCCCTAGTTGGTGACGCTAGTTGGGGTACAAATTTCCAGATTAGTGAATTTAGTTTGGTTCTTCAAAGCCACAGAAGAACCAAACAATCTGTATTAGCATAACCATGATCACACTGCTGGTCTTGGCTCTTTTAAGCAAAACATGGAGAAATATTAAGACTTTCAGTATCCAGAGATGTCAGACCTGTATTAGATAATAGGCTGTGACTGTTTTGGCATGGGCTAGGATAGAGCACATGAAGACTAAGATTTCTTTGGTACTTCACTTTACTGTCACACAGCTCATCTCACCTCTGCTCCGTAGACCTACACATTCTTCTCAACAAGCTCCATTTTAAAAGGAGAAAAAACTGTATTTTAATCAGTCTTCATAGAAGCAGTTTCATTTGAGTCGTGTGACACAACAGCTACTGTTTTAATCAGTCCACCCGTCTGTAGATGCTACAATATTGTTATAATTCTGCAGGTTTTGTTTTGTTTTTTTGCCTTTTTTCCTCCTTCCTATATTCATTGTTCTACTGTGGCTGTTGGTGGTTTCTGTCCTGGGCTTGAACCTCTTGTTGTGAGCCATTCCTCCCGCACCTGTTTGTAATGGAGTCATCAGTCGGCAGGTAAATCTACAGTTCCTCAGCACTGTCCCCATCAACATGGTGACACTTAGACCGCCTTTGTATTAAACCTGTTTTCAAATAAAGACTAGTGTACTTACCTTATATCTCAGTGCTCTCCAAAGTAACCTACCTGGAAACCTCGTCTGAACCCTGTCTATTTGGGAGCCCACTGACCTGCAGTCTGGTGATAGCTCCAACAATTCTGCTTCCTTTTGGCACCACCTCAGCAACCAGAGGAGCTGCTTACCTGCACTCAGCCTGCTTTTCCCCTCTACACCCATTCTCTTCTCTGGAAACTCACCTGCCGACCCAGAAACCCACCCACGCTCTGTCTCAATGTCAATTTAGAGCTCCGGCAATCCATTCCACGTTGATCCTGCTTACAATTCCTTGTCTCCTGTTCACCAACAATCCATCACTGCTTAACAAAGTCAGCTTCTTGGGTCCCGATCGTGGCAGATATACACCTACTGAAACAACACAGTGCGTACAAACCTAACCTACCCAACTCTATTAAATGTGTGCTGGAATCACACACTGGACATAGGACACTTTCACAGATGACCTACAGCCCAACACTGTGCCGGGACACTTTCAGGGCAGATGCAAATGGATTTGAGCTGCTGCCGCTCAGCTAAAGTGCAAGCTAAAGGCTAGAGGGAAAAGGTGCATTTATAATAAACCTGTCTCATTGTGGATGAATCAGATTTCTGGAACAGAACTAATGAAACAGAGTTGATGATTCTTCCATCATAATCCTCAGAGCACACCGCGCACAGGTTAGCAGGAGCTCACTTTGGTGTTTCATTAATAATGCACACAAGGCTTTTGGGTTATCCAAATTAACACAAAACAGCAACAACACATTGGTGTTAAAATTTCTATTCTATATTTCAACACATTTTTAACATTGTACAGCTGTAATATAATAAAATGAGTAACAATTTTAAACAGCCCTTGCATAAGGACACACAATCCCTAGTATCAGCAAGATGGAGATTACCATCTCCACAAAGTATATCAGTTTGTTTGTTTGTTTTTTAAACAAAAGAGGTGACTAAACCAAATTATAAACAAATCTGGGCCATTATAAAAATTAAAAATCCTAACTTGCACTTGATACCGATTTCATCTTTCTCCACGTTTCAGACTCGCTTTGGTTCTTTTGGCATTCACAGAGTATGGCACCTCTTGGTTCAGGTCAAACTTCTGTTGTAGTTGTTCCTGTTCAGTGTTATTTGCTCCGGTAAAAGGATGCTACCTTTGCTGATTCATTTTCATTTTATCTAGACCTGAAACTTCTCAAGGGACCGCAGGGAGTTTGGCTCTTCTAAATTGGAATTTGCGGAATTTAATATCACAAACGTTTAGAGAGGATACAGTCTCCGAGGCCTTGACTCTACCTCTGTTAGCAGACACAGAAAATGATCAAAAATCACAAGGTGGGGGAGGAAAAAAAAATTATAGATCAAAAGTGCCAGCTACTTACAAGTCTTTGGAAAGGAAAGCACAAAATTTGTCAATTCAAAGCATTCTTGTGATTACAGTCTACTAAACAACACATCGAATTAAAAATTCATCTACAGCATTTTCAATATGTGCAGAGTGCTACAACGGCAGCTTTTCTGGCCCCTGTTTGCAGTCGCTAAACACCTGCAACGAAAACCAGCAGCTTCTTCAAAGCTGTCTAAGTCAAGTTTTCCCTTCATTTTGCTTTTTAAAACATTTTTAACACTGCATTGGCCTGTAAACACAAAGAGACCACTCTGCTATTTTTGTGGTGTAACCTGGGCCTAAAGCTAAATCTTTAACCAAACAGTCGTCCAAAAAACTAGCCTAAAATAAGTTTGAAAACTGCACTAGTGTGAGATCAACACACAGTCTTGTAACTCCAGAATTTCAGAGTTGGCAAGCAGGCGGAGAAACATTAAACCCAGGGGGAGGGGGAGGGCTGGGGAGTGGAGGGGAGGGGGGGTTATGCTGTCGTGCCGGCGCCCTTGGCCTCCCCCAGTGGATCTGGGGGGTCAGGCGGCTGTCTGTGATCCCACACAGCGGCTCTTCCACATGGGATTTATTTTCTTGCTGGATGGGCAGGCAGGCGACCCAAGAGGATTCTCATTTTAGACCAGCGTCTGTAGCTGTCAACGCCAGCCGACAGAGGCGAGCGGACACCCGACCCCGAGTATCCTCCCTCAACACTCCCCTTTGGACTCTCTCCCCTCCTCCTCCTTCTATTCCCTGTTCACACACAGAAAAAGCACACGGACACCGAGCATGCACACACACACACACACACACACAATAATGATTTCACAGCCTCTCGTTTTGTCTAAATAAAACCTCCACTTACGTTATGATGTGGTTTGAAATTATAAAATGTAAAAAAATTCAGCATTACTGTTTATTCAGTTTTGCATTTAAAGCCATTTTTTTGCAGTTTAGCAGGAGTCCTTATCTTTGATTGTAATGCTGTGTGGTGAACTCAACTGAAAGCCTCAACGAGCAATGAGCCAGGTCTATCTAGCAAAAAAAAAAAAAAAAAAAAAAAATGCACAGCGTCTCCCCTTCCTCCCAAGCGCCGTTAATAATTCGTGCAGTAAAAGATAGCATGCCTCTCTGAGTTTGTGGGAGTTATTGGCACAGTATTCCCCACCATATTTGTGCGAGGCAGTGATAGGAACATAAATTATTTCTTATCTCTTCCGCAATCCATTTTTCAAAGGGCTCACTCTGTGTTTGAAGGGTAGCAGCGCCGGCAGCCAAAGCCCAGATAGTCGGCTACATTAGCCTTCAAGAGATCCGACTTCGTGATTTCAAACAATGCAATAAAAACAGAACTCATTGATATGGGCAGTACCATATATGACCATAATTTAATACCAAATTAGGCCTCTGGATTCCAACAAAAGATCAAAACAACGGTCACCATTACCACCAGTACAAAGGCAGGCACTGTGAGATTATTAAGTTAAATGAATGGCAATGCAACTGTGGATCTAAGAGGTAAGCCCTTGAATGATAAACATTTCTAGATTTTCTACAAGATTTAACAGCGGACCAAAAATGGACTCTTTGTCCAAACTAGTGATTTAAAGAATTTCTAAATTATAGCTTTTTTTGCTGGTGGAAATTGGACAATGTTGGGTAAATAAATTCTCTCGATTAGATATGTTGAAATAGTCGTCTTCTATCCGGTGAGCTGCCAAATAAAACTGAAAAGACAGTATATAATCACGCTGATGCCTTTGGAAGACACCAAAAGATTCAACCTTCTGAAAAGAGAAATACTTTTAAGGCTCAGGAGCCTGTTTTCCATAACAAGGCCCCTTCTGGGGTCAAGAGTTTCTCTCTCGGATGAAATCATGCAAAAAGAAACACAAGAAAAGTTTTAAGGGAAAGTGGAAAAAGTCGAGCAGTGACTTGACCTGGTCAGCTGTGTGAACGCAGCTCTGAATCAGAACATTTTCTGGAAACTCTTCACAAGCAGTGCTGGTTATCAGTCTCAGCAGTTTAGACGTGTTTTACAGTTCAGCCTGATCTGCTGAGAGAAAATGACAAATGATAAATATCAAACCCTCCTCTGCAAAGCATTAATGTCTGCTTGCAAAGAATAAACCCTAGCTCTCCCAGCTACTATTGATTTTTTTCCTGTGTGTGATGTGAAACCAGCAATCAGCACTGCGGTTCAAAATAGCCCTGAAACTGGAGCCGAGACGTCAATGAGTCGCCAACACATTTCAATTAGTGAGCCGCCCTGGCCGATCTCTCCCCTGGGGCACAAAGCACAGAGGGCCCAAGTCAACATATGGTCCTGCATTGGCTTAAACGAATCTGATAAGACAGTGAGCGGGAATTTATGTATGCCACAGCTATTTGTCTAATACTAGGTGCAAATTGTAAGCTAAAAAAAAACAAAAAACAACTGCATGCATCTGCAATTAAAAGCAACTACAGTCTCTGAAGGCCTTTAAAGAGTCTGGGTTGTTTGACACGGGTGGCTTCCGGTCAAAAGATGCATGCAGGGATAAGAATTCAGCCAATGTAATGTGAGCTGGTAGCAGCTCACATGACATAATTTTAAGAAGTGAAATTATAGCCCATCAGTGTTTAACTTTTAATTTACCTATCTAGAAAACCTGTTTTCATTAATAATGAGCCCGTGGCAGCACTACCTAACACCCAGAGGATGATTTACAACTTAATCTTCCGTACGGATTTCGGTGTAAGCTACTTATCTCAGGCTGTAGTTTTGTTTCTCCTTGAATAGTGTTAGGAAAAACAAGAGTATAAGTAGATTTCACATTTGCAGTACTGAATTTAATTTTCCTCCATGTAAACACAGTTCAGTTGTTTCTTTTAAATTAAAAGTGTTGGGCAAGTTTAAAGGGGCTACTGTATATGTGGGTGTTTTATTTTGAAAGTCTCAGCCTGTCCTGTCTCAAGATTCCCTATCAGCAGTGGTAGTCCTCAATGTCATCCAGAGCTGCCTCTCCTGCAAGTCTCCTGTCTTGTCCTGACTTGAACTCTTGGACTGTGTCGATATTCTGTATCGTTTTCTATTTGTCAAGACCAAGAACCCAACATGGCATTTAAAATTTTGAATTGAGGACACTGCTCCTTTGTATCATTTAGCGAGACAGAGACCACCATTAGCAACGGCAGTCCAAAGCAAAGTAGGAGTCTGTCCACTGAATAACAGAGGACCGCCACATAAGTCAGGAGGCCAACCTGCACTTGGGAAATGAGGATTTAGGCTGGGTTTAGATTAAATTTCACAATAAAATGCTTACACGTAGCACCTTTAATTGTTTTTTGCTAAACGGGCTAAGAGAAAGACAAGAATTCTGTCAAAAAGCTATTTATCTTTACTAGAATATCCAACAAGCTTCACTCTTAATAGACAGTGACAGAAAAAGAGACAATTTCATTGTTTGTTTTTTTAGCACTGAGAAAATCAACAACAACAAGTCAAGACTAGAAAAGTAATACATGAATGCCAATTCAATTTAGGTTTATTTATTTGGTGCCACACAACAACAACAGTGACTTTAAGGCACTTTATACTGTAAGCTAAATACCCTAAAATAATATAGAGAAAACACCAACAATCAGATCACCCCATATGAGTAAGCACTTGGTGACAGTGGTAATGAAAAACTCCCTTTTAACAGGAAGAAACCTCCAGCAGAACCAGGCTCAGGGAGGGGCAGCCATCTGTTGCCCCAAGTTTGGGGTAAGGGGAGGGATGCCAGATCATTGTATTAAAGTCAATGCCTCAGCTGTTCTAAAGTTATTATCATCAGACTGACTCAGTGCTTTCTATTCCTGACTGTAAAGAATGCTGAAAACTGACACGGGGTCCACTTTCACAATTGTTAAGCGAGTTAATAATTTTTTGCCATATCTCTGCTCCAGACAGCTCCAGATTTAACTAAAAAAAATTACATTTATGATATTCAACACTTGTTAATTTTTTATTTATTTTTTCTACAAGAAAGAAAAAAGAATGCATTTTTCCTTTCAAAGTAAGGTGTCAGTATCTGCTATGACACAATTTTTTTTTTTTTTTTTTAATAATACTCCTAAAAGTAAGACTAGATAACTGGAAGAAAAAAAATGTTTTGTGTATGTTTGGCAGCCTGCTCTCTCTCGCTCATAGCCATGTTGTTTCATTCTCTGACAGCTCCCATCAACAGCAGCAGACTGGCGCTGGCATTGTGTGTGTGTATTTGTGTGCATACGTGTTTGTGCGTGTGTACGTGCTGTACATTCTCCACTGAGGGGCCAGGGGGTTACGCTGGAGCCACAGGGCCACCGCGACATCTCACTGCCTCCCTCCCTCACAGTCCCCCGTACCCCTCTGGCCTTTTGCTCCTCGCCTGGCTGGCAGCCCTGCATCAGGCAGACACACACAGACACAGGCATAGGCTCTGCCCCCCCACCAACCCCTGCCAGAACACACACACACACACACACACACACACACACACACACACACACACACACACACACACACACACACACACACCACTCGCTTCACCACCCCCCGCTCGGGGCCGATCGATACAGCTCTTCGCCTTTCATCTGACCAGAGCTTTGGAGGAGCTGTGCTTCCTGAAGAAAACCCAATACAGCATTCCCTTCTCAGGGTAGCTTATTCTCTCTGTGTGTAAAAGTGTGTGTGTGTGTGTGTGTGCGTGCTCATGTATGGTTGTCTAAATGTTCACGTGTTTGTGAATGAGAATGTGTGGGTGTAGGAGCAGAGAAGGAAAGGTTTTGTGCGCAGTGGCCAGCGATGTGATAAATCAGCTAAAAGATGACCATAATAACAGGGTGTTTGAGTGTATGAAAGACCCGTGACTAAAACACATAAACAGATTTGTAGTAGATGTTACACACCAGTGGAATCAAATAAAACATCTGATCAGTGCAACATGAAACTTGCTCTTCCCTTTTTGAATGGCGTGTCCTGGCTCAGAGAAAACCCTCAATGCTCTTTTTATAGGTCAGTTTCTTGCTAACCTTAATGTTATTAAAGTATGAATACCTTCAAACTTCCCTGGGTGAAATTATTTCTACCTGAGCTGACACTCAGATTTCTGAGAGAAAAGTTCAATCTTAGTGGAAGATACTCATAAATACTTCAAAAGCACGAGAAGCGCACTCATTCCTCCCCCAACTTCTCCTCCGCTTATCCAGCAGCTACCTGTGTTGTTTAAAGACTGTGACGCTCAGCCGTCCCCGCTCTCTTCACTGCTTATCCTACAAATTCTGGTCCTGTTTATAGACAGTGAAGCCTAACTTCCCGCGTGAATCAGCGAAAGACTGAACCTCTTCACTCAACTTCAATGTGTTAAACAAGGGAAGCTGCCGAGGTCACACAGAGGTCAGGTGAAAACACCACCTCCGGGGACAAAAACACACCACATGTGATTGGCTAGCAAACTGTAACGGGTTTAGAATTTTAAAGTCTCTAAACCTGTATCCAACCTGAATGGAGATTAAAAAGTCAAAGACAGATATTTGAGAAATAAGCTGCAACTTGAAGAACCTGATTTTTCTTTCACATTTTTAACTGAATGTGAGAAAACAAGAAAATGATGTTTAGCTGAACAGTGAGTTCAACTCCATCCTTATTCCACTCTGTTATTGTCACCATACTCATACAAATTAAACAAAAGGAAAAATGTACTTGTCTTGTAACCAGTCATATTCATAAAATTCATTTCTATTTATTTTATAAAATAAGATCCCCACTCTAAACCCTAACATTATATTACTGTGCGGACAGACTGCACAATATGTAACAAAATAACGTTAAAAACTAACTTTCATGGGAATAGCTCACATCAACAAAAATAACTGTCTGTAGGCATTTTCATTATGTGTGGCATGAATGCATATAATACTGCAAGAACTCAGTCCAAGGATTCACATTCAGAAGTGTACCATTTTGTATGAAGGAATGTATTTGTTCCTAACAAACCCATGTACTTGTGTTACTAACAAACGTAAAGATATTCACACAGAACGAAGCGTTTCTGGTTGAAAACGTGAAACGAGTTCTTGATCAGCCACATTCAACTGCTTATTAATGCAAATAAGCCAATCACAATGCAGAAAATCAATGCATTTAGGCATAAAGATATGAAGTTTAGAATGAAGAAGAATGAACGCACCATGGTTGTTGGTGCCAGAGAGGTTGGTCTGAGTTTTTCAGAAGCTACAGATCTATTGAGAGTTCCTTCACACAGCTATCTATAGGGTTTACAGAGGATGGTCCAGTGTCAAAAGAGAATGGCCAGACTGCTTTTGGTTGATAGCAAGTGGTTATCTGAGTAACTGTTGCCTAAGCATAAGAGCATCTCTGAACACACAACATGCACAGTCTTGAAGCAGACGGGTTACATCAGCAGAAGACCACATTGGGTACTATTCCAGTCAGATAAGAACAGGAAACTGGGGACACAGGATGTGAAGACTCAGCAAAATATTGTTGCTGACCACATTCGCCCTTTTATGACTATATACATCCACGACATCTTCTGCTTCCAACAGGACAATGCACCATGTGACAAAACTCAGATCATCTCAAACTGGTTTTTTGAACATGAGTTCAGTGTACTCAAATGACTTCCACAGTCAGCAGCTCAATCCAACATTATAGATGCACTGCAGACAGATCTCCAGCAACTGTGTGATGCCACTGTGTCAATATGGACCAAAATCTGTGAGAATGTTGAATAAATGCCACAAAGAATTGTGTGTGAACTCGGTACTAGCAAGGTGTAACTAATGAAGTGTCCTGTGAGCTTATGTGAGTCTGTGCCAGTGACACTTAGCTTTTAAGTTCCTCACCTCACAATATATTGCTACCCACTTTAAATGGCCTTGTATATTTAAATTTAGAAAAAAACAAAAAGGCACAAAAAAGTTTTAGCGTGACATTTTAAAAACAGGAAAAACCCTCCCACTACCCTTTGCTGAACTCCACAGAGGATTTGGTTCAACAATAATTTTTTAATGCTGAGTAGCGTTCACAGTAGATTGTTGTAAAGTGAGCAAATCACACAAATATTAACTACTCAATGGTTTCCTGTAGAGCAAAAAAATCTAAAATACAATCATCAAGCAAAACAATGGATGCAAGTCTCTCATTTAGGTTCCTAGTCTGGTTCCTCTGCAGTCATCTTGTAGAGGGGTTACAGCTTAGGGACTCAAAGCTGCCCCCCCCCCCCAAAAAAAAATCAAGATTTAGATTTATACAGTGTAACTGTTCTTAGACAGTGTGATCAGTTGCTATGAAGCCATCAAGTATTCATGATTACTTTAAAATGACATTGTTATGGGCAATAATTAGTATTACGACATCAAGAACATTGATGGAAGTGTTAGTTTGATCTATGAACTTCACAACAGATTCCCAGATGTCATCCTGTCACATGAATTATCAAAAAAAATAAAATAAATAAAACAAAAAAGTCTTCTATCTTCATAGTGTGCTTCTGCATTGCTTGGCCCACTGAGTGCACGCATTTAAGTTTCTCACTCAGTCCACTCTGTTTTATTTTGCTCATATATTTTAAACAGGGATAGTCATCGGCTTCCAAGTATTCAATAAAGCTTTGGAAAGTTTTTAAACTATAAAAACCAAAAATGTAATTCTTAATACAGGATTAATAGCAAAATGCTAGTTTGGCTCAATTTCCATTTATCTGAGGTGATGGAAACTTTTTTTTAAACTTAACAGGCTAAAAATTTAGACTAATATGGTCAAACTTGCAAGTTTAAACAAAGGCAGTCCTTTTTTTTAATTAATCCAATTTACATGAAAAAGGTGCAAAAAAACAAAACAAACTAAAAATGTAAATAAAAGTCCCATATTGTCCTCAACAATGCCCAGTGTTTGCTGTCCAGTCTAGACCAAAGAACAGAATCAAACATAACAAATATCCAGAGGGGTTTGTGTTTTTTTTCATTTACTTCCACTTTGTTGGAGAAGGTGGAAGCCATTTTTATCTAGGTACACGTAAATTCAAACAACACCACCCACCTTTCACAGAAGCTCAACACAGGATGTTGTCCCAGCAGATGTTTAGTCTGCCCAGAACAGCACACCATCTTCTGTTTTTATTGGCACTTTGAGGCTGGCTTTCCACAGAGGAACCACAGCTTTGGTCACTAGCACTACCCCCAACCTGACCCACACAAACATATGCCGAGTCTATGAGGTACAATGTCATAGAGTTAGGAAGCGAGAAGGCGACGCAGGTTAGGAGCAAGCGAGCTGAGGCCAGATCCGCAGGCCACGGACAGTGCAGTATAAACAAAACTGAGCATGGCCACCAGGGATTGGTACATTATCCCAGTGGAAACGTCTGTGCAAGGATGACTCAGCCTCCACACAGCACAAAAAGACTGGAGAAATGCTGCTCTGTCCCAAACAGTTTCCAGACTATTCAAAACAGGCCTGTTAATCCCAGCCTGATGGTAACCAAATGCCAAGTGAAGGATGAGAGAGCTTTGTGGTTATCACGTCATTTCGCAGTCAAGACAGATAACTTCCAAACCTGGATTCTGGCCTGCAGGAAGTACTCGTATGCCATAAATATGTAATAGGCATGTTCATTCTAAGCACAGGTTGGGTAAATACCTGGGATTTGATCTAGCTGGGTGTGTATCCTGTTTGCATGTTTGGAGATTTTTAAATATTGTGCGTTCTTAGGAGTTCAAATGCAAGTTTTGCTAATTATATAAAGTCTTGAGACACCACTTTATTTTTCTATAACATGGTACCAAGAACCCAGACTTTCAAATTGTTATTATTAATATTATATAATTATGTAAAATTATCTTATGTGACTGTTCTCCAGGCTTTCTGAACATCCTCCAAAGTACTTATTTGGGCATTAGCGGCATTTTTACTCATTTTCAGTCCAGTTGGCCATTTTCAGGGGAATGTTGTTTTGGTTGTTATTTGTTAAGCCACCTAACTCAAGGGATGAACCAGTGTTGGCATGTCACAGCATGGTGTGCAGTGTATCCTTTAAAAAAAATCTGGGTAACTGGACAAGTGGAGGACAGAAGAAGAAGTGCCAGGTCTAAAAACTGGGGGGGGAATCTATGCTTTTAGTTGACCCATCTATTGTTCACAGAAGCCTCATCAGAAATGGTGTCAGTGGAACGATGGCTGTCAACAAGCCATTCTTAAGGAAGGAAAACTGAGAGAAAAGGTTGAGGTATAAAAATATTACACAAGAACTGGGCTTGAAATTGATGATTAAAAAAAAGGCCTTATGGAGTGATGACTCCAAATTTAAAATTTTGGTTTCAAATTAGTCATTGTTATGCAAGGAGGTCAGAAGAGAGGTACAACAGTGAATGTCTACAGCCATCTTTAAAACACGGTGCAGAGCCTGTCATGGTTTGTGGCTGCATTTCAGACAGTGGTGTTGGGATCTTATCAAAAGTTATGGAATTATAAACACAGAAAAGTACCATTGGTACAGCCAAAATTCAAGAGCAGCTTTGGATTTCCTTTAATAAGCCTAGAGAATTATGCCTTAACTATTAAAAGAAATTACAAGAAAGCTCGTCTAAGAGAGTTATGTTCAAGGTTAAAGGTGGTCATGGCAAATATTAAAATATTGACTTTCAAGCTTGTTAGAATTGTAAAAAAAAAAAACTTTTTGTATGCATGTTTGCACATTTCCCATTTTGCTAGCAAAATATAAAGAAATGAGGTTCAAGACTTTTGCACAGTACTGTACACCACACTCTTTTCGGTGTTCTGTTGTAATTTTTTATTTTTTTTTTTTAAATATGAAGGAGACCACAACTTTAAATTGCTTTTGCCTTACAACCATAGTGCATGATAAATGATCACCAATCAGAAATCCTGGGTCTAAGTTAAGCGTTGGTTTGCTCTTTGGTCTGTGTCAGGTGAAAGTTAAGGACAACTACTGTTCCCTGCAGTCAGAGCAAAGGAGGACAAGAGATCAAGATGGAAGGAGGAGGGAAAGAGATCCAGGAATGCGCGGCAAGGCGGCTGCCTTGGCAGGTAGATGAAGTGAGGATCACATGGGCCAGCGCGAGGGTGATTAATGCGCGAGGGAATGCACGGGAAGGAAAACAAGGCTATAAATCAGCCGCTGGGCCTCCATGCTAATTGTAATTGAAATGAATTTGTCTGGCCCATAGTGTAGGGAGTTGCATTTACTATTGACCAATAGGGCCCCAGTGGTCTAAGGGAAATGAACAAGGAGCGGGGCATGTCCATGCCAAGATCGATGCATAACCCAGCGCGGATATTTGTGTCCCGTAAATAAAGGTGATTTGGGACTAAAACATGTAACAGGTGAGTCACTGTGTTGGTTCCCATGGTAACTTTGGTCAATGTGATGATGGAGGCCTTAACTCAGCCTACTGGGTTCTCCGCCTCTGGGCCACAGTTCAGAAGTGAGGCCGTTTTTAAAATAATAATACATTCATATTCACAGTGGTACAGAACTTGTTTCAAAAATGTCCGTGTCACTGCCCTCTGAGTACAAGAAAACTTCACGTATTTGTTGTTATAAAGATTGTATTTTGCCACAAAGCTTCAAAACTCATGCAGAAAATGTTTAAATGCCAAACTCTGGTCCACTTCCAGAAAAGGGCACGTCGTCCTTTATTTATTAATCCAACTGCACATCATCTAAGTGGGACAAACATACACCTGCCAGCGTGTGAGTGTCTTTTAAATGAACCTGAAGATGAATAACAACATAAAGAGAAGACACCAGTGTTGTGCTGATGCTTAAAGATGTCCACAGGGATCGTGTATTCATGAGCCCTTTCTGGACATTTCTGGAAGTTCACAACCAAGCGTCTTTCAGCTTATTCACAAAGAGTTGTCACAGCAGCTGGATCCCCACATTTGATTTGGCAGACTTTTATGCTGGATGTTCTTTCTGACGCAACCCTCCCAGGCATTTGTGTTTCCTACCAATCTCAAACTAGGGATTTTTCACATGTTAGGCTAATGTGTCAACCACTACACTAATGAAATGTAAAAACACTACTACTCACCTCATCTGCTGCATTAAAATGCCTTTTTATTAGAAGAATAATTTGTTTTTCTATTGAGGTAGCAAAATATTTCACAAAAAAAAAAAAAAAAAGATTAGATAACACATAGAAAATGAAACTCCAAATGAACAACCTTGCTCAAAGCCAAAAGCAAAACCAGCCTTGGATAAATGGGATGTTGTGCCGAGCACCCAGCAGAGTATTCCCTCCTTTCTCTCTCTCTCTGGGATTTGATCTCCATGTTGTGATCTAATAACATTCCCCCATGAGACTGCAGATAGCATCCCGATTACACTGCAGGAAAATAACATCCTTTCCCATTCGCACACATAGCGTTTCATAACATACCCTCATCAGGACATGGTTAAATGGCAACTGCAGTTGGGCAGGCTACTCATTCAAACCATTTCCAGCAGACATTGAGTGAAACACCAAGCACTGCGCTACGTATCGGGCAATTCTCTGCAACATGTTTGAAATTGCTTAGAAGATTTCACATGCTCTGCGACAAACTACACACACCAAAAAAAAAAAAAAAAAAAAAAAAATGAAATTCACCCCCGCAATTTATAGCTCTTTGAACCCTGCGGGTGCAACGAACAATAGGAACAAAGCATTGTCTTTCAATTGTCTGTGACAGTGTGGGCTGCTCAGCACAGAGGCCTTCGCCCTAACTATTGGGGCTGTGTTTGCTAAATGAGCCAGAGCAACACAGCGGAGCCCACAAGGCTCCACACTCTGATACGTCCAGGGGCTTTTCTCTGCCTGCACACTCTCTCCACCACCTTACCTCCTCCTCTACCCCCCCCCAATCCTTCCCCTCCGTCAGGAATCTATATTTCATAAGCGAGCTGTGGAGCTCCAGTGCCCAATTATCAGCAGATAAGGCACAGGAAGCCCTGGAGCGCCGGCACGGCTATTTAGACGGGGAGGGGGGAAGGAGCTGGAGAACGAAAGGCAGCCAGGCAGGCAGGCAGGCAGGCAGGGACCCAACCCCCCAGGGGCACTTCGCCCTCGCTATTTTTTTCTGCCTTCTTTTTTCTTTTCTCGCTCTCTCTTTCTCTCTCTCTCACTGACAGCCTCCTCCCCCCTTACCTTAGCGGCAGGGTTCAATTAGTGCCGACGGCGGCTAGCACCCACAGCCCCGCTTAGCCCGGGAGCTGGAGCCTCTATCAGCACACACCAACAGCACGCAAGGCTGAATCCAACGAGCAAACTAACGTCAAGACAAGTTTTGTGTGGGTCTCGCACATATAGGCATGCACACGTACGCACACACACAATCGTACAATCCGAGAGGCTTTTAGTATCTCAGCCAGGAGCACCACAGAGTCATCCACATAAAATTTTAAATAAAAACTGAAAACTTTTTACTACATTTTTTGCTTTTATTCCTGAGACCATGGCATGGAGGTAAGGACGATTCAGTGGCTAGCCTTAACATCCACGTCATGCATGAAAATGAGATATTATTCATTGTCTCCATGTAATAATCACATCTCACTAATCCCTAGGATGTTACTTTTAACAATGCAGGGATTTCCTAGTTAAAGAAAGGTCATATAAAAATATAAAAAGCTGACCAAATGTGAAATTAACAGCAGCCACACCAAATATTTCCTGTTATTTCAGTGTTTTTCAGGCACATCGTTGCTGCCTCGTCAGGCCAGCACATTTAATTCAGGACTTTTCACACTTTTCTGCAGCCCCAGACCTTTATTAGCGACGGGGTAAAAGTCAATGTGCCTCCCGCATTTTCAGACCCCACCGAAAAAAAGAAAAAAGAAAAAAAAAAAAAAAACACGAACTCCAACTGCCAATGCTGAGCAAGGTCGGCCAGGGGTCAGGCACAGCTCACGGATACGAGACGGATATCGATTCGCCGGGACAGGCCACGAGCACACACATACACACACACACACTTTCTCTCCCCTCCTCTTTTTCTCTACAGTCACAGGGCAGGCATCAGCCAATAGATCAGCCAAGGGCAGGAAACGGCCGGGGTCAGAGGGGACGCTGAGAGTGTGTGTGTGTGTGTGTGTGTGTGTGCGGGCGCACGTGTGTGATGATAAGACTAACAGCCTCCCGAAAGCCGCTCCACAAC
Organism: Oreochromis aureus; assembly: GCF_013358895.1. Taxonomy (NCBI): domain Eukaryota; kingdom Metazoa; phylum Chordata; class Actinopteri; order Cichliformes; family Cichlidae; genus Oreochromis; species Oreochromis aureus. The sequence goes on along the minus strand of NC_052961.1, from coordinate 21,915,657 downwards.
TATGGGACCTTCAGGCTGGGCCCATTCACCTGCGACCAACAAAGAAAATCACTCTGACCAAAAACTGATAGAGTAGTCATCTTACCTTATCTTCTGTGACTGCTTCAGCATCTTGCCTGTTATTGCTATGGCTTCTATCAATAGGCAGTTAATATTACCAAACACTTGTCACCACAGGACAGTGTTTGGGTGTATTTGGTTTGTCATTGTTATCCAGTGGCCTGGATCAGGGAATCCACCAACACCAGGAAAGAAGCTGGAGTCATGCTCGTAAAGCACCAGCAGTGCATGGGTCATCATTGAGTACTATGTATGATTGTTATACTCGAGTAAATACAAAGTTTATATTTCTAAGTTTTTATGGATGTGTGGTTAAATGCACAGGTGGACCGTATGTGTGAAAGTCTGAAGCAGAGGAGAGCAGGCAATGCTCCCAGGCATAGAGAGTAGGCCAGCTCTATCTTCCACTACTGTAAGGCAGGGCAGCATAGAGAAAACGAGTAAAGTGCACTGGGTTGCATCAGTAGAGTTCTGCGATATCTACAGTTCAAACCCAATAACTGCAACATACTCTAGCTCAGATACAAATATGTGAATAAATTAAGTATCTGTTGATGCAAACCCTAGTTTCTATCCTCTCTGAACCTTATCTCATTTTAGGTTTACACATAATTTTGGAAGACGTGGCTGCCCTCGAAATGTGGGGTACTCAGAAAGTCAATTTCTTGGTCATCTTGCTCATCTCTTACGCTCTTTTAGCTTGTTTCAACCACAAACTGCAGAAACACAGAGCAATTTTGATAAATAAGGAAACGACTACAAAAGAAAAGCTTCAGATACAAGACAGAGAAGATAGCGAGGCAGTGAAGGGGAAGTGAACTTCCCCCGCTGACGCTCTTGTTCCACAGCAAGAATCCCCCGGTCGGTAGCCTCAAACATCTGGTTCCAGTTAGCTCTCAGTGCTTTGACGCGTTTCCTGTGCTGCTGCTGTTGCTGCTGCTGCTCCACGCAGCCACGGCCACGACGCACACCCCTCCCAACAATCATGACAGCAAAACTCTCTTGAGATGATACACTGTAGGTCATACACATACATCTACTCTATGTTCAAACGAGCCAAGAGTGCTTGAGGCTGTACTCTGGCTTCAGTCTGTTACAGAAATGAAGGGGTAATGACATCATAGCAAGAGTTACATTAATAATCTGTGGCATTTCCAAATAAATGTTTTGATGCCATCACACATTTATATAACAAGCAAACATTACTCATCTCATGAAACCTAACACTGTATCTTTCTCTATGAATAATAGCAGCCAGTTCTATATTAAAACAGCAAATATGATGGAAGTAAGAGCTAGAAGAACAGGACAGTGACTTTACAAAAGAATTTATTTAGCCTTTTGTTCCCAATATGAAACTCATAGTAATACTTTCTTGAAACCAATCCACAGTGAGAATTTGCTCAGCAGTAGTGGTGCGTGCGTCACTCTAAAGCAAACATCTAATGCTGTTTATGTTTCGTACCTTAAGCTGAACCGAGGCAGTTTCCTGCCAGTTACACTGATGCAGCAATAAAGTATCGAAGCTTTGAGTCTGATACACGGTCACAAACAAGCTCAGAGGCACAGATTGTATTTTTGACCTGTCATGACACCATGTTATGTCACTCACTCTGTGTATGACTATAATGTTTCAGTGTAACTGCCCACATAATTAACAAAAACGCCTTCCAGTGAGGTGATTCCCTTTGTGGGGGAGTGGAAAAGGGTGAACCCAGAATGGAGAAATACATGTGAGAGGTAGAAAAAAACAAAAAACAAAAGAAAGAAAAAAAAAAACAACAAGGAGCCCACACAGCCCTGCTGCTGTGCAGAGGAACATTGTAACCTCGTGGGCTACACCGGGGATTACGGGTGGTGAAAGTGAGAATGAGGGGGTGAGAGGAGAGAAAGAAACCAAAGTGCAATGAAGAGGAGGTAAAGAAACAGGAAGGAGCTTCTCAAAGGCTTTCCTGCGTTGGAGGGACTCCCTGTACCACGCAAATTCTCTATAAACAGAACACAAAATCATTCTGTGAAATCACCATGTGACTGGAAATTTACTAACCTCGTGTTCGCCTACTCTTTAAAAAAAAAGAGCCAGGCCAGTTTCCATTTCAATTTTAGATTACACTACAGATGTAAAAACCCGGACATACAGCAAATCTAAGCAAACCAATATTTTCTTAGAGCTTCTTAAGAGTACAATAACATTGCAACTTTCAATATATGAATAATAGCGCATAAAGATGTCTCCATCTAAATTCAGTTTGCGGTAAAGCCGTGCTTCTTCTAGATTTAAAAAGCCACACTTTAATTGCTCCCAAGCGCGGGTGAGCATGACCAAATGAGGACAAATGAAAGTTTAAGGAGGCAGTATTGATTTGTGTGGAGGTCAGGGGTAGGTCACCCCTATCAGAGAATCAACAAACAGCCGCCAGCACCCTTCTCAGCTAAGCCAATCACCTTCTGACCTGGTCCACTGTTACCATGGCAAATGACCCTGAACCACACAGACCATAAACTCGGCTCCTTACCGAGTGAAAGCAGCAAAGCGGAGCTACGCAAAGATGGTGGAACCACAACAAATCTTTAATACAGATTTTACTCTGTTTTCCAATCTCCGGGGCTTGGCGAGTATTCAAAAAATAGTGCTACTTCAGCAGAGATGTGATCTGGTTGTGCTATTGATTCACAAAACGATGTATTAAAATTCATATAATTCCAATTGAAATGTAATTGAAAAGTAACAAATGAGGGCTTTTGCCTGTATGAATCATTAAACCCTTAAAGGAACATCAATTTAATGGTTTTACATGCAGTTTATCATTTGCTTTTGTGATTTTTTTACTCTACAAACGCAAAATTCTCATCAATACAATGATGACTGCAAAAATATCACCCAGTCATACCCTTCTTATAATCCAATTTTTTGTATCCATGTAGAAGGAAGAAATCTCAGACTCTTGTCTTATATCTACGTTTCCAAATTACCCTCCTCCTGCTCCTCCTTTTAGCCCACTCTCCTTCTAACACCCCTCCTTCCCTCCGAGGCAGGCAGGCAGTGGTGGTAACCAAGCCTCTGGCAGTGTGTTCCTATCCTGCAGGAGCCCTCAGGTTCCAACCTGTCAATATCCCAGGCAGCATCTTGGCTCTGCTGTGGCTCAGTTAACCTCCTCACCCACCGCTACAGCACAAGAGGCTCCTGTCCCTCTGCCAGCCCAGAGACAAGCACATTCTATTCCCCCCACCCCAAGCACTACTTCTCCTTCACCTCAAATACGCTCCTGCACCACAAACACTGAGCTCACATCTGTAAAGGGCAGCACTCTGGCAGCAAAAGCAAGCAAGATGGCAGCTGACGGTAGTTTTCTGCTCACTGACATCTCAGATGCTTTTGGATGACAGTCACGTTGGAAGCTCACTGAGGGTAAAGAGGGAGGATATTGGAGAAAAGCCTGAAGCCTGAAGGAAAGAAAAGCTCAGTGACTCGGTGACAAAGGTCCCGTCATCTCGTGGTCTGTATCAGTTTCAGAGAGAAGAGGGGTCGCTGTAAGAAAATGAATACATTTTTAAAAAGAAATCGATGTATTGACACAGAAACAGGAATTTCAGAGTGGTTTAGGAGTATTTGTAATCTACAAACGCACACAGGCCTGATCCCAACTGTGGTAATAAGCGTGTGGCAGCATGTCACCCATCCCATCTCAAAACACACGCACTCTCTCCCACACACACACACACAAACACACACTCCTCCGTGCCTGACTGCGAGGCACCGTGGCTGTCTGCTGGGAGCTCAGGTTACGGCCGACCAGACTTTATGGAAGCCTCTCTCCCACACCCACTCCCCCTCCGCAGGGCTCCGGAGGAGGTATCGAGTTGCCGGTTCAGCGCCGGCCAGGCTTGGAGCTGGCGGCGGCTTGTGATCTTGGGTGCCTGTGTGTTTTATCTCCCACTCTTTGAGGATATCAGCACACAGCGCTGCTGTCTCTTCAGGTATGTAGGTGTGATTTACATAGACCCTTCGTGCTCATGCACGTACACACAAAATGCGGCCTCCTTCTCAGCACCTGTATTCTATATTCCCACATGCAATAAGAATAAATGAGGAACAAAAGTATAAAGCGCTACATTTTCTCACTTAGAAGGAGGCTTCTTTGAGTCTTATTTGAAGATGTTCATATCTGATTTTGCTTTTACCTTTGTAGAAGCACCTTCAATTTTTACTAATTCATTTTAAAGCAATGGGATTTCAATTTTCATCTTTAGATGGTCTCTAACTCTTGCTTCTATACATGAACCAAGTCGACAACAAAGTGACACTGAAGAAAAATTCTGATGACTTTCTGGATAATGAGTGAGATCAGAAGTCTCAGTAAAAGTTGCTCCAAAACCATGATGAATAAAACCAAAACTATCTGCAGCTATAGGGTGGATACTACAAGAGCTAAGAGAAAATACTGATATGTTGACTGACTCAACACCTTATATGGGACTGGTTTCAAAACCCAGCACAACTTCTTCACAACTGAAATGACACGTAAAAGCAATGGCGTGCCCCTTTAAGAAAAGACTCTCTGTTTCGTGACTCCTACAATTATTCATACATAACCAAAGACCATCACCACAACACCTATGTCCCTTCCAAACCCCATGATGCTATCTGTGCTCTGAGAGAGTGACTTGCTAAAACCCCGTCTATGAGAATCTCATTGTGGCACATTTGCATGAAGGAGTCGCGGGAAAGGTGCACTCACGGGTCAACATCGAACACGCCATCTATATTCAGGGACCTTGTGACGGTTCTACCACAAGCTCGCTTGCTAGCCCGGCTTGGAACGGCACTCATGAATATTGCATGGGGACATCTGCCACCTCTGAATTATAGATCTGTGGAGGCCCAGCATATGGGAACAGCCCAGCAAGTGCTAATGGCTAGCTCACCATGACAAAATATGGGTTAGAGGCACGTGAATGATAGTTGGGTCATGCAACCTTTCAGTCATGTGAATGTGAGGCGGATTATAAATGTGATTATTTACATGACTGTGTATGTGTGTGTGTGTGTGTGTGTGTGTGTGTGAGTGTGTGCGCTTGTGTGTTCATGTATGTGGAATGAGGATGGATATAGTTATTTGACCACAAACAAGCAACCAAATTACAGACATCTAACTTGTTCATGTGACTGTGAGAGAGCCAGTAAATCACACCATGTGTAGCCCATGTAACTCTGAAGCTAATGCGACTTTCTCACATGGGGAAAAGTCAACAAACGAATTTCCACACAGGAATTAATAAAAGTCAGTCGATCATTTTAAAACACATCCCAACGCTAAACTTGTGGATGTAAAAAATGAGACTCGGAAACCCTCAGCCTAACAAGCAATGGTTAATATCCCTGAGCCTTTTATGTAGGCTTCCTCCAGCTGAAGTGCAGCTTGCTTGAATATTCTATACTCTGGTTGCAGGGCCTGCTCTTTAAAGAAGAGAGAGGACAGGAGGGGGTTGGAAGGATGGGGGGTTTATTTTCTTCCGGCCCAGTCGAGCAGGAGGCCTGGTCTACCCGGGACCACTTCGATCTACGCCTTTCTCTCCGGGATTATCCTCTTATCAGCGCCGCAAAAGCCAGGCTAAGAAGCGCCAGTAATTAGCCTATCTTTAATTAACAAGCACTTTGCTTCAAAACCACCCACAGTCCATGTAGGCTCCCACTTGGAAGGCAGTCAGCGCCGGCGCAAGGATGAGCAGACTTAATCTTGTTTTTGTCTGAGTAAGAGAGCGTGAACATGTAGAAAAGGGCAAAGTTCATTTTCAAGTAGTTGGAGAGTCACACCATGCAGAAACGTCCCTCATGCATGCTCGATCGCAAACAAGCCTTTCTACACCGCAGGTTTCAAAGGGAATCCTACCACCCACCACTGTTCCACTTTGTTGTGCAAGTGTTTATAATGTGTGTGTGTTCATTTGAGTGTGTACACTAATGGGTGGATGGATAACCACACTCAAATTATGCTACCACTCACCATCATTCACAGACCTAACTTTCCAGGTTTACTGAAGCCTCCGCCGAGCCTGCAGTGGAAACTTGTGTGGGAGAAGATGAAGGACAGAAGTGACTTCCATGCACCTCGCTGAAGATTAGAAGAGAGTAGGTTCACAACCCCACTCTAAACTGCCACCTTTCGGAGAATACATAGTTCTGAATACTTGCTATAAAGTGATGTGGTAAACAGTAGCACAGCTAAGTGGCCTGCTAAGTCACATTATGGTCATAGATCACCAAGCACCGGGTTATGGCTGGAGCAAGAAGACGGCTCCAGATGAAAGGAAGAAGTGCAGACTATGAAAAAGAAGGTAAACCGTGCCCTAGCTCGGCCTGGCCCTGGCAGTGCCAAGCGGGAGGGGCGGCCCCAGCATGCATACATTAGCGGTGCTTAGGCGCACTAATTGCTTCTCACTTAGACAAATCTCCTGCAAATCACGGCTGCGCCGCCAGCACTGCCCGAGCCCCCCGGGATGGAGAGACGGCAGGCAGGCGGACGGAGCGAGAGGCAGGAGGAAGAAGAGGAGGAGGAGGAGGGGGGTGGCAAGTGGAGCGTGTGTACCAGAGGCGCCTTGGAGCAGGATGGAGGAGGGAGGAAGGAGAAGGATTGGGGGGTGCTCCCATGAGAATGGAGAGAAACGAAGAGGAGAGAAAGAGAAAGAGAGGGAGAAGCTTCAACACTTCAAGAGGCTCTCTCTCTCTCCATCTCTGCTCATCCATAGTCCAGGCTGAATGCCCCCCACCCCAACCTCTTACACCCCTATGCTCAGAAGCCCCACCGCTGCTCCGCTCCTCCAACGCTCCATCCCTCAATCCCTCCACCTCACCACCACCCCCCCCCCTTCCAAGCTCTCAGATCTGTGCTCTGCCCCCTCGCTCGCCCCTCCTTTCTCACACTCCCTCCCTCTCCATCGCTCTACAGAAAAGTGGAGGAAAGATGAAACTCTACAAAGAGGGGGAAAAAAAGAAAAGAAAAAAAATCAATAACACAGATGGATAGCTGGATAACAGGGTCCGGCATGCTTCAGCGGTGAGGCAATCCAGAGGGTGCCCACACAACTTCCACAAAGGCGGAGAGATGGGCAAAAACAAGACGCTGGAAAAGAAGGTGGTGATCAGCCTCAGGAAGTCAACATCACCCGCAACACACAAGTACACACTTGCTCACACAGAAGAGTGCTCTCTGCAATGTATGGCTGCACCCATACACAGACACCCACACACACAAAAACACCCAATATTTCCACAGATGAAAATATAAACAAAAATAAATACGTTTGTTGGAATTACTCATCCTATCCTCAGCCCCACACGGCTAATTGGGGAAATGCTACAACACAATAATAGTCATCAGATAACCCGAGGTAAAAGAAAATAGCCCTCTGTAACAATAAGATAGAATACAAGAGATCAATATTATTGCCAGGTTTATTATTCTGCTGGTGTTAATTCGAATATTGGGTGGCTGAAGGCAACATTTCTCTCTTTAGCAATGGTTTAAAGTAGACCCAATCACAAGCACTGTATACAATTTACTAGGGGAAAAAAAGGACCAGGAGTCAGATCTAATTTTTGAGTATATTCCACCATGACTTAGTACAAGTTTGTGGTACTTTTTCCTCAAACTTTTTAGTTGCTAGTGAGGTCTTGTATAGGGAGACACTGAGCTCATTCAAGTCTAAAGCAATTCATGGACAAAGTTGTCTGGGAAAGGGCAGAGAAGCAGTGGGCATCCAATAAAATTACACTCAGGAGAGGTGAGGGAAGAGCTTGGCAGTAGTCCCCAACAAAGAAGCAAACTTAGTTCTACTCAAGCGCACAACTAGAGCAAAGGAAAGCATTTCCAGATATTTTCTGAGCCAAAGACAACAAAACAACGGCTCAAACTTTCTTAATTTCTTATACAAGATTACCGTTCAGAGTTCAGAGGCCTTGAGGAGACAGATCTAAATGAAGATTAGCATCAACACTTGTGTTTTTTTTTTTTGTTTTAATTAATTAATTGGGGAGATAAAATTAGTGGTAATGGAAAAAAAAGGTCTATATGTAATATAAATATAAAATATGAAATGAGAGCTGATCTGAACAAATGTAGATACCGATTACCTCAATTCTATTAGCTTGAGCTTTCCCCTTCTTCTTCTTCACCCTTTCCTCCATAAAGATGAAATTTGACGGCATCCCCTCTCCTCTCCTTCATGCTCAGTGTTGCCACCTCAGTAGCTGCATATGCAGAGACCACCCTCACTAACGTCACTCATTTTGTTCTATAAGCAGGCCTGAAATATGACAGTAAGAACCAAGTTCACAAAAGTGCTACAGTGGTTTCTCCTAGTAGGCTTTCAAGGGGTAAAGAGTTACAATTCACATTTAGGGAGACAAAATTAAGACAATGTTTCTTTCTTTAAGCTCTGAAATACCTGTTTGAGCCATCTTACCTGGGATCATTGCAAGCTAGCTTAACATAATCAGGCTTACTAAGAATAAACCTGGATTATCCATTTAGTTTTCTTGTAAAACACACAGGCACTGGGATAATCAGGGCCATCTATCAAATGTCAAAGCGGTTAAAAAAAAAAAAAAAAAAAACTGTTAGTGGTAACACAACCTACTGTCTGTGTCAAACAGTACCTTATAACAGCCCTTTATCTCTCAGGCCATGTGTGATGCACTTCTGCATGGTCTTTCCTCCCACGAAACCAGTGCAGATTGGGTGTGATGCTTTTAGCGACTGTGGGAGAGGTGACAGGGTGAAGACTTCATTATAATGAATGTCAGCGATGACCCCAATCTCCCATATTCACACATCACACATGCACATACACATGCAAATGCACACATGCATATATTCCACCCAGCTCTGCTCCTACAGTCCAATCTTTGCTGAAATTACTATAATCCTCCCTTGGGCATAGTGGTTCTTCTCTCTGTGGCCACGCTGAAGCTGTCCTCAGCAAGCTATTGCAGGTCTGTTACAGTTGGTAAGTGACCGAGGTACATTTGATTATTTACTTTTAACACATTTTATTTTTTTCAATGTATGAAGATTTCAGAATTCTCTTGTCTGAGTTAAAATGCTGAAGGTGATTAGGGTGCAGACTGCGCCCAGGTTTGAGATTAAGCCTGTTAAGTCAAATCAGAGTATGTCTAAACTTCTATTTAGAGCTCTGTAGTGGTTTTGTTCAGTAGTAGTGATAAAGTTGATAATGAAAACTATTTAAACTGACAATTTGTGATCAATTAACACAAACATTTCAGACATTTAATCCTTCATTTAAACATTTTCCCCCCAATATAATAAATCAGCAGCACCATCTACTGTCTACTCCCTACCTAAAACGGAGACACAAACTAGACCCCAACTGCAAAATATGTGCCTACTGCGCCATCTTATGGAGACAAGCAGAAAACTCAACTCCCAGCAGGCAGATACAGAATATGTAGCTTTTCTTTGACTGCAATATTTGTATGGCCACATTTACAGAGGACTGAAACACGGAAATCTACACTAGTTTTACAATGATAAATATATTAGACATAACACATAATGGGAGATGGTAATACATATTAGCATACCTTATGTGAACTAGTATTATTCTAATATGAAATCCATGAAATCCTGGATTGATGCTCGATACTAGAAGAAGACAACCAAACGAGATTAATCAATAGCTTTAATTTCATGGGGGGTTTTGTGTTGATTTTCATGTTTTCTAGCTACTAGATGGCTAATCCATCACTGAATACAGACCTGGATTAGGTCAAGCACAAAATGGAGTGGACGTTAGCATTCAAGTGTTGCTGACTGTCAGAAAAATAACTAGAATAAAACTTAAAATAGCGATTATACAAAAATCTGAATAGTTATCCAAATCATGCCAGCACATCATAATTTGTAGAGGTCAAAGCTTTTGTTATATTGTTGTGCAGGTTGGTTTTGGGCTGCAAGACTCTTACACCCTAGTATTACTGACCTGTGAGATCTACCCTGATTAATCCTGTTATCTGTGCAGCTCTCATGACTGAGGGCAGCTTTACATTGAATTTTAATTGCAAAGAGATCAGATTTGCAAATTTCAATAATGTTTAGTCTGTCCCACCTGATATTCCTTGGCTTGTGTGACAAATTCCAGAGCAGGATTAGAGTTGACCTAAAAAATATCAATACTTTAAGGTTCAGAGGAATGGATACAAGAGTTAATCCCCTGCAAAAAAAACAAACAACAAAAAACAAACAAAAACATGTAGTATCTGTCTTATCTGAGACAATCCATCATTTCCTTTAATTCACCACATTTCTGCAAGCCTCACAATTACCATCTTGGGAGTGAGTGATTTGTGTTCTTTCATAAGCATGACCAGACCAGAGCTTTTATTGTGGTCTCACAGAAACCCAATGATGTCTCCCTTTTCTTTTCCTTTTTTTAAAGTCGCATTATGCAAAATACTACTATTCATTTGGTTACTCTCTTTTACGTTTGCAAGCATATCTCCAATATAGCTCTAAGCTAAAAAAGCTTTATGAATTACATTTTATTTTATGTACGTTACTTGTTGGTAAAGATCAATAGATCACCATTGAAACTATTTTTGCTTCAGGGAGAAAAAAAATAAATAAAAAATAAATAAATAAACAGCAATCAGTGAGAAAACAGTAACTGGGTGTAGCTCTTTGAGTATGTGTGCAGCCTTCACAGTGTTTGTATGGACTTTAGGGGGGGGGCACATCACCTCTGCATCATAATATGAAAGCACAAAACTAGATAAAAGCTCTTCATTAAAGGGTAAGAATTATTTTAAATTACATGTTTTTTGTAATCTTGAAAACATGTTAAGCAATCTTCACATTTAGGTACTTAAGTGTACCTTGTGCTTGCTAGCACTGCTAGGAAATGTATCAATTAGTAATTAAAAAGCTAATTTTATGTGTTGTAATGTCAATAATTTTATGGTTTAACTAACAGGGGAAAACACCATAGCTGCATTAAATTACCCAACTAAAAAGTGTCATACTAAAGACATTAAAACAGCTGCGTTTTAGACAGCTAACTGTTAGCAACATTAGCTAAGAGCTATCCAATATTTAATTGCTAGAAGCCATTTTGGCATTTGGTGACTAACTAACGTTATTTTATACTTTCTAGATTAGTTCTCTTTAACGAGGACATTATAATTACTAACTTTACGTTAAATGCCCGCGACTGTCATCATTATTTACCGGGTCACTGTTTTTTCCGTTTAAAATAGAGACTGTATATAAAAGAAAGTGGGAGCTGTCTTTGGTCCTATGTTTTTCATTGGATGCTGCCAGGAAAACAGCTGACTTCCTACTACCAAATTTAACAACATCCGGTTACTTTCAGTGTAAAATACTTATTTGGGATATATGTATGCTTAATTAGGGGGGAAATTATTGAATTACAAACTCAACTAATGCTTTTTGCACTAGAAAATATATGTTAAGCAAGAACCTTACCTCTTCTACAAATCAAATATGCAAACTACAGGCTTTTATTGTGAAAAAAGAGAGTATTTTACAGCATAGCGCTAATTACGTTAAAAAGTCCACTAACACAATCCAAAAACAATTTTAAAACTAGGTCTAGTCAGAATCTAAAAAACTGTAAATTGGGCTGAAATCAAATAATTGGCCCACCTCCAGTGTTGACGTCTGACAAAATAAATACCTTCTTATATTTAGATCTTTCTTGAATCAGGTTGACTGTGTATGCACAAATCAAAATCTGGATCAGAAACAGCTTCAACAAAACAATTGAGGGAATCGAGAGAATCCTCCTCTGCATGTCTTATTTCTTATTAATAGGTAGCCTGTATGCATTTTTACATTTGATCAATTCTGAGTGCACAATCAGAGCTAAAAGCCCCCTCCTCATCACCTTTGACTGCAGCACAGTTCACTTCCTTGGACACTCTCTGATCACAAAAGCACAAAACTGCGTGAACAATGCTACTGGCAACTCCACATACTACTATTAGGTAAGTTGATTCTTAGCAAATTATGTAGTAAAATTGCTAGATGAAGTGCATTTAGTGGATTTTGGGCTGGGGGGGGGTTAGAGAAAAGGCCTTATGAGATCAGTAAATTATAGCACACAGTAAATCCTTAAATGTCTTTTAAATTCAGCAGAACTCCTAAAAGTAATGGTATTCCTTGTTTCAACAGAGTCATTATTCTCTGACTTGCATCAATTGCACACTTATGTTGTAGATAGTCTTTGCATATTGAGTCTTCATGTTCAAACTGGTTTTGCAGATAAATGTTACTCGGAGGAGCCAAAGTTTTGCCAGAGTCCTTAGAGGCCCCCCATTAAAATCAACCACAGTCCACAAAAAAGCTTGACAAAAGACAGATGAATCCTCTTTAGAATTTCTGTCCAGGTGAAAAATGTTGAAATGTGTTTTATATAATCAACCTTGGCACTCTGTCTCCCTCTTCTGGTCAGCCACCGATAAAAACGACAACAATAACATTAAAACTGGTTGTAAACCATTGTTTATAAAATTAAATATTGTTTTGGAGTTTGGAAGAATCTTTGCTGAACACTGAAATGATCCTAAAATACCAGAAGTTGAAAGCTTTAAAACCACTACCAAAATTTGTGTTTGGGAAAAAAAAAAGAAGATTAATTTGGCATGAAGACTTTTTATTTAAAAGAACAAATAAATATTTTGTTTGTAACTTTTCACATCTTGACTCGTGATGACTTAATATTGAGTCAGTGACCTTCTGGTCCACCTCCAAGGTGACAGCCCTCTCTAAGGGTTAAATACCTGGTACTTTCCACCAGTCGTTTTAGAAGTGAAGAAGTCTCTTGGATGAGAGGTGAAGTCCAATCACCTTCTTTTCAAGCGCTCAAGACTGCTATGACCTGGAAGATTGAGAACCTATACCGACATATCCCCATGTAACAGCACAAACACTATGTTTTTACATACATAATCTATTTTTGGATTTTCACTTATTCACGAGGGGTCGCCAGCAGGTTTCTGCATGGTTGAGTCGGCAGATTTTTACATTGGATGTCCTTCCTAATGCTGTTCCACGGGGACTGGTGTCTCCTCCCAGGAGATCTTTCACTTGTTAGGCAAATATGTGAACCACTACACCGCAGAGCCACTATTTGCATAACTGCTCTTCCCGTGATGACAGAACAACTGCAGGTGGGGCACATACAAATCCGGCAAAAACATCAATCTACTTTGAATGAATATGATTAGGTAAAATTACATTTGAATTGGTTATTGTTAAGGATTAAAAGGAATTGTGGGTTGTCGGGTACAAGCGTTCCTCTTAAAGTGGGGCTCACCAGAAAAGGTGACTGCAACTAATTTGTGAAGCAAATTGTTTGAATTTTTTTGTTTATCAGAACTGTGTGACACAAATAAGTCCGTAAGGGTGCGAAGTATCAAAGTTTTTGATCATAATTATGTTTTTTTTTTTTTTTTTTTAAAGAAAAGACTGATCTGAATGAACCGAATGCAACTTCATGACTAAAGGTTTTGTCGCCATTTCAACTATTTTTGTTACAACCAAACTAAGGCTATAAAATGTGAATATTAACTCATACTGTGATCTGGATAAACTTCCAACAGATTAATGTTAGGGGATCACAGCACACATCCACGATATTACGCTTAATAATGACCGACGGGGTGTGCAAAATATTATTTTTATTAAATAAAATATATGTCTTTATGCCTAATTAACCTTTTACCACCTGCTACCTTTTAATCTTTTCAAGTATGAGTCAGCGGAGTATATTTTTCTTATTGTCCATAAATCCTGGAGATTATGAATACATCCCAACACGTGCATGTGCAGCTTAGAGACAAACAGTTAAACATTTTTTAAGATTTACATCTTCGGTGGGGATTAACTGGCTTGGGGTTGAGTAGCTTAAACAGGGTATCAGAAAGTAATGAAAGGCAGACTTTGCAGAATTTATTGACATTAAAAAGGTTTAAAATTTTTACCTTTAAGCTAGCGGCAAATAAGAACTTGGTTTAGATAGTGTACAAAAATGACCACAAGCCATCTGGAGTCATAAAAAGGACAATTAGTGAGGGGAATGCATTATATTTTATTTAGCTTTTAATTCCTGTTGTTCCACCTTGTCTCACCAACCCGCCCACACATAAAAACAGCACACAGTGCACTCAACTCTGTGTACTCTTAAAATCTAAGCTGCCTTTTTTGGATTTAAACAATATTGCAGTACAATAAAAAGAACAGTGTATGTGATCTTGTAGGTTTTTTTTCTTTCTGTGCAACCTTTTTATCTTCAGCTCCTTTTCATGGTGTGGTCCCTATGTGTGCGCGGCGGGCGGAGAGGCTCGCGGACAAACAGAGTGTGACAGGTCCGCTCAGCCGAGCCGGGATAGAGGGTCACGCCTACAGCAGCGCTCGAGACAAGGTCAGCCGCGATGAGACTGACGAGCAGCACTGGTGGAGATTACACATGATAAGCCTCCGCTCGCCCAGTGGCCTCTTCGCTCGCTCTCATTTTCCCCTCCCTTCCCCTTCACAGCCGGCCTTCTCATATCTCTCTGCCACAATGTCAAGTGTTTACCGTTTTAGTTTGCTTCACTGAAAGCCATTTGGTATGTTCAAACATTTCTGCCTCCCTGGAGCGCTGCTTGCGCAGGGACATATTTTCTTTAATGAGGGCAAGCAGGCAATGCAAGAGACATCTTTCACTGCCTGCTTTTATTCATACACACCTAGAGACACACACAAACACACGGCAAGCGACTTCTTGATTTAGACACCTTACACTGTACTGTTATGAGCACAGACAGTTAGTGAACCTGCCACATTTCCCTCCCACGCAAAAGTCGCTGAGCTGTTTCTGTCAGCAGCGAGTGGGAGAACGTGGCACCACAGCGTGTTTGCTAACAGTTAGGAAACCCAGCAAAACGCACACACACACACTACACAAACACAACCTTATCAGTGTTTACACATATTGTCTGCTGAAGCTCGTGTATGCACAGCGTGCATGCTGCAATAAAACTTACATCGGCCTGTTTCCACTACATCTGCTAGCTGTGTGAGTAATCAAACTGCATGGGCAGGGTGTGTGTGTGTGTGTGCGCGTGTGTGTGAAGAGAAGCCACTTCATGCCATCTGCATGTGCAGAGCATGCTGAATGTGAATCTGAATAGAGATACAAGGCAGTTGGTTTCTCCCCCCTTTTTTGCAGCTCAACACTCAACAGAATCAGTGTGTGAGTGCTGAGGATCACATGTTTGCCAGAATTAATTAGCTTTCAGCTAATAATCTGACCATATTTGCAGCCAGCAGTAGAACATGTTGCCAGATCAAATGAAAAAAAAAGAAGACTCCGAGCAAAAAATTAGCTCAGTGTTCATCTGCCTGAAAAAGGAAAAATAATGACTTTCCCCTGCTTTAAAAAGAAGAAAAATCAAAGTGAAACTTTAATAATCTTCCATTAATTGGTGCACATGCCATCTGGAGAAAGCCACACTTTAAATAAGAGAAAAACTTTTCCACACAGAGGCATACATGTGCATTTCCACTAGAGGACTCTCTGCACCGCCTTCCCTCCGAATGACATCATGATGCACATTGAAAGCAGATGTGCTGGACGGGTTACAGCGCTCCCTGAAGAGGGCGGCCTTGTCAAGTGCCTTTTAAAGAACCTTTGAAATACACCATGCTCTGCTCTTGTTTCATGAATTAACAGGCTTACACACCCACTGCAAAGAGAAGGTTTACCGCTGCCTCGCGCACAAACACCTAACAAAAAAGAGAAAAAATCTAAAAACCAGCTATTTTTGTCATATGGGGGAGAAATGATCAAAAATATTCACAGCAGTGCTTTAACAAAACAAAAACAAAAAGGTCAATCAAATAAACCGAACGAGCACAAGCTGTAAAACGGTTTAATGGTCGACTGCAGCCCCTGTGCCAGCGCCGCGTTCAGCTCAGGCAATTGCAGCTCATGTGGCGAGCTCGCTGCTCTTTGTTCTAACCAGAGCATATGCCACAAGCCCTCACTGCTTTTCCTCAACAGCTGCTAAGCCCATTAAATCTGCAGCCAGCCACAGGAGTGGAGGGCGTGCAGGGAGGGAAGGAGGGAGGAGGGCTCGACTAAGCCGTGCACTGTTCCTCCGTAACCCCAGGGGCTGCTCCGCGGAAATGTTCAACACGAGAACACATAATCGGGATGAGCGCTGCACGTTGACGTGCTATATCTGTTCATTAGATTCACTTTAATCCCGATTATTACGGCATCGTCGCTGTCATATGTGCTTGGATCATGTGACCTAAAGTAAAGCTATATAAAGAAGATGCACTCAGGCTGCTCTACGAGGTGCCTTTAAAGGAGAATTTATGAGCAGTGTGGTGATTATCCGGCATCCATTCCGCATCATTTAGTGAACTAACACTGCCTGTTTGCTCTGCAATCCTGTGCCTCAGGCTCCGGAGCTCAATGGCTCCCAGTGCCTCTATTTGCTGTGCTGCAGGATATCACAACACTATTCATTTCCAGGCTTCACATCACCCCATTAAATTGACCTGTCCCTCTGCACAGTATTAAAAATGGCTTTATGAAGACTTTCCTTTCACGCGCGCACAAATAAAAAGGGGGGGGACAGTATAGCTCTTCTATTTTGTCTCTGTATGGCTCATTTCGAGGCTCAGTGATTTGCCTGGATTTGCTTCACACCTCCATCTCGAGGGGGCTTCAGCTTGTCCATAACCTCGCTGCTCTCAGCTGGTGAAAAGCTCCACAGCCAAGGGATTAACCACATCCTGTGATTAGCAGCCCACTACTTCACCCAAAGGAGGATTTTACACTCAAATCACAAACACCGCCTGGATCACAACGCTTAAAAGATGCCGTTTTCATTCGTGTCATTATAGAGATATCAACCGTTTCTGCCATTACACTGATGGCATAAATATTTACACGCAGTTATACTTATTATAGTGTTATCAGATCAAATATTAAACTCTAGTAATCTGTGGTAAGAGCAAACAAGGGACTAAGCTATATTGTAAATATATAAGTAAATCTATAATACTGCACTTTTAGGAGATGCTTCATGTAACAGTAAGGGAGAAAAATGGATGATTTACATTTTCTTTCCTTTATAATTGGGCATAAAATGCCGCTTTATGCTCGCAGCCTTCATTAAACAAACCCTTACCAGTGTAATGTGGATTCTTTGCAGCCTCTTGACTTACACATTCAAACAGAGCGTGAAAAAATAGTAGCACAGATATGTCCATTTGCTTTAAGACATTTCAGCCCACAGTCTTATTATCTTGTGAAATGAAGCAGAAAACGTGTGGTGCGGGTAAGGCAATAGGCAGAGAGAAACCAGGCCTCGGTGTAAAATATATGATGACAGTGGTGCTGGAGATGGTCTATTACTGCTGAATCTTCCCAGAGATGCTATTTTCATCCAGAATAAATTGTATTCTGGAGCAGGGACAAATATTGTGCTCGCCTCCTCTTCTTTTGATAACCAAGGTGAGCGAGGAGGCCTGGGGCAGCATGCATTTAAACATCTTTTTTTTTTTTCTTCTTTCTCCATCTCCGAGGTGGTGCTTGTCCTCGGGGCCTTGAAGGCTGCTGCTGCCCGCCCGCCGGTGAGTTTATCTGCCAGCACAGTGGCCGAGCACTCTCTTCCATGGACTCCAACTGAAGATTAATTACACAGCAGAGGTGAGGGGAAAAAACAAAGGCCAATCCATCTGTGTCAGGGCAAGTGGACAGCCCCACGGCGCAGCGGGTGAAAGCACTGGCAATGCCATCTATCACGGGGTCGGCTACAGCACAAACACAAGGTCAGGGTGCTCCTTGTCCCCAAGCAGCAGTGTGGTAGCCCCACTTGCACCCCAGAGCCCTTATTTGGCCCCAAGGCCCCCTTCTTCTTCTAGCTATAGTCCTTAGCACAGCAGTAGGTGAGGCTAACCAGTTGCCACACCACAGGGAAAACCAGTAGCGGGCTTCTCCGTGGTAGCAGGCAACTGACAGCATACTATCAGTCCTGGCCCACAGACTGATGATAGCTGAGGAAATTGCTAAGGAGTAGAAGCCATTTACTGCCTGTGATTTATTTAGCTTTGGTGCTGTTGCTACCCATAGACAGGCAGGCTTTTATAAAGCCACCACAGCAAGCATGACAGGCCAGGGTCGAACACGCGCTGTCTGCATAATGGGAGACTCTGTGAAGCTGCTCTATAGCATGTTAGGCCAGTCGGTTAATGATAGCGGCACCTGATTCCCCCCCGAGTCACATCTGTTGTGCAAAATAAAACACATTTATGGTTTGATTTATCTGGAAAAGTGTCTGTGTGAGGATTTGCAGCTTTGCTCCTTATTTCACTCTAAACTGAAATTTTACAGTTTTTATTCTTAGAAGAGAAAAAAAAGCTAATAATAATTGTTGGTTACAGCCCTAATGGGAGTAGGGAGTATGTATCTAGACTGAGAGGATCATATAGCAAGCTCAGCACAGCAGACAGTAACGACAATAATAAGCATTCCTTTAGGGGAGCGTGGTGCTGTTCCCCTGCTCAGACTACAGGGAGAAAATGCTGTCAATAAGCACCTTTTATGTAGACAGGCACAAGCTTTGTGGCTGTGTTGGCTAGTAAAGCACCTTCATATTGCAGAGAAGATATTTCAGTAGCTGCTTAACAGAAATGTGCAAGTCCAAATGCAGGAATCCACCTTCAGGAAACACTGTTAATTTATCTTAAACTCACAATCATGATCTCGTGCGTTTGAGCAGCTAATCTGCTTTTGTATGACTATTATTGTCTAGAAAAGATGCACAGCAAACCTGATTGTTTCTATGAATTTTACTGTTTTTGTTCTGTTTTCAGATTATGTCTTTCTTTAGACATCAGTATATGAAAAATGTAACATGCAAACAAGCCAGATTATAGCAAAACTGCTAATTTACCACTGTAGTCCCAGGGCTGGCCACATTCCTGGAGCACCATCCACAGTTTGCCTGTAAGCAGCTTCTCTGTTTTATATGTTCAATGATAGCGAGACTACAGCATCTATATATAAAAAGAAGACATTTAGCTCATCTTGGTAAAGCGATGCTGTGACCTTCATCATCTTAAGTCTGTGCAAAGGAAAGCTCTGCTGAACCCTGGGCAGGAAGGAGGTAAGATTGCCTATTAGTACAGTTAAGCTATCATTTGAAGGTCAAGGCAACAAATTTAGAGTAAAAGAGTGGGCACGACTGTAAAGGTTTGAGGTTAATGTACCACTGTGTTAAATTTTAATGGACTGCAAAACACGGAAATAAGACAAAGGCAGAGAACGCTTGAAGTTTTACTTCACGCATTATTCAAAGAGCTCGAGTGTAAAGATGGAGGCAGATTGTCAGGGATATGTGGGGGACATGGTTTGGGTCCAACCATCACCTCAAAGGTGTGGAAAAAGGAAAATTCAACGTCGTTCTTTGTGGTCACCTGTATCCTATGATGGAATATTTCCATCCTTACAGGAGTAGTCCTTTTCACGATGAACAGCGCAAGGCACTGATTGGTCTAACGAGTATAATGGCCTTCACAGTTCCCAGATTTTAACTACAGTCACCAAACACAAAATCAAACCTCAGCATTTTGGTTTGGGTGTTCCATCCATCAATCCATTCATCTGTCGGTCCATCCATATCCAGTCCAGAGCTGCTGGGGGCTGAAGCTTATCCCAGCTGCCATAGGGTAGGTAGCGTACACCCCCGGACTGTTTGTCGCTGGACTTGCATTCTCCTTTAATTTGTTTCACATCTGTGTATTTCCAAACATTGTATGTACCACAGATCCAAGGGTATGTTAGCTGTAGACGGACATTTGGATGTTATGTAAACAGTCCACCAGTAGCTGGCTGCCTGAGATATGAGACAGGCTGTTGTTCACCATGTAAAAAAACAGGAAGTTCTTGGGACAGTGCGATATGTCTGTAAAGGCTGTGCTCATGAAAACTGGGTTAAAAAAAAGTTTGTTATCAGGTTTAACAAACTTTGACTCTCTGGGCTACATCCGCTCTGATGGCAGGAAGTTGAATCAAGTCAATAAACCTGATAAAGAGGATTGAATGTGACCCCAATCTGACCATGCTGTTAGCTTCCTGTTTCTGATTATGAGATTTATTCTGGTGTTAATTCTGATTTACAAACTCTGATTTTACTCTGATATGGATGATATACAGTGCAGTATTGTGCAAACATCTCAAACCACCCCTCATTTTTTTGTGTTTTGCTTTTACAGAATCACGCTTTGTTGTCATTTTTAAAGTGGCCTTGAGCAACAGTTCTTCAGGCTTTCAAAGTTTTTCTCTGGACACTGGCTGCTTTTTCACTCATGTTCAGTCCAGTCCTGTGGACTACTCAACACTGACCCATGAGTCATTCAAGCATAACAAAGCACCTGACTCAAGGGATGAACCAGTGTTGTGTCTGCACATAGCAGACAACTTTTAAACTGTATCTTTGTTACTTTGTTCCAAAGTAACAAGCCAAAGCCAAAGATAACACAGTGTGTTATCAAAGATAATGTGTTGTTAAAAACATTTGAGGAAACTGGACAAATGGAGGACAAAAGCAGAGGTGGCAGGCTTAACCGCAGATGAGCTGTATCTGAAAGGGAGAGGAAGAAAGAGGGAAAAAAATCCATCAAAGTCCTGACACAGGACCTGAGAGATGTATCTGACCGTTCAGTTGACCATCTACTGTTCACTGAAGCCTCATCAGAGATGATCTCAGTGGAAGGGTGGCAGTCAAGAAGCCATTATTAAAGTGTAAATGTCTTCTACAGCCATCGATAAAACACAGTGGAGGCTCTGTTGTGGTTTGGGGATGCATTTCAGACAGAGGTGTTGGGGATTTTGTTCAACTTGATGAAATTTTAAACACAGAAAAGTATGATCGGCAACAGCTTCATTTTTTAGCATGAGAATGATCCCAAGCAAAATGGAGTAAAAGCATACCTGGATAGAAAAATCCACAACATCACATTATCAGTCATAGATTGGCCTCCCCAGAGCCCAGACATCAACATTATTGAGACGGTGCAAGAAAGTTAGGATTGTCAAGACTTTGTTTTTGCCTTATTTGCTGTTCTTCCATAGTAACAGTACGAAAAATGAGTGCATGTCCAATTTTTCTAGTGAAATATAAAAAAATAATGGGTGGCTCAAGAGTTTTGCACAGTGCTCTAAGAATATAAGATAGCTTTGTCGTCCTCCCCCAGCTGTTCTCTGTGTTTGTTGCTTAGTAGCATAAATGTGTGTCTGCCATGTGGCATTCACACTTCTGTAGTTGTGCATTCAGATTAAAGACTGTGTGAATAATGTGTTATGAATAGTAACAGTACACTGCTGTATTTATGTCAAAGATGAGGCTGCAGTGACGTGTTACAAACCCTGTGACTGGCAAAAACAGCAGAATCAGTTCATAAAGAAGCACTGATGTAATAACCTGCTGCTCCTGCACAGATTCAAAGCAGTTCGGGGTTTATTATGCACTTTCTGGTTTAAGGACTAAAAGAATTTATTTACAAATGCTGCACTAAAACGAATCAGTTGCTCTGGGGTTTGAAACCCATTAAAAGGGTTCGGGTTAGCCACATGGCAGTATGCAGGCTGTGTCTTAAATTCACTCTGGGTTTCTGTGCCCTTTAAGCAGAGGAGAAGTAAATCAGATCACAGCCTGAAGTCTTTATTTTCATCTGAAAAATAAATTTGACAGAGTGCACTGCCAGAAGAACCAATATCCCCTGCACTGTCCCACTAGTCTGAGATGACAGCAGAGGACGTTTTTTGGTAGACTGCAGTCTCGGCAGTGCTCTTATTTTCCCAGGTTTTCCACTGGGTGAATGGCGAAGTGTAATGCTTTGCTCTGAAGGAGCTGAAATGTCATGTCTCTGCGACTCTGACAGTGTGCAGACGCCACAGTAAGAAACATGCACGGGGACGGCTGGAAGGGCAATACCCGGGGCTCGGTGCGCTGCAGCAGCCCCGAGTCCCACTGAACGTTAAGTCTGTGCCAGCTGCATGCTTTATGACAACACAATAAAGAGGAGCCTGGAAGTCTAGCGTGTGAGCTTAACATTGTCTCTCTCCTGCCAACAAGGACCCGAACCTGGCACGCTTTATTGAACAAAGAGTTCCTACGACTTTGGCTACAGGCTGCTCCCTTGAAATAAAACTCAAGACAATAGAGACAGAAGGGAGAATGAGTGTGGGAGAAGGAGAGGCAGTCTGTGTGAGGTTTGTGGTAGGCGTCAGCGCAGAGGCCTGCTGAGGGCGTTTATGTGTGTGTGTGTGTGTTGGGGGCGAGTGAGGAATGCACAAACCAGGCCAGTGGCTCTACTGGGTTGATCCGCTGGTGCAGACAAGGGGGAATCCAGATCGGCTATGACACAAATGTGAGAGCAGGATATCATTAGAAGCATGGGCGCTCCAGCCTGAGCCTCAAACACACAGCAGGCAGCAACGCAAACAGATACTCAAAGATAAACACACACACAGCGAATGAATATTAAAGTTGGTCAAAATGGCAGCAAGCGCTTAACAAAAGACAGGGGTTATCATGCTGTGGTATGCAGGCCTGCAGGATCCTCCTGGGATTGTGCAGAACAGCTCCTTTCTTCTTATCATAAATTATATGCTGCTCTGAGTGGACCTAACAAGCAACACAGGCTTGTTATGAGAGGGTCGTATGAATTTTTAATGCGGAAAGTAACTGCAGTAAAGTTGCAAAAAAAAAAAAAGCAAGCTATAGAAGTCTGAAGCAGCGGTGGAGGAAGCACCCTGATTATTTCCCAGTGTGTATCTAGGAAATGTGAAGACGTTTTGGATTTAAAATGTTACCTTTGAGTAAAACAGTCCCAGATCATGGTGCTACCACCACCATGCTTGACGGCTGGTACGCCTCACCTTCACACCTCCAAACATACCTCTTGTCGTTGTGGCAGAATAGCTCAAATTTTCCTCCAGAAAGCATTTGGCTTTTCTATGTAGACAGCTGCAAATTTCAGTCCAACTTGAAGGTGTTGATTTTGGTGCAGGAACTTGTTTCTTGGTCAGCAGATATACAATTGGCTTTACTGTGGACAGTGACGCTGGTCTTCCAACATTTTCCAGTTCATATCAGGATTCATCCTTGGTGGTTCCTGGGCTGATCTTTAACATCCTAACCAATTTCCTCCCATCTGAGGGTGACAGTTTATGGAAGTATGGAATAAGAACCAATGTGGTGACCAATCTGAACCATTTGGACTTATATATATTATTGTTTGAAGTGATGATCTTGGAATCTGCTCCAAATGGCTCCAAGAGACCTTCCCAACTTGTGTAAATCTACAATTTTCCTTTTTAGATCTTCACTGAGTTCCTTGAACTTTCCCATTGTTCTGAGTATTGATTATTCCATTGAGTGCTGCCAGTTAACAGCCCTTTGTCTTGTCAAGGTTTTCTTTTTCTTTTAGAGGCAGACCATGTATGTACAGTAACACCTTTCTATCACTTCGAGCCCTGTGCTTTAGCATATTCAGTGTTAACCTCATACAGGGAGTGCAGAATTATTAGGCAAATGAGTATTTTGTCCACATCATCCTCTTCATGCATGTTGTCTTACTCCAAGCTGTATAGGCTCGAAAGCCTACTACCAATTAAGCATATTAGGTGATGTGCATCTCTGTAATGAGAAGGGGTGTGGTCTAATGACATCAGCACCCTATATCAGGTGTGCATAATTATTAGGCAACTTCCTTTCCTTTGGCAAAATGGGTCAAAAGAAGGACTTGACAGGCTCAGAAAAGTCAAAAATAGTGAGATATCTTGCAGAGGGATGCAGCAGTCTTAAAATTGCAAAGCTTCTGAAGCGTGATCATCGAACAGTCAAGCGTTTCATTCAAAATAGTCAACAGGGTCGCAAGAAGCGTGTGGAAAAACCAAGGCGCAAAATAACTGCCCATGAACTGAGAAAAGTCAAGCGTGCAGCTGCCAAGATGCCACTTGCTACCAGTTTGGCCATATTTCAGAGCTGCAACATCACTGGAGTGCCCAAAAGCACAAGGTGTGCAATACTCAGAGACATGGCCAAGGTAAGAAAGGCTGAAAGACGACCACCACTGAACAAGACACACAAGCTGAAACATCAAGACTGGGCCAAGAAATATCTCAAGACTGATTTTTCTAAGGTTTTATGGACTGATGAAATGAGAGTGAGTCTTGATGGGCCAGATGGATGGGCCCGTGGCTGGATTGGTAAAGGGCAGAGAGCTCCAGTCCGACTCAGACGCCAGCAAGGTGGAGGTGGAGTACTGGTTTGGGCTGGTATCATCAAAGATGAGCTTGTGGGGCCTTTTCGGGTTGAGGATGGAGTCAAGCTCAACTCCCAGTCCTACTGCCAGTTTCTGGAAGACACCTTCTTCAAGCAGTGGTACAGGAAGAAGTCTGCATCCTTCAAGAAAAACATAGTAAACCTAGTAAATTTTGTGTCATGGAATTGTAAAGGACTCAATGGTGTTGTTAAGCGGGGCAATATTTTAGCACACCTTAAAAAACTGGGGACAGATATAGGATATTTGCAAGAAACCCATTTGAGAAAACAGGATCATCAGAAGCTATGTGGCAGATGGATTGGGCAGGTATTTCATTCTAACTTTACAGCTAAGAATAGAGGTGCCGCCATAATTATCAAAAAAGGGATTCCTTTCATAAAGTCAAAAGTATTATCAGACCCTTATGGACGTTATATCATAGTTACAGGGAAACTTTATAACAATCAGGTTACACTAGCAAATATTTATGCCCCTAATGTTGATGATGCAGATTTTATTAAATCATTTATATCCTCTTTACCTAATATGGATACCCATAAATTGATAATTGGCGGCGATTTTAATTTTGTTTTGGATCCTAGTCTTGATAGATCATCACAAAGATCAGTATCTAAATCAAAATCTGTGAAAATTATCCAGGAATTTATGAAGACCTATAAATTGACAGATCCATTTAGAGCCATTTCCCCAAACTCTAAGCAATTTTCTTTTTTCTCTTCTGTTCATCACACTTATTCTAGAATAGACTTCTTCTTAATAGATCATAGATTTCTTACACAGATCCAAAGCTGTGACTATAAGGCAATAGTTTTATCTGACCATAGTCCAGTATTGCTACAATTAGCAATAGGAGATAGACCTACTGCATCAAAATGGCGATTTAATAATGGTTTGCTGTTAGATAACATTTTAGTAAATGAAATAAAGGATCAAATTAAGCTATTTATTTCAATAAATGACACACCTGAAGTTACGAGATCCACACCATGGGACACATTAAAAGCCTACTTGAGAGGCCAAATTATCTCATTGAGTAGCTATAGGAATAAGCAACGAAAAGAAAGAGAGTTAAATATAACAACGGAACTTTTAGAAATAGATAAAGAATATGCCATTTCTCCTTCATCCAAACTTTATAAAAAGAAGGTCTCATTGCAGACAGAACTTAAATTGCTTTATACAAATGACACAATAAGATTACTTACACAACTTCGACATAAGTACTATGAACATGGGGAAAAAACAGGTAGTTTACTAGCAAGGCAAATTAAAGAAGTTGCAGCATCAAGACTGATTACAGAAATAAGAACTAGTGCAGGACAATTAACAACTGACCCAAAGAGAATTAATGATGTATTTCGAGAATATTATAAAGCACTTTACTCTTCAGACTTAAAAAAAGATCCAGACACAATCGAAAGTTTTTTCGATTCTATTCAAGTTCCATCTATTAATATAGAACACAAACTATTGTTAGAACAACCAATAACATTAAGGGAGATAAATCAGGCCATTCAAAGAATGCAGTGCTCAAAAAGCCCCGGTCCAGACGGGTATAGCATTGAATTCTATAAGACCTTTAGCGAACAGATCTCATCCGTTCTTTTGGAGGTATATAACGAAGCTTTAACTAAAGGATGCTTACCCTTAACCATGTATGATAGCACTATCTCTCTAATTCACAAGCCTGGTAAGGATCCTTTGGAACCTGGTTCGTACAGACCAATAAGCCTATTGAACGTAGATAATAAAATATTGGCAAAAATTTTGGCTATGCGATTAGAGATAGTTCTCCCAACTGTTGTGTCGGAGGACCAAACGGGTTTTGTAAAAAATAGACAGTTACTTTTTAATATTAGAAGGCTATTCAATATTATATATACACAGAATACTTATGATCAATCTGAATTTGAATCTGAAATACCACTCTCACTAGATGCAGAGAAGGCCTTTGACAGGGTTGAGTGGGATTTCCTCTTCTCGACCCTATCAAAGTGGCATAGGCCCTAATTATATCTCCTTTGTTAAACTGCTTTACACAAAACCTCAAGCCTCGGTTAATACAAATAATCTAATTTCTAGCCCTTTCCTCCTTCACCACTCTACAAGACAAGGGTGCCCTTTGTCCCCATTGCTATTTGCACTTGTTTTAGAACCTCTCGCCATTCATTTACACTCAACAAAGGATTATAAAGGAATAAGGAGATTTGGTGTAGAACATAAGGTGTCTCTCTATGCAGATGATTTGTTGTTATATATCGCTGACCCTACTAAATCATTGCCAAAAATTATGACAGTTTTAACTGAATTTGGGAAAATTTCTGGATACAAAATCAACTTAACAAAAAGTATATTGTTTCCTATTAGTTCTTTAGAAAAATTAGACAGCGCCACATTGACCTCGTTTCCTTTTACAATCTCAAATACCTTTAAATATCTTGGAATAACTGTAACCCGTGAATTCTCTGGCCTTTTCAAACATAATTTTATTAATTTATTCCATCAAACTGAACAGAACCTGGAAAGACTGTCTAAACTGCCCATCTCACTTGCTGGTCGAATAAATATCATTAGGATGAGCACTTTACCCAAATTTTTATTTTTGTTTCAATGTATCCCAATATTGATCACAAAAACTTTTTTTAAGAAAATAGATCAGTTAATTTCTCAGTTTATCTGGAACAAGAAGACACCTAGAATAAAAAAGGTTTTTCTCCAAAGATCTAAGATTACAGGAGGGATGGGGTTGCCTTGCTTTCAGTTTTATTATTGGGCTTGTAATATACGTTGTATGTCATTCTGGGGCGGGGAAAATAGACCTGATTGGGAACAGATGGAAAGTATGACTTTTTTCCCTAATACTCTTAAATCGTTGGTTCATTCAAACTCAGATATAAGTAAACATAAATATAAAAATTCGGTAGTATCTAACTCACTAAAAATTTGGTCTCAAATTAGAAGGCATTTCCATTGGCGTCAATGTTCAATCTTTACACCATTAATTCATAATCAAGCATATACATTGCTCTCAGGATCAACATTCCAGCTATGGACTTCAAAGGGATACACACAATCAAGGATTTGTTTATTGATAACCTTTTTCCTTCGTTTCAACAACTTCAGAAAAATTTTTCCATAGAAAACAGAGATTTTTTCAAGTATTTACAAATACGTCATTTTATTAAAGAAACGTTTCCATCTTTTCCCAATGAACCACA